>NW_027493190.1:0-448514 GCF_021521415.1 Bidens hawaiensis | reverse complement strand
ACAAATGACTCATTCCTGTCAGCTGACAATATGAAACTAGTTCAGACTGAGCCCATAAAAAATGTTCAAGCAGCACCGAGTGTGGTTGAATTTTTCCCCACACCTCCCTCTTCAAATAAAAATATACAAGTTGTTGCTGCTGAACGACCTGCCGTCAATGATTCTGACAACAGCGCCTCTACTCCTGTTCTTGCAGTTGTATTGAAAATATGTGGGATGTTCTTATTGCTTAAGAACATGTGATTGATCAACCTGACATCGTTCAGTCGACCACTGATTTTCTAATTAATGCTCCACACATATTCCATCCCATTGAGAGCCTGACAATTGATCTTCAAGTGGGAACCTGTTGCACAAGTGGAAGACATTCCCCAGCTGCCCATTCATTAGTCACACCCGATTGAAAACATCATTGGCTCTCTGATGGTTGGTTATTTTGTATATAATTAAGTTCGTTTATTTATTAGTTTTAACTGTTTATTATGGGAACTTCGATTCTTCATATGTGTTTATTGTATTTTAGGTTATAGACGTTTAAAGAAGTTAATTTGGACCTGTTGAGACATGGGATGAAGTCCTGGGACATCCATCACGCAAAAAGAAGAAAATATTAATTTATTATTAATGATGAAGGCCCATCGCGATACGCGATGGGCAGGTCTGAAGACCCCATTGCGATACACGATGAGATTAAATAATATATGTTGACCATAGTCCATCGCGTATCGCGATGGACCACAGAAGACCCCATCACGTATCGCGATGGTTATGAAGACGGGAAAGTTAGGGTTTTTCTGTTTCACATCTTGTGTCGACCTTATCATTCAACAACTGATATCAGGCAGTTTCCAGAGCTACAAGAGGGCGATTCTATCAATCCGAATCATACCGAGATCATATTCATGTTCCATATCATCATAATTGAAGATTCCATGATGTTGATGCTCGGCTAAATCGGTTTACCCTCATAACATAAGGCCTTTCACTCGAAAAAGAGGTTTTACCTATCCGACTATGTCCTTTGTTTAATACCCATCCTAACATCATTTATGAGGAGACCGGACGACGAAGCCTCCTCTCAGAAAAAAGATGTCTCCGATCTCGTACTAAACGAAAGAACTTTCACTTTCCATAACCAAAATGAAAGAAAGTAAACCTATTCCTGCAATTGCGGTCAGTCTCGCTACCTCTTTAGTTGCCGCCGATTTTCGGTTTTGGGTCATAATCGTTATGTAGGAGAGCATGGCTGAGTGGTTGAAAGCGTAGCCATTGGAACTGCTATGTAGGTGTACCGAAAAAGCTGTCGTAAAGTTTCGTTGTTCGTTCCGTCGTCGACCCTATCTATGTTTCTATGATGGCCCAAGAACACGCTCATTCTTCAGCCGTAGAGGACTATCTCTTTCTTTATTCGATTCTTTTTCTGAAAATAAAAAAAGAAAAAAAAAAGAAGGACACAACCCCGACCAGCCGGCCTGTACTGCTAAAGAAAAAGGGCTATGGAGATGAATGCCAGTCTTGACTTTGACTAGGTGCTAAATCCTTCGAGTCATACCCGAGATGTAGAGTTTGTATCATTTTCAGTTTTCTCATGTATTAAAGAAAAAATACTTTATAATTATCATTTGCTTAATCTAAGTATTGATGTTTAGTATTGTTGTTCATTCAATCGGTTTAGGTTTACGTTGATTAGCACGATTAGTTTGTCGGTGCTATAATAATTGCTCATAGTATTGTTTTGACTAGTTGAATTCATTGAAGCATGCAAATGCCCTTAGTTGAATCACACTGATAGAGATCATTTTTGGGGCATGTCCGTTTTTATAGACGATTCATTAAGGGTTTTAGTGATATCACCAAACCCTTGTGTTATTTATTATTAAAGGATGCCCCGTTTGATTTTAATGAGGAATGTGCAAAGGCCTTTGACATTTTGAAACTGAAATTGGTTGAAGCCCCAATCTTGCAATCACCCGATTGGAATTTGCTTTTGAAGTAATGTGTGATGCAAGTGATTATGCGGTCCGGGCTGTTTTGGTTCACCGGGTTGACAAGAAACCCGTTGCCATATACTATGCAAGTAAAACTCTCTTGGATGCTCAATAGAATTACACAACAAGCGAGAAGGGACTTACTAGCAGTAGTATATGCTCTAGATAAATTCCGGTCTTATATTTGGGGTAGTAAAGTAATAATTTATTCTGACCATTCTACAGTGAGGTACCTTATGGACAAAAAGGATGCAAAACCGAGGCTCATAAGATGGGTTTTGCTACTGCAGGAATTTGAATTAGAGATTCAGGACAAGAAAGGAAGTGAGAATGTTGTTGCAGATCACTTGTTCCGGATTATGGTGGAAGATGGTGGACATAGGCAGGCCCATTAATGATTCTTTCCCGGATAAACACATTTTGGCAGTCTCACAAAATCCCTAGTTTGCTCATATTGTTAATTTTAAATTTTCAGGTGATATACCGGAGCATTGGCCAATGAGAAAGAAGAAGCATTTGATGTCACAAGCCAAACAATACATTGGGATTACCCGAACTTGTTTAAGATTGGTGCAAATCATATTAGACGATGCATACCCGAGGAGGATGTCAGATCGGTGATGGAACACGCACATTCGTCCGCGTGTGGGGGTCACTTTAGTGGCCATAAAATAGCTAGAAAAATCCTTACGAGTAGCTTCTTTTGGCCATCGTTGTTTAAGGATGCCAAAGATTTCGCGACACACTGTTTAAAGTGTCGAAAACTCGGGAGCATTTCTAAGAGGATGAGATGCCCTTGAACTTGATCCTTGTAGCTGATATTTTTGATGTTTGGGGGATCGATTTCATGGGCCCGATCCCAAATCCACACTGTAATTAATACATCCTAGTGGTCATCGACTATGTGTCTAAATGGGTTGAGACGATAGCCACTAGGACAAATGATCACACGGTCGTTTGCAGTTTTTTGCAAAGTAATATATTTTCAAGATTTGGAGTCCCCCGAACCGTCATAAGTGATGGGGGATCTTATTTCAAAAACATTAAGTTTGGAAAATTTCTTAGACGATATGGTGTTGATCATATAATTGCAACACCTTACCATCCACAAACGAGTGGACAAGTTGAGGTGTCTAATAGGCAAATTAAACAGATTTTACAAAAGATAGTTTGGACGGACCGCAAGGATTGGTCAACAAAGTTGACCGATGCTCTATGGGCCTACCGAAGCGCTTACAAAATGTCGATTGGAACCACTCCTTATAGACTTGTGTATGGAAAGGATTGTCATTTACAGGTAGAGATTGCACAAAGAGCATATTGGGCTACTAAACATGTTAATATGAATTATGATGATGCAGGTAAGGAAAGGAAGTTGGCTTTGTGTGAAATTAAAGAGTTAAGGGACGAAGCGTATGATTGTGCATCCGCTTAAAAGTCAAATATGAAGAAGGTCCACGATGCTAATATTCGGTTGAAGAACTTTGATGTTGGACAAAAGGTTTGGTTATAAATGAAGCTTTTTCCGGGTAAGTTGAAAAGTAAGTGGACCAGCCCGTACTTGGTAGTCGAAGTTGGAAATCATGGTCAATTTGAGATTGAATATATTGATGACCGTTTGAGGCAAGTGGTTAATGGCTATAGATTGAAGCCATATTTGAAATGAAGGACATTCACAACATGAACAAGGAATCGATGACTTTCATTGTGACCTCACCAGTTTATGAAGACAATTGAGTGTTCAACGCATTGCCGAGATGAAGACATGAAATTCAGCGCTTACGAGAGGTAACCCGGGGTTTGTAAGTATCTGTCGAGTTTGTTTTCATTTTATTGAGTCATGTATTGATTGTTGTCTTGAGTTTTGTGCAGCAAACATCAAATGTGGGGAAGCTTGTTGGTGGACTTGCATTTTCATGAAGTTTGGTAAGAGTTTGGTCAATTGCACGTCTTTCCAGGTACGTAAAGTAAGCTTTGAGTTCGGAAATGTGCTCAGGGCAATGTCGGGATGCCGAAAAGTGGTCATGTCAGAAAATGTCCGGACCCAATTTCTGGCGAAACTTTCTGTGAAAAGTACCATCGCGATACGCGATGACCTTTTCAACAACTCCATCGCGTAGCGCGATGAACTTTGATATCCATGACAAAGTGACGTCATCGCAATACGCGATTATGTCCCTTATCACCCATCGCGTATCGCGGTCTGGCAAAAACCTAATTGAAATCAATTTAGGAGCCTGTAACACCCCGGCTAAAGCGGAATACGCCCGAGTGTGACATACAGATTGCCCAAAACACATGTGACACTATTAAGTGACAATATTATCATTAATTAATTTAAACATCAAGTACACAAGTTTGTAACAAGAAATATAAGGGAAATACAAGAGCAATTAACAACTGGTCCATTTATTTATATAACCTAAATTCTAGTGCCCTCGTCACGGCATCATTCTCTAAATAAGGTACCTGTAGCATATACATAAAATAATGTCAACTAAATGAATAGTTGGTGAGTTCACACAAGTTTTAATATAAGTACATAAAAATCTACAATTCCATGAACAAGTGTAAATGAGCAAGTAAAGTCCTTTCCAGTTGGGATTGTGCACTAACGTACTCAGATAATAGCACAAGTAAATGTCCTTTCTGTTGGTAACAACCAACGTACTCGGATCGGGGGTCCCTATTCCACTCATAACATCGAGGTCCTGAGTGCATATGGGGGCGTATGATCATACTTAATGAGGAAACCATGAACACGTAATCTTTGAGAAAGTAATCAAGTAAACACACAAGTCCATGTAACGAATTGTAGTTTGTAGATAATAAATAAACGAAATTGAATTGTTAATAGGATATATATGCTACCCTCAAAATAGTTGAAAATGGTAAAAAGGGGGTGTGAGAAACTCACCTTTGATATTGGAGACAACCTGAAATAATAACCGAAAGCGAGTTAACAAACAAAGCAATTGAATCTCACGAAACTATAAATAATAACGAAGATACAAAAATCAAGGACTAGCTACCGGAATTATAAAGTTAATTAACTTATGGTAAATGGGGACTTGGGGATTATTAATGAGTTTAACAAAAATGAATAAAGTTTATACAAATCATTTGATGTTTATTAGTTGAAGAATGATTTGTAGAAAAATAATTATAACTTATTAATATAAGATTAAATAATAATATTAATAACAATTTATGATTAAACATTTGTTTCCAAGTAACATTAATTAATTAATTAACGTAAATGTCTTGCATGAATTCTCTTAAAGAAAATAATATATAGCAGTTATGTTGAAATAAAATAAAAAATAATTAATTTACTCAATTATTAATTCAAAGATATGAAGTATGTTATATCTATTGTAAAATATTTTAAATAAAAGAAATTTTTATAAATAATCTTATTTAAAAGAAAGTTTATAAGTTATGATGATCAACGAATCATAAGATTTAGATAAATATATATATTCATGTTTGTTCTTGCAAAATAACTAGGCTTGATCCAAGATTTAGAAAAATCAAAGTGTTCATCTTGGATATCCATGATCATAATGATTCTTAAAACCAAGATATAATATTTTTATGATAAAAGTAACATGATCATGAAGAACAACTTATGAACAAGTTTGAAAATTCAAGATAAAATCCAAACGAAAGCTATAAAATGCTTGAAATGGTAACAACTTACTTGTTAGTGCTCTTAAACTTAAGAAAAGAATGGATTGAGGTATGAAAATAATGGAAGATTTGTCCTCCTTTTATATTAAAAATATAGAGTTGTTATGTCTTAAGGAAATTATGAAAATTAATCATATTTAATATAATTAAAACACAAATTAAAAATTGTTTAATAGGGTATTCAAAAGATTTAACTATTTTAATAAATTTTATTGAATTATAACATTCATTAGTTTTTATTAGTTAAGTAACATATGAAAAGATGATGATAATAATAAAATTAATAATAATAATTATTATAAATAATAAAAGTAGTAGTTGTAGTTAAATAATAATTCTAGTAAATTTCATGGGACATGTATATAAATATTTGATCTTGATTATGAATGTTTTAAATGAGTATGTAATACTACAAGAGTCGTGAAATGTATAATTGCATAGAAATGATCACATAAAATACATTAATGAAAATTGAGATTAATTAATAATATTATAAAAATATATAAATTTAAATAGAAACAAAACCGAAAATTTTAAATGGGTCGAGTTTTCGGGTTTGAAAAGTAACGAATGTTACAGTGCCGATACGCAATGTCCGTTATATTTATCCATCGCGTAACGCGATGAGTCATAGATACTCTGAAAAACATTTTATAACATCACTTGTTCATCTTCTTCTTCTTCATTAACACCCATCACCACCGCCGCATTGCTCACCACCATACACTATCATCATCATATCACCCTCGTCCACTGGTCACCATCGCCTACCACACCGCTCACCACCACAGTTACCCGTCCACCACCGTTACTAGTCCACCACCACTATACATCTCCAGTCACCATCACCTTACATCACCATTCACCATCACCACAAGTCACTGACCCCCACCCTCCGTCGTCACCCACCGTTGCTCACAGACCATCCGACACCGCCATCATTACTGTTTATTATTATTAATCTCACTTGACCCGACATCGAGGTACGTTAATTTGATGTATATTATTTTATTATGCCCGGTTGAATTATTAACGATATGCGGGTTCAGGCGGTCGGGATTATGTTACTGTGAGCTATTGTTTATTTTGTATGTTCGGTTTTCTTTTGGTGGATTAGAATGGTTTTATGGTAGTCGGGTTACAGGTTGGATTATTAGTTCGTTACACTAGATTTCCGGTTTATTTGGGTGGTTTGGGTGATTAGTTTGTTAATTACGATGTTGTCGGTTATGCTAAACATAGGTGTTGACGGGTCGGGTTGTGAGTTCAAATTCTTAAAATCATTATTTTATTATTATTTAATGATGGTGAAGTTTCGGAAATAAATGACATTTTTGAACTTTATATAATAATATTTTATTAATATTTTATATCACAAACCCGACACGTCACCTATTTATTGATTTTGCCGATATTTTATATGATCGTTTGCACATTAATCGAGATTGTCAGTCAGTTTGTTTATTTTTGTTCGAGTCTGTCTGTTAATAGTTCGATTTGAGTCCATTGTTGATTAAGCTAATTGAATTGTGGGGATGCGTTGTTAGTTTGAGTTTGACTAGAACATTGATTGACTGCCCGTATTCAATCTCCATTCGAGTTGGATAATCTGGTTTTATATATATTGTACAGTCCCCGAATTTTCGTTTTTATTTATTTTATTATTTTAAATTATTTTATTATGTGGGATGACCAAGAACGGAATGTTATACGGTCGTCGCCATGATTTATTGTTGACATACTAACTTGAACGTTTTGATTTTACAGATATGTCTGAGATTTCAGGATCATCAGGCACCCCTGGGCGCAAGAGGTCGAGGCCTCTACCTGAGGGTGTGGGCCACCGTGGCCCCGTTGCTGATTCTTAGGCTAATCCTGAGCCACATCGCTTCATAGAGCATCCCAGAGGCCACCTCGTGTGATTCAGTATGATAGTATGGAGTTGCCGATTACTCTGGACATTGAGCGAGAGGACATTGTTGGAAACGAACAACGCATGCATCATATGGTGCTCAAGTTCGGTATTCTAACTGAGGAGTACACAAGATTGACTAGGTTTAGAGGTATGGAGCTTATTAGGCATAGGACTTTCGGTTAGGCACTGTTGGGTACCCTATGAGTAGAGGGTAAATGGGGGGTCTGATATCGGCTCGGTGAGTTCAAGTGCTCGCGTGTGACTCGATTCCATACGTCGAGCTCACACATGAGTTCTATGCGACTTTCAGATACACGGCCACCGACTTTTCCGAGCCACATGTCGTGTCGTTCTCACTTGGACGACACGTGTATGAGATGTCGGTCCCCGATTTTGCTTTGGCCACGGGGTATTATACGCGGGAGGAGGTTCAGACTCCCAATTTTTTACAGATCTTTAAAAGTTATACTCTGCAGGCCCATCGGGAAAAGGAGTTTTGATAGACTGAGGCTCACTTAGCTCAGTTTTGGGAGCAGATCACAGACGACGCCCAATTGAGCTCAGTGGTGGCATCATCCATCAGGGACCCCGTCCATCGCTATATTCACAAGATCGTTTCTTACACTATCGCCGACCGTCATTCGGACTAGGGGTGTTCATCGGATCGGATAACGGATTATTCGGGTTATTCGGATTTGAGAATATTTGGACCCTATCCGAAATCCGATCCGATTCGAAATAGGAATATTCCTATCCGATCCGAATCCATCCAAATTCAATTCGGATCAGATTTGGATAATATCCGAAAAATCCGAAATTATCCGAATAATCCGAAATAAGCCTAAAAAATTTTCCTATTTTTTTGTTCATAACATTTAATAGTTTAAAATCACAATAAACATACAAACCGAAAAATACAAATTAATTTTAACACAAATTTAAAGTTTAAACTTCAAATAATAGTCTAATTAGTATACCAAACTGGAAAATATCACTAAAAACATGTTTTTTATTCGGATTAATTAGATATCCGAATAATCCGAACAATCCGAATTTTTTAAAATTCCATATCTGAATCCGATCCGAATCCGAATTAGTTATTCGGATATTCGGATTGATCCGATCCAAATATCCGAATAAGAATTCGGATCGGTTTATTTAGGTTTCCGTTTCGGTTTAGATTTCTGTTTTATTCGGATTTCAGATTTCTTGAACACCCCTAATTCGGACCGAGATAAGTGTAGCAACTTAGATATGTTGTGCCTCATGTCGATCATTACTGGCAGGGAGGCCAACATTGCAATGCTACTGCTCATGTCGTTTGCCAGAGGCCGGAGTTTACAGGGTGCATCGACCCAGTTATCATTGGGGTCGTATATTACTAGGATTGCAGAGAGTGTTGGGGCTTTCGAGAGATATCCAGTCGAGTTCTTTACTCCTAAACCAGGTACCGAGGTTTTTGGGTTAGTGGATGCCCAGAGGACCAGGATTTGCGAGCTACATGATCCACACATGCTGGTCCCGGACAGACAGGGACAATAGATGCCACCACCTCCAGGATTAGCGGCTGCTGTAGCATTATAGAGGGGAGTCCAGACACATCGGCAGCATGTGCTGATCCCGCGTATGATGCGGCCACAGCAGCAGTATCCCCTCCGCCGGCCGCCACCATAGTTGCAGCAGCCAGTCACATTGGAGATGATTTATCAGCAACAGTTGGCGATGCAAGAGGAGACACGGGCTTATCTGGCTCGTCATGATGATTATTTCAGGTTATTATTTACTCATTCACAAGTACCACTTCCACCTACACATGTAGTTCCTGCACAGTATGTGGAGTAGTCAAATGTCGGTGGCAATGCTCAGATGGAAGATTAGTCAGATTTCAGCAGACTACTGGTTACATTTTTGGTTTAATTTTTCCTTTTATTTTGTTTTGATTATCATGGTTTGTACATATTAATTTTATATTGGGAAAAATTGTATGGGTAACCAGATGGGATTTGTATATATATCTTTGATTTGATGTCTGTTGTTTTTGAATTATTGTATATTTTGTTGTATTTGGAAGTTTATGGGTGTAGTTCACCATAAACCCTCACGAGACTTTACTCGTCCACTCGAGATAACGGGGGTTTAAAGGGCTTGTTGCATATGCTAAATGCAATCGTGATTCCTAAGAAAGTTAGTTAGGTATTTTAGCATTTTTAATTAGTTTAACAAAATTTAATATGAAATTAGTTAATTCGGCTCGGTAATTGTTTTGATAAAATTAACAAAAAAATCATTTTTACATAACTCTAAAAAGACCTGTGTCTTACAATTGTGAGAAGCTTTCTTCCACACGTCTCGAGATTTTGCATGTTCGTTTGGTCGTTGGAAGACGAGTGTTAATGAGAGTTTATAAGCCGCTTTTTTTCATTGCGTTGCCATTCATATCAGGTGATTTCAGTTTTATAATCTATTTAGTTATTCTAATTTTGAGTTATAAAAGTGTAATTGTATAATTGCTAGTAGAACCATCACATTAGAGCCCCGGGTTTTTAAATAGTTAAATAGTTAATTTCAACATCGTCCCTCAAATGTTCTTTAATTGTTTCTATATTTTAACTTTGAGGACAATGTAAACCTCAAGGGTGGGGATGGGGAACATTTGAAAATTTTAGCCCGTAGTACCTCGAAGAGCGCTCGCAAACCCAAGTTATTAACTGTTAATTATTGTCATTAATGCCAAGTTATAGGTTTCTGGTCATGGTTGGTTTTTCAGCTTCTCGATAGTTTTACTCCCAAATAATTTCAAAAAGAGAAGTTGAAAATGGGGTCGTTTAGGCGGGGATAATGAGTCAAGGGGACGGGTATACATGTTTCATATCGGCAGCCTATAATTCCAGACATATTGTGAGATAGCCCCCCTATACTTAATACACATATTGTATAATAAATATAAAAACATGTCTTATCATTTATTGAGGGAAACTGGTATGTTTTACAGATTCGAACTTGCTTGTCATATACTTATTGATATCTTAATACCACCACCTGTATGGAGATTAGGACTTTAGAAAACTCGTACATACATCCCCCCCCCAACTAAATAAACTTCCTTGCCCAACATTATCCCCCTAGGAGCCCGTTTGGACCTTATTCCTTTTCATTTGCTAAACCGAACATTACACACCATTTCAGCCTTGGCCTTTATTTTATTTTAACCCTGTGTGATGAATCCAGTTCGTTATCAAGTTGTATATAGTTAAAAGAGTTGTAAATATGTGATCATCAGAGTGTATTTTTTATTTCAGTGTATTGTTTATCAGTTGTTTAGTAAAAAAATGAAAATCAAGTAAAAAGTCAAAAAGAAATCTATTTATATTTAGTTATTTAATTAGCAGTTTGTTTGTTTTTTGATTAGTTGTGTGTGTATTTGTTAAACCGGGTTTCATCCACCTTAGTCACTAAATATGCCTAATCCGCACCCAAACCTAAGCCTCAGCAAAACCTTAGTCCGAGTCTTTATGCAACTGGTGGGTAATGGGTGGAGATAAGACTGGCATGCAAGCTTATTAAGCTCCCTCAGCCGGCATCCAAACAAGGAGCAAATATGGTACCATTAACATATGTCTTATTGCTTGTTTTATTTCACAGGTTGAACCATAGGACTACAAGGTAGATTTCAAAGAGAATTCTTGGGTCTCGATTCCCATGTTCAAATGTTGGAAGGTGGTTCCACTTCAACACGAAATGCGGGCACCCTGACCGATGAACATGCAGAGCTTAGGTGCATGATTCAATGGCTGGAAAAGGAGATTGAAGAGAAAAGAAGTCTTAACAATGATCAAGACCTAATCAATGAGGGTCTTGTGAATCGCTACCAAGCAGCCACGGAGGTTACGCGAATGACCAATGATGATGTTAAGGATCTGAAGAATTGATTGATGGTGAGCAAGGGGTTGAAAAGGGAAAGAAGAAGCGGTCTGCTCTGGCAAATCGTGTTGTCGATGCTCAAGTGCTGGAGAGCGAAGAGTCTTGATGGTATTTTTGTTGGATCCGCAAGAAAGGGCGCTAGTGGTAGTGGTTGTTTTGGATAAAAATCTGCTAAGGATAATGTATCCAAATTCGTAAAAGTGAGGTATAGTGCTAACACGATGACATTGAATGTATAACTGAAATCTTGATGAACACAAGGATTTGATCACGAGGGAAAAAACCCTTGGTTACGATAAACTTTACTTCGATCGAAAACTAACGAGGTAATCTTTGGTTGAATCTCTTCGGTCAAGGATTAACAAGGTAATCTTTGGTCGGATGGTACGTGATTATAGTAATCTCCGGCACAAAAAAACCCCGGACGGTGAAAACTATCACCGTCAAGTTTATTAGTGTCAAAAAGGTGGTTACAAGTGTTGTGGAGATATGATCAAATATTACAAGGAATATCTAAGTGTGTGTGTGTACGAATTGTTAGAGAGAGTTCTTGACAGAGTATTTACGAGTGTAAGCAGTGAATGAATGTCAACAAGTGACCTAACTTTGATCATAATCTCAATATAAATAAAAATAAAAGCTAACTAACTCCTATTTTTATGGCACTACTCCCACTAGCTTAGTCTTCACTTTTAACCACGTGCTGGAGGTGCCTTGTAGCATAATATTAAGTAGACCACGTCTTGGGGCCGTTACACTTGATAAATATCAGCCTTCGTATAAGAAACAACCGTTAATAACACCAAATACCGAGGATCCATGATCCTGACATAGCTCTGGAACTCTTCAGAAGGATAATTGATCCAGACACGTCTTCAAGAATAATATATCCTCAGTACTCAGTTATTTGTGACACAACAAGAAGTCCTAGAAATCTGCCACCTTCCCACTATCTTCATCCACGACTTTGACCACGTGTTTGACATGTCCAATAGCGAGATATCCGGTGGAATAAGTCTTGGAGCCGTTATACTTATTAAATAACAACCTACACACAAGAAACAATTTTTAATTATACCAAGTAATGAGGACCACTGATCCTGACAGGATCTGTCTAAGGATAACTGATCCAAGAACATATGTCAGGATAACGTATCCACATTGTCAAATTTCCGTGCCCTAACAATTGCCCCTAAAATGGTGGTTGTGATAAGTTCACAGCTGTCATTTTGCCTTTGAAATCAAACTTCCTGCAAAAACAGATGAGATTTGACAAGCTAGATATAATTATCAAATATCTACAGAGTTTCCTTGGGAACTTCTCTTCTGGCTATATATCCAGCTCCGCTTATTCTCCCTGCACATCATGAACAGCTAGTAACACATGTTTAACCAGGATAGATGGTCCATATTTTGAATGGTGAAGTCCGGGTTAAAACTGTAAGTAAGTTTATTAAACGATATCTTTTGACTATTTGCTTGTTACTTGTTATTTTGAAAGTTTGTTTGATAGAGCTTTAGTTTTATTGAAAGTTTTAAGAAATAATCTTGAGTAAAAAGTTTTAGGATAGAATATCCTTGCAAAAATAATTTAAAAATCTTAAATCCTTAAGCAAAAGGGATTATAAAGATCTTAGACAAATAAAGGTAAATTGACAATCATAAATCATACCATAAGGTCTAATTAGACCTAGGTTACCATAAGTAATGATCCTTCTTTGATCCTGGTAGAAGCAATTTAAGGATTTTGAATCCACAAGTCTTGATCTTCATAATGAACTTAGAAAATTTGTTGCAAACAACTTATGATATTAACTGGGATTAAACTCAACAAGCTGGGGACGAGCCCATAAATAAACTGAGACAAGCCCGTGCAACTGGGGACAAGCCCGTGATCTGGGGACAAGCCCGTGAACTGGGGACAATCCCAAAAACTGGGGATAAGCCCAAAACTGGGGACAAGCCCAAAACTGGGGTTAAACTGGGGACAAGCCCAATAACTGGGGACAAGCCCAAACTGGGGACTGGCCCAAAGATACGGATGTCAACTGGGGACTCGCCCAAACCGGGATTTAGCCCAAACGTGAGATAATGTGAAAACGTTATAAACCTTGGCTAACATGAAAATGTTAGAAACCTTTTTCTTGAAATAACGTGAAAACGTTATAAACCGGTGGTATGGTACGTCTACCATAAATCATAGGATCCTCCATATAGCCGGAGACAACGAAATTGTCAGCCACTAAGCGTGTATTGGTCCCGCTGCCCCGGACAATACGTTGGATAACGTGCGCTCCAGGCTAGAGTGTATAAACTCTATTTATAAGAAAGGTGAAAACCTTTAAACCTTAGAGGATATGACCATCGGGGGTCATACCCAAACGTGGGCTAGGCCAAAGGAAATAGGATAGTACCTTGAATGTAAAGGAGAGGTGGCCAACCTCTTGATCATCGAACATATTATTATAACCTGCATTGATACTTAAAACTTGGAAAAGATAAAATGTTAAGAATACGTTATCCTTAAATTAGTGATAAGAAATTGAAAAGGATAAGTAATCGGATAGATATTACCAATTTCGGGGATCCTTGATCCTTTAAGGATAATATATCCTTTCAGGATACTGGATCCTGATCAGAAAAAATACTTCTTGAGGTGGATAGCATCCCATGCTCTTGGTAATCTATCACCTTCCATTGTGAGCAAATGATATGCCCCCTACCCTGCTTCCGACTCGATCTGATAAGGTCCTTCCCATTTGGGTGCTAAATTTCCATCGGCCGGATTGGTAGTATTTTGGAAGGCTTTCCTCAAAACTAGACCTCCTTCTTGAAATCTTCTGATCCTTATATTCTTGTTGTATGCCCCAGCTACCCTCTGTTGATAAGCTCCCATTCTGATCTTGGCTAGGTCTATGAGTTCTTCAATAGTATCTAAGTCTTCAAGAAGGATTTCTTTATTGGCTTCAGGATCACGGATGCTCGTTCTTGCTGTAGGAACCACCATCTCTGTTGAGATTACTGCTTCTGATCCAAATACCAATGAAAAGGGTGTTTGGTCTGCTGCATTCTTGGGTGTTGTCATGTCAGCCCAAAGAACATATGGTAGTTCCTCGGCCCACTTTCCCTTCTTGGATCCTAGCTTCTTATTTAAGTTGTTGATGATGATCTTGTTGCTAGACTCCTCTTGACCATTAGCTTGAGGATGCACCGGTGTTGAAGTAATCATCTTTATGCCCCAGCTGTCACAAAAGTTAGTTGTTCTTTTCCCAATAAATTGGGAACAATTATCACATATAATCTCAGAAGGAATACCAAATCTAGTTATAATATTCCTTTTGATAAAAGATATAACTTCACTTTCTCGAACTTGTACGAATGCTTCTGCTTCGATCCATTTAGAGAAGTAGTCCATCATGGCGAGCATAAAGACCTTTTCACCTGGTGCCTTTGGCAGCTTCCCAACAATGTTCATCCCCCATTTCATGAAAGGCCATGAAGAGGATATAGGATACACTGGTTCTGCTGGTTGATGAAGGTTATTTTCATGCCTTTGGCAGGCATCACACTTCTTCAAGTACTCTACTGCATCCTTCTTCATAGTTGGCCAGAAGTACCCCGTTCTAAGTATCCTAGAGAATAATGCCCTTCCTCCTGTGTGGTTGCCGCAATCTCTTTCGTGAAAGCCTTTAAGTACTTCTTGGATTTCAGGATCCTCGATGCACCTCAAGTATGTACCTGCAAGAGATTTCCTGCTAAGGATAATGTATCCAAATTCATAAAAATGAGGTATAGTGCTAACACGATGATAATGAATGTATAACTGAAATCTTGATGAACACAGGGATTTGATCACGAGGGAAAAAACCCTTGATTACGATAATCTTTACTTCGGTCAAAAACTAACGAGGTAATCTTTGGTCGAATCGCTTCGGTCAAGGATTAACAAGGTAATCTTTGGTCGGATGGTACGTGATTATAGTAATCTCTTACACAAAAAACCCTCAGACGGTGAAAACTATCACCGTCAAGTTTATTAGTGTCAAAAAGGTGGTTACAAGTGTTGTGGAGATATGATCAAAGATTACAAGGAATATCTAAGTGTGTGTATGTATGAACTGTTAGAGAGAGTTCTTGACAGAGTATTTACGAGTGTAAGCAGTGAATGAATGTGAACAAGTGACCTAACTTTGATCATAATCTCAATATAAATAAAAATAAAAGCTAACTAACTCCTATTTTTATGGCACTACTCCCACTAGCTTAGTCTTCACTTTTACCACGTGCTAGTGGTGCCTTGTAGCATAATATTCGGTAGACCACGTCTTGGGGCCGTTACACTTGATAAATATCAGCCTTCGTATAAGAAACAACCGTTAATAACACCAAATACCGAGGATCCATGATCCTAACATAGCTCTGGAACTCTTCAGAAGGATAATTGATCCAGACACGTCTTCAAGAATAATATATCCTCAGTACTCAGTTATTTGTGACACAACAAGAAGTCCTATAAATCTGCCACCTTCCCACTATCTTCATCCACGACGTTGACCACATGTTTGAAAAGTCCAATAGCGAGATATCCGGTGGAATAAGTCTTGGAGCCGTTATACTTAGTAAATAACTACCTACGCACAAGAAACAATTGTTAATAATACCAAGTACTGAGGACCACTGATCCTGACAGGATCTGTCTAAGGATAACTGATCCAAGAACATATATCAGGATAACGTATCCACAGTGTCAAATTTCCGTGCCCTAATAGTGGTGTTGGTGATGTTGGTGATGAACAAGCAACAATTGTTGGTACCGTTGTAAGAACCGCGACTGTTGGTACAGCTGCTGCAAGTATCAATTCCACTGATGTTGGCACGACTGCACTTGTTGTGGCTACAACAGTTTCTTAAGTGGTTGCTCCAGCTGTTGGATCAATTGTGGGTCAAGGAAAAGATGATGATGATTCTAATAATAACGAATTAGATGATGATGATGCGGACAGGGATGATGAGAGTGATGATAACAATGATGAGGATGATGATCCTCATGATAGTTTTGACGAACCGTTTGATGGTGGTGGTAACTTTGATGGTGATGAAGGCGGTGATGGTGGTGTCAATAGATTGAGTCAGCAATATGAGGACCCTCCAAGGGATGCCATGACTGAAGATCCCGCCATAAAAGTTCGAGACGCGGATGCTGCGTTGGAGGCTGAAATCTCCTCTGTTTTTAATGTTGATGAAATTGCATGTATTGAGTCTCCAGTTCAAGAAGTCTTGGAACACGACATAGAAAATAAAGTTAAAGATGATGATATTAACTACTCGTCGAACCCAAACACTCTAGTTCGTAGTGAGCATGCGGATCAAGCTCAAGAGCCAGCAACGGTGATGGCTCTTCCAGTAGTTGGGGGTGAATCTTCTCAACAACCGAGAAGAAAAATGATGAAAAGATACTAAATCACTAGATTTTCAAGTTTCATAGACCGTCTCTATCCGTATCACGACGGCTCCCGATCCTATACTGCAAATGGCACCCATCCAGCAAAACGTAGGCGATCCGACGTGCCAATTGGAACTTGACCTACATATACTACACTGATATGCACACATTGTCTAAGCTCGACATTAATTACTTTAGACGATTTGTAGGTCCATGTGCAGGTGAGCAGGAGCTGAGAGGTTGGTATAGGAGATTCCTTAGTAAGGAATGGAATAATGACTACCCTAATTTCAAGCTCAACACGGGTAAGTCGTACCGTCGCTGAACTGAGATTGAGCCGGTATCGGGAAAGAAGAAGAAGGCCTGGAGATACAAGACCCACAAATATGGGAGGCAAATATATCATGGAGAACCGTGCAAGACCAACATCTTTCATGATTTCATCCGTTGGAAGTTCGACAACAACACCGGAGAGGTTGCCATCCATTGTGAAAAGATGCATTTCCTCCACTTCTTTGACAAGCATGAGCTGGCTGCGCTTAGCAAAGAAGATCTTTTAAAGTTGTACAACTCTCCCTTGGGCACAGTTGAAGACGTTCTTCGAGACAACTTTGATCAGATAGTTGAAAAGTTCAACAGGTTTGTTCACTTCCTTGTTGACAATAAACTGTATGAAAACGACGAGGGCTTAGACTATGAGACCGACTGAAGACAAGATCCGACGGATCAAATACTAAAGGTTAGAGGGAGATTGTAGGGCCTGCTTTGTATTTTACTCTTTTGTATTTGCTTAAGCTATTCACAGTGTATTTAGTTAGCTTGTCAGTTTCTTTATGTATGTTTGGCCCGAGGCCATGTATGTTGAGCCCATTGAGCCGAATATAATAGAAAGAGGCGTGGGATGCTTCTCGTATAAATAGGAAATCATACTCATGCACTCTATAACCTTTCTGAAAAAATATAATCTTATCCATTCACCAACTCCTCTCCTACTCTCTCTTTTCTTACAATTTCGGGTAATAATTAAACACAAACAAGACCCGAGATCTCGGTTGGCTACAAGTGATTTCCACAAGCTTGTAGTTAGAGATTGATTCAAGAACTTAGTTGTTTGATCCGATAATAGGACCTACATAGTCGAGGAAAATGTAATAATCATCAGAAAAAGATAGAAACAAATGAAACTACAGAACCCTAAAAAGAGTTGAAAAGAATAGATATTGCATGAGATCTTTGAATGTCATATTCACATTGTTGCTATTTTACATTTGGGGACAAATATTTGTATGTTATTTGTTGTTTTAGATTGTAAAATTACTCTCTTCATGTTTTAGACATTAGCCATCATGTAACATTTGCTTGTTGTGGTAACCTGTAAAGATAGTGTATGTTGCTATTTGGTAGTAGGATGAACAAGTGTTTGTTGCAAAAAAAAACGTGGTTTTTGTTACACAAAAGAATGAGCATTCTATTCCAAATTCCTTTATTGGGTTTTGACTTTCCATGTTTGATGACGGTTTTTTCAAAATCCAAGGCAGTTATAGGACTGTGTACGTTGAAAGCAAACAAGTTCCCGTGGCATGGTTTGATTGATTAGGTACTACGGAAAACCATAGCATCATGTTACTTCTTACAGAATCTCGAGGTAATGCGAGTATCACTAACAAACACGAACGACAATGGCACCCCATTTTTAGCCACAACCTCCTTGATGAACACATTTTCTAACGTTTCTGACGAGATGGGCTCTCGTATAGGCAGAAAGTGAGCATTTTTCGTTAAATGGTCCACAATCACCCAGATGTTATCATGATGTTTAGCTGTACGGGGTAGCTTAGTTATGAAATCCATGGTGATGTCTTCCCACTTCTATTCTGGTGGGATTTGGTTGTACCACCTCTTAACTCCAAACCGGTTGGAAGTAAGTGGGTTTTCAAGAAGAAAACCGATATGCATGGAAACTTGGATGCTTATAAAACAAGACTTGTAACAAAAGGTTTTACTCAAACTCAAGGGGTTGATTTTGATGAGACCTTTTCGCCCGTGGCAATGCTAAAGTCAATTAGGATATTATGACTATGAGATTTGGCAAATGGATGTCAAAAACACTTTTCTAAATGGACATCTTGAAGGATGACACATAGTGGGACTATATAGGCTTGAATGGGGAATTTAATGGCGAGGTAGATAAGGAGCTAAAAGAACTCTTTGCTTTTGTTGAAATCCCCAAAAATTTCCCACGAAGCAGGAATCTATGAAGTATGTGGAATTAACCAAGACGATGATAAAGTGTTGTGTGACACTGCTCTTAGCCGATATATCTAGAGGATATATATTATTTGTATAGATAGTCATTATCTTATGTAATTGTATGGTGATTATGTTTCCTAATTAGAGGTACGGTATGATTGTATTCTCTCCATATATAAAGGGATTGTTATTATCAATAATGGAGACAAAAAATCGTTCACCATAAACGCTTTTAAGGTATCAGAGCCTCGGTTCTTAATACCTCTTATTTTTTTCCCTTCAACCATTATTATTATCTTTTGTCGTCCACCAATATTTCCTCAGCCAATAATCCTTCACCTCCTACCTCTTTTCCCTTTTTTTTTGTTTTTTTCTGATCCAGCAAATCCTAATCGGAAGCCATGACAAAAAAACTGATACGCCAACCTCATACAATTCAAACCAAACCTGTCTTTACACCCGGCATATTCCGTAAACAATATTCAATCAAAAGTACGAACCCTTGACGTTACTACGGTGACCTACTCGGCCTGGATAAAATTATTTAAGTTTCATGCGACCGCTTACCGGGTGCTCAATCATCTCGATGATACCCATCCTCCGGCTGATACCAATCCTACACACCCAGCCTGGAAAGAATTGGAAGCGCTGGTCTCACAATGGATTTATAGTTGCGTATCAGAGATTATTTGCAACATCGGCTCGACAAACTTCGCTGAAACTAGGAAAGCTTTTCCTTAGTAACAAGCGCGCAAAGGCTACAACGCTCACTCAATTTGTCAATCTCACGCTTTCCACTTACAGTTCCCTTGATGATTATTACAAACAACTTAAAAAAATTGCTAATCAACTTGCTAATGTGGACCAACAAATAACCGAAGAACGCCTCGTGTTACAACTAGTTCATGGCTTATTTAAGGAGTCCGACACAACAACTTTGTTGATTAAATCTCAAGCAACCGAGGACACGGCCAAATCTATGCTGAATGACGAAGTCATCAGCAAAGCCGCACGCCAACAACAGTCCTCCACGGTGCTCGCCACCACTGTCGCTTCTCCGCCTCAACAGCCGGCCGACAACAACAATCAATATCAGCAGCCGCGGGACCCCAACACTCAAAACACGCAGTCCAGCAACCAATACAGGGGTCGTGGTTGAGGACACGAAAATTATGCATCTCGTGGCAGAGGATCACGCAGCCCTGGCTACCGAGGTAACAATTCGAATTGGGATTTTCAAATTCTATAGGGCAACAATATTATCCACAGTGCGCTTAGTGGAACACACCACCGTACCCATACCCGACCCAGCCCAACTGGCGGTCTAACACACCCCCACTGCCACCATCCGCCAATTACCCAAGGTACCCAGCTC
Organism: Bidens hawaiensis; assembly: GCF_021521415.1. NCBI lineage: Eukaryota > Viridiplantae > Streptophyta > Magnoliopsida > Asterales > Asteraceae > Bidens > Bidens hawaiensis. The sequence continues at coordinate 427,929 of NW_027493190.1, read as the reverse complement.
CTGCCACCTATGGTCCGCCTGGTTATAATGCTTTATATCCATCCAACTTGAGTGCTGCCATGAACAATGTTAATTATCTCCTTACACGGACCCGACTCCACATATGGATACAGGTGCTGAGCGTCACGTCATTAATAATCAAGGTATGATTCATCACCCTGACTTATTTACTGTTAACACTAAACTTTTAGTCGGAAACGGACAGTACTTACCAATTGAGGGCTCTAACGGTACCTACATTCTCCCTAACATCCTTTATAGCCCACACATTATCAAAAACCTGTCGTCCGTCCGTTCTTTTACCCGTGATAATAATGTTTCTGTTGAGTTTGAGCCTTTTGGTTTTTCCTTGAAGAATCTCAAAACGTGATGGCTCCTTTCCCGCCACAATAGAACGTGCAATCTCTATCCAGTCAGTGCTCTAACATTACCACCACAAGCATTCTCCCTCAATGCTGCAACTCTACCTTGGCATACCGTCTTGGCCACCTTGGCAAACAAGTTTTGATATTTTGTCTAGAAATTTTGGTTTATCATGTAATTCGAATAAGCTTTCTACTTTTTGCAACTCTTGTCATCTTCCTAATAAACGCCTTAACTCATGTAATTCGAATATACTTCCTAATAAACGCCTTAAATTTTACACCCCACATTCGCCTTATACCTTCACCACCCCACACACGACCACTTAAGAGTGTTTGGATGTGCTTGTTATTCTAATACATCAGCCACCCAACCCCATAAACTTCACCAAAGGGCCGTGAGGTGCATTTTTCTCGGGTACTCACCTGATTTCCGTGGGTATAGGTGCTTTGACCCTACCATTGGTAAGGTCTCCATCTCCTGTCACGTCACGTTTGACGAAAACACATTCCCCTATAATATCCCTACAACAACATCCCGATACTCTTTCCTTGATGAGTCTATACCGCCTGGCTTTACTTTCGCCCCACCCGTACCCACCTTAGAAACCCTACCTACCCGTTTACACTCAACCTCTCCATTCCAACATACCTATTCGCGTCGACCTAAACCACCACAACCACCTACCGCCTTCCCCACTACTACCTCGGTTGCCACCACAAAACCTGAGCCCCCACCTCTGTCATCCCATTCACAACCGGTCGTTCCAACCCAATCCACAAACATACACCCCATGACCACCTGCTCCAAAGCTCACCACACCTTTGTGACCAAAACCATCTTCCCGGTCTCCACCTCTTATTCCAAAGCCTTTGCCGACCCTAATTGGATATCTGCCATGCAGGCTGAGTTTAACGCTTTACAAGAAAATAAGACATGGGAACTTGTTTCCAGACTGTCAGATCGGCTGGTCATCAGGTGCATGTGCCTTTTTCGCCAGAAATTTAAATCCGATGGGTCACTTGAGCATTATAAGGCTCGACTAGTGGTGAATGGTAAATATCAAAATGTGGGAATTGTCTGTGATGACACGTTCAGCCCAGTAGTAAAACCGGCAACGATACGCACCGTTCTCTCCATCGATGTCCCCCGTTCTTGGCCGATTCATCAGTTAGATGTTAAGAACGCTTTTTTGCATGACACATTAAATGAGATTGTATTTATGCATCAACCCCTGGGGTTTGTGGACAGACATTTTCTCAACTTTGTTTGCAAGTTAAAGAAGTATCTTTATGGACTTAAGCAGGCTCCTCGTGCATGCATCATTTATATTATCACAGGTTTTCGCAGCAGCACTTGTGACCATTCTTTGTTCAGATTTTCACGAGGATCTCAAACGGCTTATCTTCTTTTATATGTTGATTATATTGTGTTTATAGCTTCGACCACTAATCTTTTACAGGATATTATTCGCATGCTCTACGAGAGTTTGCTATGACATATTTGGGTCAATTGTATCATTTTTGGGCATTAAGGTAACCAAATTGTCCGACGGGTTATTATTGGACCAATCGCAGTATGCGAAAGATATACTTTATCGTGCATCTATGTCATCTTGAAAATTCTGCACCACCCTAGTTGATTTATCCTTAAAACTTAGTGCTTTGGATGGTCCACTCTTTGCTGATCCTACTCTATATCGCAGCCTTACTGGTGCCTTACAATATTTGACGTTCACTCATCCCGACATTTCTTATGCAATTCTGCAGGTTTGCTTGTTTATGCATGAACCGCGTGACCCACATTTTGCGTTTTTGAAATGCATATTATGGTATTTACAAGGCACTATAGGCTATGGCATTCAGCTTCGCAGATCAATAGCCGATTCTTTGATTGCTTACTCAGATGCTGATTAGGGTGGCTGTCCCGACTCCCGCCGCTCTATTAGTGGCTACTGTGTTTTCTTGGGGATAATTTGGTCTAATGGTCCTCTAAGCGTCAACCCACCATCTCACTTTCTAGCGCCGAGACAGAGTATAGGGGCGTCGCAAATGCTGTGGCAGATGCTACTTTATTACTTGAGTTATATCTCCCGCTTCGTCGAGCTACCATGGTCTACTGCGACAACATCTCAACAGTATATATGTCGGATAACCCAGTCCAGCACCAACAAACAAAACACATTAAAATTGACATCCATTTTGTTTGCGAAAAAGTTCGTATCGGGGATATTCATGTTCTACATGTGTCTTCCTCTTTGCAATATGCAGATATTTTTACCAAAGGACTGTCTCGTCATTTATTTCAGTCTTTTCGGTTCAGCTTGAGCTTTTGTCCACCGCCGCTTAAACTGAGGGGAGAGTCTTAGCCGATATATTAATTAGAGGATATATATTATTTGTATAGATAGTCATTATCTTATGTAATTGTATGGTGATTGGTTTTCTAATTAGAGGTAGATTATTATTGTATTCTCTTTCTATATAAATGGATTATTATTATCAATAATGGAGAGAGAAAATTATTCATCATAAACGCTTTTAACTAGAGGTGTTCAAAAAAACCGGTTACGGAACCGGTTTGGCCGGTTCAACCGGAAACCGGTTTTTTAAAAACCGGTTTTTTTAAAAACCGGTTTGACCGGTTTACGTAACCGGTTTACGTATCGGTTATACGTTTTGGAGCCAAAACCGGTTTTATAACCGGTTATAAAAAAAACCGGTTTTTTTAAATAACCGGTTATTAAAAAACCGGTTAACCGGTTTTTAAAATAACCGGTTTATTACCGTTATAAAAAAAACCGGTTAACCGGTTTTTTAATAACCGGTTAACCGGTTAAACCGGTTTTCGAACGTTACCAAACGGCTTTATAGCCGTTTTTTTTTTTTTTTTGACCGTTTTTTAGCCGTTTTTTTTTTGTTTTTTTACCATTTTACCCCCACAAACATCTATATATAGTTTAGGTTGGGTATTGGTTAGATCACACTTGATTATACAACTCCAAACGCTCTAAACGTTTATTTCATACGCGATTATACAACTCCAAACGCTCTTCTTTCGTAGTCGTTTATTTCATACTCGAGTATACCACTCTTAATTCGTAGTCGATTATCATGGCCTCCCAAAGTGCTGCTTCATCGGTCAACATGGGTGCCTCGAACACGGGAGAAACCGTCGTTCGGGTCATCCCCACGAAACGAAACCAAGATATTTGGCAACATTTCGACCTATGCGAAATGTCTAACGGAACCCAAAAAGCTAGATGCAAACATTGTTTGAAGTTTTATAACAAAGAAGCAAACTCCAGTTTAAGAGCTCATGTAGAAAAGCCCTCTTGCAAGGTCTTGAAGGACGAATCCGGAAGTAGTTCGCAGCCGGAGATGACGAATCAAGGAACGGTGTTTACGTACGACCTTGAAGCGGTACGTCAACAGTTTGGCAACTTTGTGATTCAACAATCACTTCCTTTCAACCACTTCGACAACCCTCAATTCACGGAGATGATGCAAAAGTATGTTCAACCACGCTACCAACACGTAAGTCGTTCGACCCTTAGAAGAGATTGTCTTAAAGCATGGAAAAACGCTAAATCCGAACTAATTTCATACTTTTCAAACTTACAAACTGGTGTGAACTTAACAACGGATGTGTGGTCGGTACCTAATGGTTCGCCCGACTCATACATTTGTGTGACGGCTCATTGGGTTGACCCCCGGTCGTGGCAAATGATGAAACGAACCGTTCCGTTTCAATTGTTTGATTACCCGCACACGGGTAGAAATATTTTTAAACTCTTGGATAAAGTCATTCGACAATACAAGATTGAAGATAAAATCTTTTCAATATCGTTTGATAACGCGTCCAACAATACGGCCGCGGTTGGCCATTTAAAATTAAAGTATAAACCTATCTGTGATGGAGCGTTTTTTCATAGCCGATGCATTGCACATATTATCAACTTGGCCGTGCAAGATGGGTTAAACGTGATCGAAACGCAAAGAAACAATTTTAAAAGAATGTTACGAGATGTTTTTAGCAACAATTCAACATTTTCAAGATACAAAAAATTTTGTGAAGAAGCTAACTGTCAATGGTTGGGGCCTAATTGGGATTGTCCAACAAGATGGAACTCGACTTGTGAAATGTTTGAGAAAGCCATCCAACAAAAACAATCGTTAATTGCGTTTCATCAAATTTTGTCAAATAGGGGTAAATGTGCACCGTACGATCCTAGAAACTGGTTATTGATTGAGATCGTTACGGAGGTTCTTCAAATTTTTAAATCTTGCACAACTAGTTTATCCGGGGTTTACTATCCAACAAGCCCCATTGCTTTACCAAAAATTGCTGTCATGTGCACAAAGTTGACTGAAATTCATTGTAGGGGTGCACCTTATTTTGATATGGGTGCAAAAATGAAAGAAAAATTTAGAAAATATTTTCAACAACTACCCGCTGTTTTGACCTGTGCGGCTGCGTTAAACCCTTGCATCAATGTTGGTGGTGTTGAAGCTTTAATAGAAAAAATTTGTGATGAGCTAGAGTTAAACGACGATCAAAACCCCCATTATAACCAAACTTTAAAGAATGCTTTCAACACCACCTTGGCAAACATGTATGATGTTTACCTTACAAAACACGGGTCGTCTTCCCAAATTCATGACTCGTTAAGAGCTGTTGCTCAATCCCAATCCCAAACCGACCTTGAAATGGGGATGTACTACATGATTTGGGAAGACGCCGGTAAACGTCAAAGGGTAAACACCCCAAGCAGTGAACTTGGAAGGTATGGTGGTACCAACTTTGTGAAACACATGACTCCGGATGAATTTAGAAGTCTTGATTTGCTGGCTTGGTGGAGAGGTAAGGAGGATGAGTTTCCGATCCTCGCCGCCATGGCCAAAGATTTACTAACGGTCCAAGCTTCCACGGTAGCTTCGGAGTCTGCTTTTTCTGTTTCTGGCAGGGTTATATCGATTAGGAGGACTCGACTCACTCCACCAGCTGTAGAGATGTCGATTTGCTACAAGGATTACTTGGACTCTTTAGATAGGGCACAACATCAACGCTCACTCGAGGGGGAAATGGAGTATGAGGCGGCCTTGTATGAAGACGAGGTCAATCAAGGACACACTCAACCAATGACCGATGAAGAAGCCGCGTACGACGATTACCTAAGGAATAGCTCGGGATCGGGTAGCGAAGAAAATGAGTAACAAACATCAACTTGTTAATGTAATCGTGTCTAAGCATTCTTTAATGTTTGTATTTTTGAGTTACGAATATGCGATAACGATTTAATGTTTGTATTTTTAATGTAAAAGCTATAAATGAAAGTTATGTGTTTTTAATCTTCCAAGCAAAGAATGCTAACAACGAAACCCTAAACCCTAAACCCTAAAGCAAAAAAAAAAAAAAAAAAAAAAAAAAAAAAAAAAAAAACCGGTTAACCGGTTAGACCGGTTATTAAAAACCGGTTATAAAAAAACCGGTTTAATAACCGGTTCTAACCGGTTTCTAAACCGGTCCAAACCGGTTTGGCCGGTTTGAGTTTTCATTGATAAAAACCGGTTAATAACCGGTCCGGTTATTAACCGAACCGGTTTTTTTCTGGATAAAAAAAACCGGTCCGGTTAATAACCGAACCGGTTTTTTCAAAAAAACCGATTTGTGCACCTCTACTTTTAACTGCATGGTGCAATGCTATATATTATACATACTGCCTGAATGGCAGATGGCTGAATCCACCGTTTTTGAAATCCCATAAGGCAACTAGTATTGTCCTACTTGTAAGCAGCTTAAAAGTGTTATCTACTTTTTACAATTTATTGCAATTCGTAAGAATCTTCATATATTAAAAACAAAGTCAGCGAATAACTTTTTGGGCGTTACTCTAGACGAGTATATTGCTGAACATCTGAAATTTAAACATGATGTTAAGTTTTTATATAGAAGATATGAATTGAGACAGATATACATGTTAAAATAATTTAACTCAGACTTTTACGTTGGCTTCCATACATGTTAATTATTCAAAAACTGAAACTAAACTTATTTATTGCATAACTTATTTATTGCATAACTTATTTATTGCATCATATTCATACGTAGTACAACACATTCAACAAATGATCACAGCATCATTGTTCTACTCTTTTCTTGTCTACTTGGAAGTTCCAAAGTAGACTTGATAACTTTAAATAGAAACACCAATACTACAAATACATACCATTACATTACACAACATATTATTATATGTATTTATGTCTGAGGCCAAATCCACAAGCCTAGCACGTCGGCGTCCTCGTGATGGTGGTCACCCGTGGTTGCAAACGGATAAAGCCTGTTATCACTGCCATCATCTTCTTCGGACTGATCCACATGTGCTGCATATTCATGAGGATAGTCATCATCTGGGAAATATGAATCACCACTGTCCACAAGTTGTGGGCCATCATGATCATCAACCACTGCGCTGCCACCACTACCAGTACTAAAGTGGTCCTCGACTTTAACGTGACCTGGCGGAACTAGAACGTCTTCAGCTTCTACAGCGGCTGAGCCACCCGCGGTTTGATTTTCAAGGACCTCCTTTGACCATATTTTTTGGGTCAATGAAAGCACCTGTTAATATGGGCAAGGATATTATGTTAACTAGTCGAGTTGATGTTAATTATAGCATCTTTTACTTATTCACTTAAAAACTTAATGAACGAATAATTACAATAAGCAACTTTCACTACTTCAAAATAAAATTTTATCGATCAAATATTTATCAACGGAATCCAATCCGTTAGTGATATGGTTATCGGTAATCCGTTGGAAATATTTTGTCAGTGATGAGTCAGTTAAGAGGCCTTAAATGATCCGTCAGTAAAACCCGTCGTTAATCTTTTAATTAAGTTTTTACTCACACTCTCTTATAAGTGTTTTGGGTCATTCAGTCAACATAAAACAATTTTCAGCTTACCAATCTTTTTCGGTTTATCAATTTAACACATAATAATGACAATCTTTTTGATGATCCTCTATTTTCAAAAAAAAAAAGTAAACAATTTTATAACGAATAATAAAAATAACGCTAGAAGATGAAAATAATATCTAACTAGCTAGTAATAGGTAGTTCACGAGCGAAGCCAGGCCGGATCATGCTAGGCTCTGCTCGACTTATATGTTGGGTTTGGCTCAGTTTCAACTCCGTTTGACCTAGTTAGCTAGATTAATTATGTTTTGTTTATATGGGCTATAAATTTTAAAAGTTGATGTTAATTTTAGTGAATCAAATTAACGAGCGAGACAAACAACCAAGCCAACCATGTCTCAAGTTTGGCTGGTTTACAAATTAAGCCAATCTATAAGGAGTTTTTTTTTAATTTCATGCCAATTTTAATATTCCTAGCTATTGATAATATGATATGGTGATTGGTGAAAGCGATGAGCGAGACATTTCAACTTTTTTTGTAGGTAAAATGGAATATTGTAGCTAAGCAATGGACCCCTCCAACTATACGTGTAGCAGTTAATAACCGCTGTTTTATGTTCTTATTCTCCCCACAAATTGTTGACTTGTTGACTTTTCTATCATTTTCTCATACGACACATAATCATATAACCTTTTATTTTTTTTATGCTTTAATACACTAGTGTCACATATATCTCAACAATCAAGACTAACATGTTTTTAAGACTTTGCATGTGGTGTGTTATTCATCAGCAAACTAAAAAGAATCATAGATAACAAGATAGATCATATACATGTATGAATCAGGATGATGAATAATAAATTGTACCTCAGCTTTAAGCTTTTCGTTTTCCTTGACTATGTTGTCAAAATCTGATGTGAGCATATCGTACGAAGATTTCAGGCGATCGTAATCTCTTTCAAGCGTCTTGGTCTTCCACCGTGCACGTCGGTTCTGGAACCACACAGCCACCTGTCTCGGCTGCAGCCCAAGCTTCTTCGCCAGCTCGGTCTTCCTCTCGGGCTCCAGTTTGTTCTCCTCCTCAAAACTCCTCTCCAGCATCCGCACCTTAAATTAATGGTTACATTCATTCAATCAAACCAATACATTATTATTATTAGATCCATATCTCATCTACTACTTTTTATATTATTCCCGTGTCAATATCAGATATATATTCGAGAATCGAATGCTTAATAGTAAATTAGACCTGTTCAGGACTAAGACGTCGTTTCTTTTCCGTCAATTGTTCGTCGTAATATTCTTCTTCCAACATGTCGTCTAGCGAGCTCAAAAATGGCCTCTTCTTCGAAGATTCTTCCATATTAAACCCTAATTTCGTTCCTGTTTCATTTTGATACATATACGATACATATTTTTTAGAACGCTGTATTATAAAAACCTATCTAGTAATCAACAAAAGAAACTAGACCAAACGGTACACCTTCAATGAATCAAAATTCAAATATCAAATTACACTCAACTGTCAATTAATTGCAGGACTAAGTAACAACTAGCCGCCATTGTTGGCTAACTCAGCTCACTTGTTAGACGTTCTTGTCTAGATTCTAACCGTGTATATATAATTTAACAATATAAAACTAAAAAAAAAACTAATAACTAGTAAACAGATCTGGATCGTCGTAAACAATTTCGAATTATTTGTATAAAGTATAGCAGAAGCAACATTTGCCGTTTAAAAAAAACAGTTACCTCGAAAATAGTCGTCTCCATTTCCGAGGAATAACATGTTGCTACTATTGGAGCCAAAGAAAAGGCGACTAGATTCCATAACAAACAAGCTTCAAATAATATGTTACACTATTATTAATATTGTGAATGATTAAGAACCCTATATGAGAGAGTTCAAAGTAATATTAATTATATATGAAGGAATATATGTATATATATGTGATCGTAGACAACGGAAGTCTTAGAAAATCATGATCTTATGGCGGAAGAAGCTAGTACTCCACAGCAATCTCGCCGGAGACTCTAACGGACATATACAAATTCCCATCATTCGAGCCACCCACGTCCCAGTTTCTTTGAGTTAACACTTGAATAATTTGCCAGTGAATCTGATTTGAATTTTGTGAGTAGGGAATAATAATAATAATATTATGACCGGAAATACGGATCCCGGCGGCGAGGGGCTGATCGGGTTTTTTAGCTCGGTTGTGCAACCAGAGTAGATGGACGAGAGGACCCTGCAATTTATACAGATTGTTTGCGTTATGCTCCACTAGTTTTACTCTAGGTTGTATTATCTACCCCTATACTTTGAGAAGTTGCAATTGGTGTATTTGTTTTGTATGATGTTGACACTATCCTTGGACATGTAATTACTTTATTTTTATATGTTTTGATTAACATGAAGTAATTTTCAACTATTGTTGTAGTGTATGATCTTAAATTCATGTTTACGATGTAATTAACCAATAGTTATATGCGAGAAGATGGATGATTACGTTGCCTTAATTATGAACCTATCCATGCACCTTCACCATCTAAGGTTACATTATGAATTATGATATATTTGTAGTATGAATATAAATAACACGCTGGTAATTTAATCAATAACAAACGAGCTTTCAATTTTGTTGCAAAACACAATTCCACTAACGTCTCAATTTTGTTGCAAAACACAATGCCACTAACGTAATGATCATATATTACATTTGATTCCCCTCGCTTTCTCTAATAAGGTTATTCTGAACATATTAGGGAAGCGTACCTATCTTGCGAGTGAAATCGAATGTAAGCTTTTGATTATTATATGAGGGAAATTACTTTTGACAACGAACTTGAAATTAGAAATGTTGGTTAGATTTTGACGATGTGAATTATCATCGATTAAATGATAATGCTTTTGGTTTTAAAATCCATTTTGTCAGTATGGTATGTTGTACAGACGAAACTAGAGTGTGTCTGGCTTATATACCAATGTTTACTTACTAGCTAACAATTTTTCCTATTTATAAGGTATCAAACGTGAACACTTTCTTATAGTTTAGTCCTTAAATTTTACATACGTATTCTAAATATGTAAAAGAAAAAAAAAACAGTTACGTTATTACATCAAATAAAAGATTTTATGTCTGCAGTTGCATGTTGATCTATAATTCTTACTATTAGCACAAACTAATTCTTTTTACCAAATCTCTTACAAAACTAAATGTATTATAAAACTACTTAACCATGTGACAAGTTTTAACGAGTTAATTTGGAAAAGAAACTAATAACTCATGTTACCAAAACCAAGAGTCAAATATTTAGGAGTCTAGTAATATTGTAGAATGTGATGGATGATACATGTACATTTAAGAAAACTCAAGGGATGGTAATGTCTAATACTTTATTGTCCTTTACAAATACGTGTTTCCATCCAATTATAATAATATACTCCGTAACTAGAAAGAAAAACTGGGGCAATATCGTCATTTTATCCACCTTTTAGCTTATTGAAGTGTGAAAGAAGACTAAAAATTGGTGGGGCTGGCACTAACTTGCGCCGAATGCGACGTGTAAGTAAGATATGATCTGGGCCGTTGGATGAGAAGTGCAACACCTGTATGAAAATTGGAAGGAATCGATAAGCTCCAGATCTTTAGAGAGAGAGAGAGAGAGAGAGAGCAAAGGTGCGCCATTATTAATAGTTCCCATACTCTATGGTCGGAGAAAATACTAAATAAAAGAATGGTGGTTTGTATTCAAATAAAATAGTGTGATGTATGGTTTACATTATTTTTTTTTTACTTTTTACGTGAGCTTTTTAGGTGATTTGCATTTTTAATAGTCGGTGGTTTCTAAACATAGGTGACAAAACTCGTCGTGTTGCGTGGGTTGATGTAAATACGGTTAGTATCGGTTAAGTCTATAATGTATAATGATAACAAACCCGGAAAAATAATAGTAGAATGGTATTAACACTAGTATAACTTATGACAAAAAAAGTATATATTAAAAATTACATGTAATTGGTTAGTAGGTTGGTAGCACCGTACAGTGCGGTTGCAAGTCGACGTGAATTCGGCCATATTAGGTCGCAACACATGACTAAAAAAATAACTTGGTTAACCCTAAAATATAACAAATTAACATATTAAAAAGAAAAACAAGCAAATAAAAAAAATGTGTCCATTGCAGTGGCAAGCAAACGCGAATTCAATCGGTATTAGGTTATGACATCGAAATTAAACAACAAAAAATCGTTAACACTCAAAATAGCAAATTAACATATTTAAGGAGAAAAAAACCCATGACGAACCGAAAAAAAAGGTGTGCGTACAGCGAAGATCTGGCACGAATTCAGTTAGTATTAATGTTAAAGATAAGAGTGAACTGCAGTTTTCGTCCGTGTGGTTTGTCTAAATCTGCGTTTTAGTCCAATAGTTTCAAATTTGTGATTTCCGTTCTTGTGTTTTCATTTCACTTACATAACCCCGTTAAGCCTGGTCATTAAATCCATAAGTGTGCCCCTCACGTGAGGGGCGGATTTGTCCTTTTTCCCCCAAATACACTACAACCCCTCATGTGAGGGGGCTTGCGAATTAGGACTGAGGTTTATTTGAGAAGAAAAATGACAAAACTGTCGATGGGTTTAACGACCAGACTTAACGGGGTTAATGAATTAAGGTTTATTGCAAGTGAAATGAAACCCGAAGGACAACAGTCGCATATTAAAATTATTGAACTAAACTGCATATTTAAACAAATTATAAAGATAAAAACTACAGTTTACTCTATAAATAAATTTATAAACCTAGAAAACGTAACATAAAAAATTAAATAAAAAATAACTTTAAAGAAATTGAAAAAAAAGTTGATGCCACATTGAATAGTGAAAACTTGTGGCACCAAGCTATCAATTTATTATCTTTAGCATAGTTTAATTAATATGCTCTTACATTAAATTAATTTAATGTTTAAAACACAAATAATTAAAGAAACACTTTAATCTTCATGTATTCAACAAAAACTTATAAACATTTTACTATACTATTAAAACAATAAAAGATATTCATATGACATTCAACTAGCATATTTACACGGGCTTCCAAGTCATCCGGTTTCTTTTTATAGAACTGTCACATAATTCACTAGTTAGTATTTTCTAGAATCATAACCTCACTAATTAATGTTTTATATAATCATAACCAATTATTTTCTTTCGAATGATTTAAAACCAGATTTTGACCACAATTAATTATTTATAACTGATTTTGTGTTCTCATTTTAGTATAACTATTATTTTAGCAATTTAATAATTTGTATAACAGCTCTCATTCCACCATTTATATATATTTTTTCCACCTCTTGTGGTTTTGCAAAGAACAAGATTAAACTTCTTAAATATCTACACGTATATAACGCTTGAAATATTTTTCACCTGTATGTAACACGGGCTAGTATCCATGGTAAACCACTAAATCTATTAAACCCTAAGCAAATCCAAGACCCCACCTAGACATCACCTCTTTTGTCCATATTCAAGAGTTACAATCCCCATCGAAAGTTTGGTCGAAAGAAATGAAACCGCGAAAATGAAATGTCCTTTTCATTATTAACCTTCGATCAATGGCTAGATCTAGGGGCTCCCATTAAAACTCAAAAGAAGCCCTAATGAGGGTGTAAACAAGTTGAATTTAGTATGTACTTGACTAACCTCATGCTCAAGCTTATTCATTTTGCTTATGAGGACTCGAGCTTGACCTGTGTTTGTTTTATTTAAATCTCATGCCGAGCTTGTAAATAGTTTTTCAAGCTCAGTTCAACCTCAACTTATTTATTATATATTTTAGTGATATATTTATATGTTTAGGTTCATTTTAGAAGTATTTTTAGTGCGAGAAGTAGTTACAGCCAATCATATCTTTTTTTTTTATTTTCATTTTAAATTATATATAAGGGTATATTGGTAATATATCATAATCTTATATTTGGTAAATATTTATTATATGGGGTTTCAAATATTATTAATTTCTTTAGTAAATATTCTTTATTTGTACAACATCGAACGTTCAATAACACAAAAATCGTCCCAGTTCACAATCACAAGTTTTAAGCACCACCATTGCTAATTCGATATCTAGTTGAAGATTGGTATTGAAATAAAATTGTCTAATTCGATGCTAGTATTCAGCAATAGTCGTTTTAGCCTTATTTTATTTTGCCCTAAATTGATTTCAATTTTGCATAATTTGGTATATATTAATTTCGCCAGTAAGATGACACATCAATCGGTATACCCTAAATCGTTTTCGATTTTGCCTAGTTCGTTATGCCAAAATTTCAAATGATACATACTTTGCTCCTTATAATTATATATGACTTTTGCTTATTCCGGTTGATGTCTTGTATCTTTTGTAAGCAGATTACTGAAAGCAAGTGTAGATATATTAGTTGTGTATGAGTTTTGATTGTGTACTTGATGTATATAGGTATGTGTATGTTATGTTACACATAACCATTGTATATAACATATTGAGTTTAATTTTATTATATACTTATTTATGTCTAGATGTAATGTTAATTTGTTTAATATGGTTGATGTCTTGTAGTTGTGCAGGAGGTGAATTAAAAACAAATGTAGGTGTTCACACAATAGTTGTGTATGCAATTTAGTTATGTGTATGATGTATATCATATGTGTGTATGTGATGTTTGTTGTGTAAGAGATTATGTGTAGGATATTATGTTGTTTGTGGAGGAAATGAGTTCCCATGTATTGGTTGAGCAGGAGCTTTTGTGACTGTGTAGTTGTGTAAGAAGTGTTGTTTCATGGGTTGGGTGGTTATGATATTATGTTCTGATGTTGAAATTTGTGTAGGAAGTGATTTTTTGTTGCGTAATGTCACACCCCTATCAAAGGCGGCGGAACATGCTGGGGTGCAACGGATTGCTCATGAACACAAGACACTATTTAAATGACAATATTTAATCAACTCATTAATTTCATTTAATCACCAAAGTAACACATCTTGTTCATACAAATAAACACCAAACACAAGAAATACATATTGTTCATTCTTCTAATAACCTAGAGGTATCAAATAGAATGGCGTCTTCAAACTCCAAATCAAGTAATAATCAAACATGTAACAATGCATAAAATAATATTTGTCAACACGAATGTTGGTGAGAAATTTTATAGTTTTGAGTATATATAATACGAGCGAAATCCACAAATTTATATGTGACTATAAACAAAAACATCAATCGTGGTATATAAAACGTATGTAAATGAGGATCCTTTCTAAGCGGTAGCAACCGACATATTCGGATAATGATGCCCTATGCTACTTGCACAAGGCTAAGTAGTTAAGGGTGCGTATGATCATACTTATTGCGTTCCACAACAACATAAAATAAACAATCGTGCGCGTAAAGCATATAAGACATATAACACATAATAGAGCAAGTATTCTAAGTATTATACACCCTAAAGTTTGTGGTTTGAGGATTGAGTATATTAAATCATTCTTGTTTTGAATAAGTATGCATGTTACCCACAAAATATAAAAGTGAAAACGGGGGATGAAATGTACTCACATGAAATAAGTAACTTGAAGGATAATTTGCGACAAAACGGGGGATGGGTAAGTTCAACGGGCAAGACCTAGATTAAAAAGGATCTTGAGTTAGTAGATGGTTTTGAAAGCTTTAAAGTAAAATAACTTGACAAGTAACATAAATAAGTAAAGTTGGAAGGCTAAAATGTGAACACATAAGGAATTAAAGTATTTGATTTTTGAAAAGTAAGTTTACTCGAAGTCGGGTCTCGGTATTCTATTTATTAGTTTTTCACTTAACATTAAAATGTTTGGGTACAATTGCAATATTGCAAAGTTAAATAGATACCAAAACAAGACTTTACGAGTGTTCGGATTTGTCGGTTAGAGTATTGATAATTGGTCAAGCTCGAAACCGAGGTTCTAAAATGTTATTAGATAACTCAATGAAATCAAAAGAAGCTTAACCAAGTGTGTAGTTCTATTAAGAAGAACCTCGACGTCCGTTAAGCGAATGTTTGGTTTTGTGGGTCCAAACTTGTTATAAGATCAAATTAGATCCGACATACCAAGTGTTTTGAGAAAAAAATTAAAATTAGTTTATAAAATAGTTTTAAAGAAAATATAAGATTCGGTGGCTCAAAACACACTAGTGTGTCTTAAGTGAATGAACTCGATTTAGTTCGGTCTTGGTTCGGTCCTTGACTCGGAATAAAACCGAGGATAATTGCCACATACCCAATACCATAGAACTTATTAAAATGAAATTAGAAATTATAGTACACAATTCATACTTGTAACATATTAATAAATCATTTTAAATATAAAGTATTTAAACAAGAGTTCGGTTTGGGTTAGACTCTTGACTCGGAATGAAATAGAAAATGGTGGCCACATATTCAATACCATAGAACTCATTAAAATAAACTTAAAAATAATAATACTCAAATCTTTCATACAATATGTTAATAATAAAGTATTTAAACAAAAGTTCGGTTTTGGTTCGGCTCTTGACTCGGGATGAAACCAAAATTGGTGGCCACATACCCGATACCATTGAACAATTAGAAATGATATGGAAACTAAAAGTAAGCAAGAACTAAACAATATTGATAAGCATAAACAAACTTAAAGCATAAGTTAAGTATATATCAAGGACTATAATAGTCCTTCATGTAGCCTTGCCTTGTAGCACAAAACTTCGACCAACCGTGACCGGAGAAGTTAAAGCCGAAGGAAACAAGGGGTGTATATTACATATATGTTGCAACATCTAGCTTCAAGTAATAAGTACTAGTTAGAACAAGGTTAGCTTTAGTTTGACCTTGAGAGGTTGAAGATGAATACTTGGATTTGAGAGAGAGTTTGGAGAAGATGAACAACCAAAGTGGTGTATGGAACCTTGCTTTTATAATGGTAATAGCATGGTTCATTCAAATAGGGTAAAAATATGTGATTGGTTAAAATGGTCAAACAAGCTTTTGATAATTGACAATAATAGCCCCTAAAGTTTGTTTTAAGTCATTTTTCATCATATAGAGGTGTTTTAACATACCGAAAAGGATGTTTTCTTGACCCGACATTTGTGAAACATAAACGAACATAAAATCCAATATTTTATTAATAACGACAAATCCGAAAGATCAAAACGGGTCGGTTTATGATGCAAAACAAGTTAAACCAAAAAATGACAAATGCTACAGTCTTCCATACTTTAGGAAATTTCGTCCCGAAATTAAGATAAATCCGTAATAAACAAATACGAGTACTTTTCCTTCATCTCGTCTTCTCGTTCCCAAGTAAATTCAGCGCCACGCCGTGATTACCAACGGACGTTAACTAAAGGGATGCGGCTATGTTTGGTTCGTTTCTCATTGCGGTCCACGATTTCAACGGATTTTTCGATCATTTGCAAGGTTTCATCGATACGCACTTCGTCGAGAGGTATATGGAGATTGCCTTTGGCTAAGCACTTTTTGAGGTTTGAGACATGAAAGGTTGGATGAACACCAGTAAGTTCTTGCGGTAATTCGAGTTTATGAGCCACTTTTCCACTCCTTTCGAGGATTTTGAATGGGCCTACAAAACGGGGTGCTTGTTTTCCTTTTTTTCCAAAACGTACTACCCCCTTCCAAGGGGATACTTTGAGAAGGACAAGGTCGCCAACATTGAACTCGAGGGGTTTTCGCCGTTTGTCAGTTGAAAATTTTGAGACTTTGAGATTTATAAAGTTGGGAAATCGTACACGAACCACCATGTTTTGATATTTACGAAACTAAAAAAAATATTTTCTTTACAAAATACCATGTTGGAGTCTAAACATGTGCACGTACCACCGCGTCTTTTTCATGTTTTCGACTCAAATAACGATAATAACATACAATAAAAATGGAGATACAACGAGATGTTAAAACACTAGTCCACGAACCACCGTGGCTTTCATGTTTCAACACCAAAAATTTGGATGGCGAACGGAACGCTTGCACTCGACAACTTAAAGTATTGACACGTATAACGCGGTTCGGTGGCCTAGAAAACGAACTCTACAATTCAACCATCCTAGGTAAGTAAATCACCTTCGATTCTTGGAATCTTTTTGTCAAATTGTCATTTCATAGCGTTTCGCTCTCTATGATGGCTACAAACCCGATTAAAAATGCAACATGTAAGGAATTTTAAATAATGGGATCCAAACTACGTTTGTTATCCATAAAACATAATATAAAAACTAATGTTTTTGCCCTTAAGGTAAGGATACCTTGGAATACTATGAGAGTGTGTGTATGTGTACATTTTTTTGAAGATAAAATGAAATAAATAAGCAATTAAATATATAAGTGTAATGAAAAATATAGTAGGGTAAACACATATAGGAAACACGTATAAGGACCCTAGAGCAAACTAAACTAGGTCGTTACGTCTAACCACCTATCCTATAGTCATGGCTCTGATACCAATCTGTCACACCCCGACCAAAGGCGGCGGAACATGCCGAGGTGCAATGGATTGCCCAAAACACAAGACACTATTAAAGTGATAATATTTAATCAACTCATTTAAATTCATAAAATCATAAAGAGTCACATAACTTGTTCACATAATAACCAAAATCAAACATAGCAATTAATATATTGTTCATTTTGCTAATATCCAAATAGTCTTGATAACGTTTTCTCTTCAAGCCTCGAGTCAACCTAAAGTCAAACTTGTAACATTGCATAAAATAGAATTTGTCAACACAAAGGTTGGTGAGCAATTTCATAATTTTGAACAATATGTAAATAATAGGAAATCCCACAACTTGTATACAAAATAATAAATAATAACAACAATTTAGATAATGAAATTGTTAATAAGAATACATTAACGACACCTTGCTATAAGGGGATGCCAAATAGACTAGGATTTATGTGAAATCGTTAATAAGAATACATTAACGACACCTTTCTGTAAGGGAATGCCAAATATACTCGGATTTATGAATCAACCAACCAAAAGCGGTAAACACATTAACATATAAGCATGTAAGCATATAAAACCAAATCGAGCATTTATTTAAGTAAAGTATACAATAAAGTTTGTGGTTAAAGATTCAAGTATAAAAAATTTAGTTTGAATATGTATGCAATATCACCCCCAAAACGAAAAATGGAAAAAGGGGAATGAAAGTACTCACGTTCAAGTAATAAACTTAAAAGATTGGTGATCTGGAGATTAACCGGAATGACGAGTTTAACGAACAAAGTCTAAAAGAGAATAAGTCTTATATTGGAAAAGTTGATTGGAAGTCTTTTAATAATAAATGGTAAGAAATGTAAACAATTAAAATTTAAGGTTTAAAATGTAATTATTTATGAAATTATAACAATATTCCTTTTAAAAAAATTTAAATTTACTCGAAACCGGGTTAAAGTATCTAGCCTTAATATTTACTCAACTAATGTTAAGTAATAAGGTGGGTAAAAATGCAAGAATGCAGTCCTTTTATAATATAGATACTAAAACGGGGTTTTAACGAGTGTTAGGGTTGTTGGTTCGGTTCTTGATAAATGGTCAAACCCAAAGTCAACTTTCCAAAATAATGAATGTTATGAGATAACTCAATAAATTTTAGTAAGACTTAACCAAGTATGTAGTTCTATTGTTTTAGAACTAACAACATCCGTTAAGCGAGTGTTTGGTTTTGTCGGTCCAAACTTTGTTATAAGATCAAGTTAGACTCAACATCCCAAGTACTTTAAGAAAATAATTAAAATCAGTTTATAAAGTATTTTTAAAGAAATATACAAGTTTTGATAGCTAGAAACACACTTGTGTGTCTTAAGCGAGTGAAAATCGGTTTGGTTCGTTTTGGTTGGGTTTCCGTCTTGGAATAACTTCAAGAATGGTTACTACATGCCCAAACATCAAAGAAATGATATAATAATTTATAAATGATGATACTTAAGTTTTACAACCGAAAAGTTAAAAATAAAGTCTTTAAACGAAAGTTTGATTTTCGGTTCGGATCTTGTTTCGAGTATAGACCAAGGTTAGATTTCACAAACCCATAACCATGGAACTCATAAAAATGAATTTAGAAACTTAAATCTAACATAAAACATGTTCATTCAACTATTTAAACAAAAACTAGTAACAAGAGTTCGGTTTACGGTTTGGAGCTATTTACGGTTAAACCAAGGCTAGTCTCTACAAACCCATAACCATGGAATTCAACAAATATGAAATACAAACTAAAATGAGTAGAAGTTAAGCATGGTTAGTAAGAATAAACAAGTTATATATATATATATATATATATATATATACATATATATATCAAGTACCACGTGAGTCCTCCATGAAGCCTTGCATTACGAGGCCCGACACTTCACCGACCGAGACCGAAGAAGTGACCACCAAAGGTAACAAGGGGTTTATATTATATAGATGTTGTATAATAAGCTTCAAGTATTAATAAGACTTAACAAGTTAATTAAAATGAAAGAACATGGTCAGTTTGACTTTGGAAAGTCAAACTGCCAAGAATTCATGAAGAACAACCTTAATATATTTGAATTTGAGAGAGAATTTGAAGTATGAGCAAGTGTAAAATGAAGGAGATGGTCATGTATATATAGGGTAAGTTGAAAGGGTCAAGCATAAAGAGTATTGCATGAAAATGAGTTGGTTATGAGCACAAGAAAGCATAAAAAGCGAAAAAAAAAGAGCTGTTGCAGGCCTCCCTTCGCCCGGCGCTAAGGTCTCTGACCTTGACCTTAGTGCGGCGCTAATGTCACCTGGCGGAAATTCTGAACTTTCAGAATCGGCAGTTTTGGCCCCTGGAGTTGTTTTAAAGCGTTTTAAGACCATTTTAGAGACCAAAAAAGGTGTTTTTGAGACCTGACAAGTATAAAACAATATTGTAATATAAAATCCATCATTTTGATTATATCGAAGAGTTTGGGTTACAAAATGGGTCGGGTGTACATAATAAAACAAATACAAAAGTGACCCGAAATTGACGAATGTCACAGTATCCTCTACTTTAAGGAATTTCGTCCCGAAATTAAGATGAAGATGATGATGCAAAAAAGTGTGGATAATTATCCTTCATTGTGTCTTCTCGTTCCCAAGTTAACGCTGCGTCGCAGCGTGATTGCCATCGAACTTTGACAAACCTAATACGACTATGCTTGGTTTTCTTCTCGTTACGATTCATGATCTCAACGGGTCGTTCAACCATGATAATTGACTCATCGACATGTACTTCATCGAGAGGTATATGGAGATTACCCTCGGCTAAGCACTTTTTAAGTTTTGAAACATGAAAAGTCGGATGAACACCGATAAGATCCGTCGGTAGTTTTCCCTTCTTTCCAAAACGGACTACCCCATTCCAAGGAGATACTTTTAGAAAGACAAGATCGTCAACATTAAATTAGATCGGTTTTCGCCATTTGTCGACGTAACTCTTTGACGACTTCTAGCGGGTAGGCGGTTTTACAGATTTGATCGATGGCATCGGTGGCTTCTTAGACCATTTCAGGTCCCGTGATTTGAGTTTCACCAATTTCGTTCCAACTAATCTAAGAACGAAATTTACAACCGTAATGAGCTTCGAAAGGAGCTCTACCAATGCTAGAATGGAAACTGTTATTACAAGAAAACTAGATGAAAGGAATGTGAGAATCCAAATTCCCACAGAAATCAAGAACACACGCTCGTAGCATATCCTCGAGAGTTTGAATTGTACGTTCGGATTGTCCGTCCATTTGAGGATGATAAGCGGTGCTAAGATCGAGATGTGTTCCCTAGGCTTATTGAATTGATCGTCAAAAGTGAGAAGTAAAACGAGCATAGCGATCGGAGATGATAGTCAATGGTAAACCGTGTCGGCACACAATTTCCCGCACAAATATTTGAGCAAGTTGCTCGACAGAATACTTCTCGCGGATCGAATGAAATGAGCAGACTTGGTTAAACGATCGATGATCACTCAAATACTATCGTTTCCTTTTTGGGTGTTGGGTAGTTTAGTGATAAAGTCTATATAAATTTCTTCCCATTTCCAAACGGAAATCGGTGGTTACTGGAGTAGACCAAAAGGTCTTTGATGCCCGACTTTGACTTTTGAGCAAGTAAGACATTTAGATACACACAACGCTACATCATTTTTCATACCCGTCCACCAAAAGGTAGCACGAAGATCGAAATACATTTTATCCGCATCGGAATGAACGGAATACCGCGACTTGTGGGCTTCGTCGAGTATGCAAGTATGAAGGTCATCGCGATCGGGAACCCACAAACGACTGAGAAAATACAAAAGACCATCAGGTTTAGTTTCGAGTTGAAGTTTGGCTCCACATGAAATTTCGTCGTACATGTTACCTTCTTCAACGGAGGTACGCTGAGCTTGAAAGATACGGATTTGAAGATCGGTTTGAACAACAACGCTTAAAAGCATAACAGATTTAACATTAACCTTTCGACTTAGGGCGTCGGTGACAACATTCGCTTTACCAAGATGGTAGCGAATCTCGCAATCGTAATCACTAAGTAATTCGGCCCATCTTCGTTGTCTCATATTGAGACCTTTTTGGTCAAAAATATGTTGAAGGCTTTTATGGTCGGTATACACAGCACATTTCGTACCGTAAAGGTAATGTCTCCAGATTTTGAGAGCGAAAACGACGGCACCAAGATCGAGATCATGAGTCATATAATTCTTCTCGTTGACCTTAGGTTGTCTTGATGTGTAAGTGATGACTTGACCTCTTGACATGAGAACACAACCGAGACCTTGATGGGATGCATCGCAAAATACAACAAAATCGTCGCTTCCATCGGGAAGGGTTAGAACGGGAGCATTGCAAAACATGTCCTTGAGAGTAAGAAAGGCTTCTTCTTGCTTCGATCCCCAATCAAATGGTATTCCTTAATGAGTGAGGGAGGTGAGGGGTAAAGAGATTTTGGAAAAGTTTCGAATGAATCGCCGATAATATCCGGCCAAACCGAGGAAGGATCGAATTTCTGTGGGAGTCGTTGGAGTTTTCCAATACTTAACGGCCTCAATTTTAGCGGGATCAACATGAATACCTTTGTCGTTTACGATATGTCCCAAAAATTGAACTTCCTCTAGCCAAAATACACACTTGGAGAATTTGGCGTAGAGTCGTTCATTTCTAAGGAGCTCGAGAATGGAACGCACATGATGCTCATGTTCGGCTTTGGTCTTGGAAAATATAAGGATGTTATCAATAAAGAAAATAATGAATTTATCAAGGAACGGTTTGCAAACGCGGTTCATGAGATCCATAAACACCATGGGTGCATTGGTTAACCCGAAGGGCATGACCAAAAATTCGAAATGTCCATATCGAGTACGGAAAGCGGTTTTTAGAATGTCTTCTTCGCGAACACGCAACTGATGATAACCTGATCGAAGATCAATTTTTGAGAAACAAGTTGCGCCTAGAAGTTGGCCGAAGAGATCGTCGATTCGTGGAAAAGGATAACTATTTTTGATAGTGAGTTTATTAAGTTCTTGATAATCGATGCACATGCGAAACAAACCATCTTTCTTTTTCACGAAGAGGATGGGAGCGCCCCAAGGAGAAGAGCTTGGACGAATGAAACCTTTATCGGAGAGTTCTTAGAGTTGGTTTGACAATTCTGGCATTTCCGATGGGGCTAAATGATAAGGAACCTTGTCCACGGGCATTGCGCCAGGTACAAGATCGATTCAAAATTCAATCGGACGAACGGGTGGAAGACCGGTGACATCCTCTGGGAAGACGTCAAGGAAATCACAAACAATGGAGATATCTTGGATTTTTCTTTCCTTTTTGTCTTTTGTCACGGCATGAGCTAGGAATGGAACATACTTTTGGCGTAAGTATTTTTGTGATTGAGAGAACGACATGATATTTAGCCTTCTAGAATTTGTTTTTCCGAAAACTTTGAGAACTTTACCTTTGACGAGCGGAATTCGAATGAAGCAAACGACTTCGGCGCGGTGCAAGATAACCAATCCATGCCTACTATGACATCGAAGCTTCCCATTTGCATCGGGATGAGATCGATGGAGAATTTATGATTAGAGAGAATGAGAGTACAATCGCGGACGACAGAGTTGATGGTGATAGAATTCCCATTAGCGACTTCAACGGAAAATGGTCGAGAAAGGTTGGTTCGAGACACGGCAATTTTAGACTCAAATTTCAAAGAAATAAAACTTCTATCGTCACTCGTATCAAATAAAATAGAAGCCAAATGTTGGTTCATTAAAAACATACCGTTCACAACATCGTTTGCCACTTGAGCTTGATTAGCATTCATCATAAAATCTCGTCCTTGATTACCGGGGTTTCCTTGAGGTACTTGAGGGGGGAGCAGGAGGTGGTGCTTGGGTGGCCATGGGTTGGATGGCTTGCATGGGTTGGATGAGAGGTGTATTTAGTTGGGGAAGTTGAGGCTGGTAGGTTTGGACTTGGTAGGCTTGGGTTTGATAGTAGGGTACGGCTAAGGTTTGTGCTTGGTTAGCAAAAGCAAGGCGAGGGCAATTGTTTCGGATATGATTGGGATCGCCACAATTAGAGAAAGCTCGGGGTTGTTGAGGAGGGTTTTGTGGGTATGGTGTAAAACGGTTTTGGGAATTTTGGGGAGTGGTTCTTGGTTGATTGGGTTGAGTACGTTGTGCAGATCGACATGTGGTGTTTAGGTGACCATAACGGTTTCAAAGACTGCAATCGCGACAAGGCAAGTGAGACGGGTGGTGAAGTTGACAATTGTTGCATAGTGGGAAAGTACCGGATAGGGTTTACGATTTTGTGGGGGAGCTTGGGGTTTCTCTTGAGGTTGCGGTTGGGTAACGGCATAGTCTCGACAATTGGCTTTGGGTTTCTTTTTGTTGTTGTGGTGGGAAAAGTTTGAGTAGTTGATGGCTTGAGGTGGTGGGTTAATTTTGGATTATGGTGCAGGTTCGGTTTTGCTTGAATCACTTTTCTTCTTGAGGGTTAAGGTGCCCGCTTTGACATGGTTCTCAGATAGCGCACTGGCTAGAGTAATAGCGTCATCAAGGTTCGCAGGTTTTCTACTCATTACAGAGTCCCGGATTTGCATAGGTAAACCCCCGATATATTTGTCAAGTTCCCGTTCCGACGGGGTAATCAAGTGAGGGACAAGGATGCTCAATTCATGAAAATGGAGCGAGTAGGCGGCGTTATCACGACTTTCTTGTTTCAAGTTCCAAAATTCCTCTTCGAGCTTTTGGAGCTCGTGCTTGGGACATAACTTCTTCATCATGAGTGCTTTGAGTTCGGACCATGGAAGTGCCATAGTCGTTTCCATCCCTTGGAGGTGCATAACACTACCCCACCATGTAAGAGTAGTTCCCTTAAACATGCTCGAAGTGAAATCTGACTTTTTCGCATCGGGGCACTCGCTATGTAGAAACACACTCTCCATCTTTTCAAACCATTGCAACAAGGTAGTCGCACAGTTTGTACCAATGAACTCGGTTGGGTTAGCACTTGTGAATTGTTTATAGCAATAGGATGCGGGTTTGGGTTCAACGGGTGTGATAACGGGTTGGGTAGCTTGTATTTGAGTTAAAAGTTCGGGAATCACCACGGCCATTTGTTTGACGACGAAAGTAGCCATGCGTCGGGTGGAGTTCTTGCGCGGTTGGCGTCTTAGTGGAGGTATTCTATAAATTATAAAGATATGAAATAAGTTTGAGGTAAATAGGAATGAATATGATGGTGTATAAAAATAAAATAAAATTTCAAGTTGGATTGTGAATTCCTAGAGTTAGTGAGAAGAAGGTGTTAGTGTTAAAAATATAAAAATTTGTATATAAATAACAATTCGTAAACAAAACGTAAATGATTTTGACAGGTTGTAGCTTGAAAATTTTGAGACTTAAAGATTTATAATGTCGGGAAATCGTACATGAACCACCATGTTTTGATATTTCCGACACTAAAAAAAATATTTTCTTTACAAAATACCATGTTGGAGTCTAAACATGTGCACGTACCACTGCGTCTTTTTCATGTTTTCAACTCAAATAACGATAATAACATATATTAAAAATGGAGATACAACGAGATGTTAAAACACTAGTCCACGAACCACTGTGGCTTTCATGTTTCAACACCAAAAATTAGGATGCGACCGGAACGCTCGCCTTCAACAACTTAAAGTATTGACATGTATAACACAGTTCGGTGGCCTAGAAAACGAACACTACAATTCAACCATCCTAGGTAAGTAAATCACCTTCGATTCTTGGAATCTTTTTGTCAAAGGGATCTTAAATAACGGGATCCAAACTAAGTTTGTGATCCATAAAACACAATATAAAAACTGTTGTTTTTGCGTTTAAGGTAAAGATACCTTGGAATACTATGAGAGTGTGTGTATGTGTACACTTTTTTGAAGATAAAATGAAATAAATAAGCAATTAAATAAATAAGTGTAATGAACAATCAAGTAGGGTAAACACGTACAGGCCACACGTAGAAGGACCCTAGAGCAAACTAAACTGGGTCGTTACGTCTAACCACCTATCCTATAGTCATGGCTCTGATACCAATTTGTCACACCCCGACCAAAGGCGGCGGAACATGACGGGGTGCAACGGATTGCCCAAAACTCAAGACACTATTAAATTAACAATATTTAATCAACTCATTTAAATTCATTAAATCATAAAGAGTCACATAACTTGTTCTCACAATAACCAAAATCAAACATAGCAATTAATATATTATTTATTTTGCTAATATCCTAATAGTCTTGATAACGTTTTCCAAAGCCTCGAGTCAACCTAAAGTCAAACTTGTAACATTACATAAAATAGAATTTGTCTACACAAAGGTTGGTGAGCAATTTCATAGTTTTGAACAATATGTATATAATAGGAAATCCCATAACTTGTATACAAAACAATAAATAATAGCAACAATTTAAATAATGAAATCGTTAATAAGAATACATTAAAGGTACCTTGCAATGACAAATAGACTAGGATTTATGTGAAATCGTTAATAAGAATACATTAACGACACCTTTCTATAAGGGGATGCCAAATATCCTCGGATTTATGAATCAACCAACCAAAAGCAGTAAACACATTAGCATATAAGCACGTAAGCATATAACATCAAATCAAGCATTTATTTAAGTAAAGTATACAATAAAGTTTGTGGTTTAAGACTCAAGTATAAAACATTTAGTTTGAATAAATATGCAATATCACCCCAAAATGAAAGATGGAAAACGAGGATTGAAAGTACTCACGTTCAAGTAATAAACTTTAAATATTGGCGATTTGGAGATTAACCGGAACGACGAGTTTAACGAACAAAGCCTAAAAGAAAAGAAGTCTTGTATTAGAAATTGTTGCGTTGGAAGTCTTATAATAAAAATAAATGGTAAGAAATGTCAACAATTAAAGTTTAACGTTTAAAATGTAATTATTTAAGAAATTTTAACAATAGTCCTTTAAAAATATAAGTTTACTCGAAACCGGGTTAAAATATCTAGCCTTAATATTTACTCAACCTATTTTAAGTAATAAAGTGGGTAAAAATGCAAGAATGCAAGTCCCTTTATAATATAGATACTAAAACGGGTTTTAACGAGTGTTCGGGTTTTTGGTTCGGGATTTGATAATTGGTCAAACCCAAAGTCAACTTTCCAAAATAATGAAAGTTATGAGATAACTCAATAAAATTTAATAAGACTTAACCAAGTATGTAGTTCTATTATTTTTGAACAAACAACGTCCGCTAAGCGATTATTTGGTTTTGTCGGTCCAAACTTTGTTATAAGATCAAGTTGGACTCAACATTCCAAGTACTTTAAGAAAATAATTAAAATCAGTTTATAAAGTATTTTTGAATAAATATACAAGTCTTGATAGCTAGAAATACACCTGTATGTCTTAAGCGAGTGAAAATCGGTTTGGTTCGGTTTCCATTTTGGAATAAGATCAAGAATGGTTACTACATGCTCAAACATCAAAGAACTTGTATAATAATTTATAAATGATGATACTTAAGTTTTACAACCAAAAAGTTAAAAATAAAGTCTTTAAACGAAAGTTTGGTTTTCGGTTCGGATCTTGTTTCGGGTAAAGAACGAGTTAAGATTTCACAAACCCATAACCATGGAACTCATAAAAATTATTTTAGAAACTTAAATCTAACATAAAACATGTTTATTCAACTATTTAAACAAAAACTAGTAACAAGAGTTCGGTTTACGGTTTGGAGCTATTTATAGTTAAACCGAGGCTAGTCTCTACAAACCCATAACCATGGAACTCCACAAATATGAAATACAAACTAAAATGAGCACAAGTTAAGCATGGTTACCAAGCATAAACAAGTTACATAACTATATATATATAAAGGACCACGTGAGTCCTCCATGAAGCCTTGCCTTACGAGGCCCGACACTCCACCGAACGAGACCAGAGAAGTGACCACCAAATGTAATAAGGGCTGTATATTATATATATGTTGTATAATATGCTTCAAGTATTAATAAGACTTAACAAGTTAATTAAAATGAAATAACATGGTCAATTTGACTTTGGAAAGTCAAACTGCCAAGAATTCATGAAGAACAACCTTAAGATCTTTGAATTTGAGAGAGAATTTGGAGTATGAGTAGGTGTAAAATGAAGGATATGGTCATGTATATATAGGGTAAGTTGAAATGGTCAAGTATAAAGAGTCTTGCATGAAAATGGGTTGGTTATGAGCACAACAAAGCATAAAAAGCCAAAAAAAAAAGAGCTACTGTAGGCCTCCCTTCGAACGGCGTTAAGGCTTCCGCCCTTGACCTTAGCACGATGCTAAGGTCACCTGGTGGAAATTCTGAACTTTCAAAAATGGCAGTTTTGGCCCCCGGAGTTGTTTTAATGCGTTTAAATGCCATTTTAGGGAGCGAAAAGTGTGTTTTTGAGACCCGACAAGTATAAAACAATATTGTAATAATCATTTTGATTATATCGAAGAGTACGGGTTATAAAACGGGTCTGGTTTACATAATAAAACAAATACTAAAGTAACCCAAAATTAATGAATGTCACAGTCGGCATAGCTCTTTTGGCGACTTCTAGCAGCGAGGAGATTTTTGTGAATTTGATCGATACGATCGGTGGTGTCTTGGACCATCTCGGGACCGCTGATTTTTGGGATTCACCAATCTTGTTCCAACAAATCGGGGAACGAAACTTACGACCATAAAGAGCTTGGAAAGGAGCCATATCAGTGCTAGAATGATAGCTATTGTTGTATGAGAATTCAATAAGCTGGAGATTGTAAGACCCGTAAATGGATCTTTCAATAATCTAGTCTGGTATGATAATACCAGGTTTCAAAATCAAACACTCTTTCTTAGTAAAATGAGTTGAATAATCTTTATCACAGATTTGTGACTCGCTCAACAAATTGTGCTTCAGCTATGGTACAAAATTAACATTTTCAAATTTCATAACACCGTTACTTACAGTAGTACGCTTCTGAGTAATCTTCCATTTTTGTCCTCCCGCAAAGGACACATACCCATTGTTAAATATTTGAATGTCGTGTAGTTGGGAAATGTCTCTTTTCATGTGCCTGGAATAACCACTATCAACATACCAAGGTTAGATGATATTCCTCCATAGTTGTTCCTGCACGATGTGCGAGATTAGTTAGACTTTGGTACCCAGTCCATACTTACACTACGTGACCCTGACTCATCTACGGTTGTCACAGGTTTCCATGACATATCATTTCGATCATCTAATATCGAATTTGTTGCCTCTTTCACCAAAGATTTAGGCAGCCATTCGTGTCTACCATTGTATGATTTGGCATTATTTGTACGAATGGATGACTTGATCTCCTGTATTTTAGTGGAAGAAACTGATGATTTTGTCTTTACCACTTGCTTCGGTTTAGAACTTGGTTTCGTTTTCGAAACCGAAGCACTGTTCCTACCGCCTCTACGAAACATGTTAGGCTTAGTTTGATGAGGACTAAACCTACCAGATTTGTTTCCGTTCCAATCATCGTCAGAGGGATTAGCCTGAATGTACCTGAAAGTTTACCTATAGGTATTACGAGGCATATTCCTCTGATAGAATCCTTAGTAAGGAACGTATGGACGACGTGGACAATTTCTAGCAATATAACCGGGAGTGCCATAGTTAAAACACGTTTGTCGTTTTATAAATAATTAATTTGGTCAACTCCCTGTTTGGACCGATTATGTGGACCAGTTTGCTTTACCTGACATTTACCGTTTGGCACGTAATTTGACTCGCCACCTTGTTTGTCATTAGAGCATCCCTCTTTGACAAACTTAGGCAGTGAGTATTTGTTAGATTTTTCTGATCTCTTAGACTTATTAAAAAACAGATTATCAGTTTCAAAGTCTTAACAGAATCAACCACACAAGTATCTTTGCTCTTAAAAACATAGCCCACACAAATTGTCGGAATAACAGAGTTCAAAACAAGTGAATTTAAAGTAACATCAGAATTAATGTCTTTATTATTTGAAACACACGAGTCATCATCCTCATCAGTACAATCCTCAATGATTACTTTATCTGTACATGAGACAAACACATTAGAATCGTTCACTTCAGAAGTGGATGCAACAGCATTTACTGAGTCTACCTTTTCATTTTTAACAAGCTTACCATATTTCATGTCTTTTACCTTTTCCTCCTGCTCTTTGGTAAGAGGAAGACTAGTATAGTTATTATTATATGATGGGGGTACTTGATTATATCCTATACCCTCACCTTCATTCTCTTTCCACCATAACTGCTTTTCAATCATGGAATTAACTACCTTACTAGAGCCATCAAATTTTCTAAAATCAAGTTCAGCCCTTAATTTTTTTGGTTAGTTTGAGACTTTTAACTTAGACGCTTCCAGTTCAGCAGTCAGTTCGACAATTTTCTATTTAGCATCAAGATGGTGACAGAATTTCAAATTGAAATCAGATTCAAATCCTTTTTCTGTGCCTTAATATTTTCAAGGTAAGCTTTCTCGTTTTTCTTGAGTTTATGGTTTTCAGATTTTACCATTTCCATATCTCTAAGTAGGTTATCATTGTGAAGCTTATACAAATTTATCTTATCAATGCAATCTTGAGAACATGATTGGAAACTTACCTCAGATGATCTGGGAGAAGTGAATACCATGAACACGAATTGAAGTTCCTTAACTTGCTCCCTAGTTGCATTTTCTTTTTCAGTGTCTTCAACATGAGCATAACTAGCAGTCTGATTGCTAATGATGAGAGCAGCCATCTGATCAGCCAAAGAAAATTGTTAAGCAACCAAACCCCTTTCACCATTTACGGAGCTACCCACAATTTCTCCACTTGGTTTCGTTTTCGAAACCAAAGCACTGTTCCTACCGCCTCTACGAAACATGTTAGGCTTAGTTTGATGAGGACTAAACCTACCAGATTTGTTTCCGTTCCAATCATCGTCAGAGGGATTAGTCTGAATGTACCTGAAATTTTGTCTATAGGTATTACGAGGCATATTCCTCTGATAAAATCCATAGTAAGGAACGTATAGACGATGTGGACAATTTCTAGCAATATGACCGGGAGTGCCACAGTTAAAACACGTGTGTCGTTTTATAAATAATTTATTTTGGTCAACTCCCTGTCTGGACCGATTATGTGAACCATTTTGCTTTACCTGACATTTACCGTTTGACACGTAATTTGACTTGCCACCTTGTTTGTCATTAGAGCATCCCTCTTTGACAAACTTAGGCAGTGAGTATTTGTTAGATTTTTCTGATCTCTTAGACTTATTAAAAAATAGATTATCAGAATTCAAAGTCTTAACAGAATCAACCACACGAGTATCTTTGCTTAAAAACATAGCCCACATAAAATGTCGGAATAACAGAGTTCAAAACAAGTGAATTTAAAGTAACATCAGAATTAATGTCTTTATTATTTGAAACACACGAGTCATCATCCTCATCAGTACAATCCTCGATGATTACTTTATCTACACATGAGACAAACACATTAGAATCGTTCACTTCAGAAGTGGATGCAACAACATTTACTAAGTCGACCTTTTCATTTTAAACAGGCTTACCATATTTCATGTCTTTTACCTTTTCCTCCTACTCTTTGGTAAGAGGAAGACTAGTATAGTTAATATTATATGGTGGGGGTACTTGATTATATCCTATACCCTCACCTTCATTTTCTTTCCACCATAACTGCTTTTCAATCATGGAATTGACTACCTTACTAGAGCCATCAAATTTTCTAAAATCAAGTTCAGCCCTTAATTTTTTTGGTTAGTTTGAGACTTTTAACTTAGACGCTTCCAGTTCAGCAGTCAGTTCGACAATTTTTTGTTTAGCATCAAGATGGTGACAACATTTCAAATTGAAATCAGATTTAAATCCTTTTTCTGTGCCTTAATTTTTTCAAGGTAAGCTTTCTCGTTTTTCTTGTGTTTATGGTTTTCAGAGTTTACCGTTTCCATATCTCTAAGCAGGTTATCATTTTGAAGCTAATACAAATTTATCTTATCAATGCAATCTTGAGAACATGATTGGAAACTTACTTCAGATGAGCTGGGAGAAGTGAATGCCATGAACGCGAATTGAAGTTCCTTAACTTGCTCCCCAGTTGCATTTTCTTTTTCAGTGTCTTCAACATGAGCATAACTAGCAGTCTGATTGCTAATGATGAGAGCAGCCATCTGATCAGCCCAAGAAAATTGTTGAGCAACCAAACCCCTTTCACCATTTACGGAGCTACCCCCAATTTCTCCATTAGTATTTCCCACTGGAACCAATGCCCTTTCAGTGTTTCCTTCCTTTGCTGGGTTGGTACATTCACGAGCAAAGTGACCCAGCTCGTTACAATTGTAACACCTCAGAGTGTGTTTGTTAAAGCCCACCTTCTGATTATTTGGCATATCCCAATTATTATTTCCCTTTCTCTTAGTAAATTTCTTGGCCCGAAACACTGCCATGGCGATTTTCCAGGAGATATCCATTTCTTCTACATCATCTGGATGAATTTGATCAAGCTCAGCAGCAACTACATGTTGAACCAAATCTCCAGCAAGGAATGCATTGTAGCAGTTCATGAATCCCGCCATTAGAGCAATGTTCTCTTGAGTTTCCTTTGGAATAGCGGGAATGTGACTAGAGTTCTGACCAGGAGCAACACCAGATGATTGGGGCTTAACATTAGCAACAGGAGATTGAGCAGAAGTGAAAAAGACTGGAGGTGGTTGCGGTGAGGTTGAGGATGATGGACTCTGAGTGGATTTAAACATTTGGAAGTTGCCTTGAGGTGGAAGTTGCTGTTGTCCCTGAGTAGTTTTGAACATCGAGAAGTTGTCTTGAGAGATGAGCGCATTATTGGTAGCAACACTGTAACCAGCTGCACTGTAAAAGTTTGCATGGTTTATAGAATGTTGTTTGTCATCTCTGTCACAAGGGCAATGAACCTCTGAAGCTGAGTCTCTAACGATTCTCGCAGAACATGATTGAACATATTAAATTTTTGTTGCAACAGATCTTGACGACTTCCCTTCATGTCTTCATTCCCTTCATACACCTCAATCAATGCTTCCCACAGTGCTTTAGCAGATTGCATTTCTTTAAAACCCAGGGCAATCTCAGGTGAGAGTGCCATAGTCAAAGTTGAAAGTGCCTTTTGGCGGCATACAATTTCACGAACATAGATTTGAGTGAGTTGTTCAATAAAGTACTTCTCGCGGATCGGGATGAAGTGAGCAGATTTGGTTAATCGATCGATGATGACCCAAATGCTATCGTTTTGCTTTTGAGTGGGGGGTAATTTGGTGATAAAGTCCATAGCAATGTCTTCCCATTTCCAAATAGGAATAGGAGGTTGCTCGAGTAAACCAAAAGGTTTTTGATGTTCGGCTTTAACCTTTGAGCAAGTAAGGCATTTTGAGACATAAAGTGCTACGTCCTTTTTCATACCCCGCCACCAATAAATTGAAAGAAGATCGAAGTACACTTTATCCGTACTGGGATGTACGGAATATCACGAAATATGAGCTTCGTCAAGAATGAAAGTACAAATTTCATCACGATCGGGAACCCACAAACGATTGAGGAAATAAAGCAAGCCATCGGGTTTGGTTTCGAGTTGAAGTTTGGCTCTACATGACATTTCTTAATACATATTGCCTTCATCAATGGATGTGCATTGGGCTCGATAGATGCGGTCTTGGAGATCGGTTGGGATGATGATGCTATGAAGCAGAACAAATTTGACATTAACTTTACGATTAAGGGCATCGGCTACAACATTCGCTTTACCGTGGTGGTAGGGAATTTCACAATCCTAATCACTAAGTAATTCGGCCCATCGACGTATTCTCATGTTGAGATCTTTTTGGTCAAAGATGTGTTGAAGACTTTTATGGTCGGTGAATAAAACACATTTTGTGCCATAAAGATAATGTCTTCAGATTTTGTGAGCGAAAACGATGGCACCAAGTTCGAGATCATGAGTCATGTAATTCTTTTCGTGAACCTTAAGTTTGCTTGAGGCATATGCGATAACTTGACCTCGTTGCATGAGAACGCAACAAAGACCTTGATTGGATACATTGCGAAATACACAAAGTTGTCGTTTCCATCGGGAAGGGTTAAAACGGGAGCATTGCAGAACATATGCTTTAGAGTTTGGAAAGCTTCTTCTTGTTTCGGTCCCCATTCATAAGGTATTCCTTTATGATTTATTGCGGTGAGGGGTAACACTATTTTAGAGAAGTTTAGAATGAATCGCAGATAATACCTGACCAAACCAAGGAAAGATCGGACTTCCGTGGGAGTGGATGGATTTTACCAATCTTTTACGGCCTCGATTTTGGCAGGATCAACATGAATACCTTTATCATTGACGACGTGACCCAAAAATTGAACTTCTTTTAACCTAAATTCACATTTTGAGAACTTGGCATAAAGTTGTTCTTTTCTTAGGAGGTCGAGAATGGAACGTAAATGATACTCATGTTAGGCTTGGGTCTTGGAGTAGATAAGGATGTTATCGATAAAAACAGTTATGAATTTGTCCAAGAATGGTTTGTAAACACGATTCAAGAGGTGCATACCGCAGGTAAATTGGTCAATCCGAAAGGCATAACCAAGAACTCGTAATGTCCATACCGAGTACGAAAATCATTTTTTGGAATGTCGTCTTCATGAACACGCAATTGATGATGATCCGATCGAAGATCGATTTTAAAAAGGCAAGCTTCGCCTTGGAGTTGATCAAAGAGGACGTCGATTCGAGGTAAGGGGTAACGATTTTTTGATTGTGAGTTTATTGAGTTCACGGTAATCGATACACATACGAAACGAGCCATCTTTCTTTTTCACGAAGAGTATGGGAGCGCCCCAAAGGGAAGAGCATGGACGGATAAAGCCCTTATCGGAGAGTTGTTGAAGTTGGTTTGATAACTCTCAGGAGGAGTCAACTGGTGCAACAGGTGGATCAGGGGGGGATGATGTAGTGGTAGTGGATGACGAGGAGATTGTGGATGACGATATTGTAGGTGACGACGATGTGTTACCGGTTGAAGAGATTGAGAAGCTAGGAGCCGAGATTGTGATTGACAGTGAGGTTGAAGAGGGAGAGATTGTGGAGGATAATATATAACATGAAATTCTAGATGTTGATAAGTCAAATGTGGGTCAAGATATGGGAAGTGATGAGACTGAATGGGAAGAGCAGCCGAGGTGGAAAGAGGGCTACGCTCAATGGTTCATAAAGACAAAGAATCCGGCGGTTCCATCCATGTTTAAAAAGAGTTATAATATCAAAGGGTATGCTGAATCAAAGAAGGGGATAATATGCTGGTTGTATTATGACCAGTTCAGGCTGTTTGTGATTAAACGTTTTGACGGAGTTCAGTACTTCAAAAGGTTGTTGAGATCATTGAATACCTTGCCGGAGTGTGAGGTGAAGGATTTAGCCAAGTTGGGGTTGATAAACAGGAGTGATGATAATATGGCTAGGATTATTGGAATGATCGTGTGGAAAGAAAGTATAAAAGAGAAAAAGTTCGAGTTGTTAAAGCCGCAGAAAGGGAAGCTTGTTCAAGATAAAGACAGAGGAATGAGAGCTGATGGCAAACCTTGGATGGTAATGAAGTATAAGCCTATCCGGTGTTTAAAAGAAGTGCCGATGAAACAAATGCCCAAGGATGTCTTAAAGG
Organism: Bidens hawaiensis; assembly: GCF_021521415.1. Classification (NCBI taxonomy): domain Eukaryota; kingdom Viridiplantae; phylum Streptophyta; class Magnoliopsida; order Asterales; family Asteraceae; genus Bidens; species Bidens hawaiensis. The sequence continues at coordinate 392,339 of NW_027493190.1, read as the reverse complement.
ATCTGAAATGGTGGTATGTCAACAGTCAAACAGCTGAAGTGGTCATGGAAGATGAAGATGAACAAGAGGTGCTGAGAGTGTATGATCCTACGCACTTGGTGAATTTGTCTCAAGCTGACTTGCAGGTGCTGAACGAGAAAAAGATATTCTATATTCCTGCATGGAAAGAAGAAGCCAAGAAATACCAGAGAGTTGTCTCTGTCTGTGTAAGACATGGAGTTCATGCTTGAAGACGGGAGATACAAGATTTTGGGATTACCAGACACGTGATTAAAGATAGAGATATGAAGCTACTGCCAAGGGGGAGGCTGTTGGCACATGATGTCAGTAGTTCAGTATCTAGGGTTATGTTTGTGTCTGTAATCGTGTTAGTATGTTTTGGTTTGATTTAGATAGGTTGTCTCACAAGTTCGTCTGATATAAGCGAACTTGTGGACAAGCGAAGTTATTGACAACTTCGCCTAGTCTGTTAGGCGAAGTTGTCGTAACATATATATACATATGTTACGGGTTGTATTGAATAGTTATTTTTTCCAGTACGTGTAATTGTGATTGAAGATCACGTGTTGAAGGGTTGCAATACAACGTGTTTTTGAGTATTGTAACGTGTCTTCGTGTTCGGTAATAACATAGTTTACATCCTACGCTCGTATCGTCTTACGTAGGGATTCCGCACCTACGTACTACGAGATACTTCCGTGTAGATCCGGCTGGGAACCTACATCCCTGAGTAGTTTTGAACATCGAGAAGTTGTCTTGAGAGATGAGTGCATTATTGGTAGCAACACTGTAACCAGCTGCACTGTAAAAGTTTGCATGGTTTATAGCACGTTGTTTGTCATCCATGTCACAAGCCTTAATGATAGCCATCATCTCGGATAATGACAACCTGTTGAGATCTTTTGTCTTTTTGATAACTGCATCATTCATATCCCAACTTTTAGGCAATGAGTTCACCATTTTATTGTTTATTTTAGCAATTGCTAGATAGATGCTCGCAGATCTCATCTCTGTCACAAGGGCAATGAACCTCTAAAGCTGAGTCTCTAACGATTCTCCCAGAACATGATTGAACATATTAAATTTTTGTTGCAACAGATCTTGACGACTTCTCTTAATGTCTTCATTCCCTTCATACACCTCAATCAATGCTTCCCACAGTGCCTTAGCCGATTGCATTTCTTTAAAACCCAGGGAAATCTCAGGTGAGAGTGCCATAGTCAAAGTTGAAAGTGCCTTTTGGCGGCATACAATTTCACGAACATAGATTTGAGCGAGTTGTTCTATAAAGTACTTCTCGTGGATCGGGATGAAGTGAGCAAATTTGGTTAATCGATCGATGATGACCCAAATGCTATCATTTTGTTTTTGAGTGGGGGTAATTTGGTGATAAAGTCCATAGCAATGTCTTCCCATTTCTAAACAGAAATAGGAGGTTGCTCGAGTTTAATCAAAAGGTTTTTGATGTTCGGCTTTAACCTTTGAGCAAGTAAGGCATTTTGAGACATAAAGTGCTATGTCCTTTTTCATACCCCGCCACCAATAAATTGATCGAAGATCGAAGTACACTTTATCCGTACCGGGATTTACGGAATTTCGCGACATATGAGCTTCGTCAAGAATGAAAGTACAAAGTTCATCACGATCGGGAAGCCACAAACGATTGAGGAAATAAAGCAAGCCATCGGGTTTGGTTTCGAGTTGAAGTTTGGCTCCACATGACATTTCTTAATACATATTGCCTTCATCAACGGAGGTGCATTGGGCTCGATAGATGCGGTCTTGGAGATCGGTTGGGATGACGATGCTATGAAGCAGTACAGATTTGACATTAACTTTACGACTAAGGGCATCGGCTACAACATTCGCTTTACCGTGGTGGTAGGGAATTTCACAATCGTAATCACTAAGTAATTCGGCCCATCGATGTTTTCTCATGTTGAGATCTTTTTGGTCAAAGATGTGTTGAAGACTTTTATGGTCGGTGAATAAAACACATTTTGTGCCATAAAGATAATGTCTTCAGATTTTGTGAGCGAAAATGATGGCACCAAGTTCGAGATCATGATTCATGTAATTCTTTTCGTGAACCTTAAGATGGCTTGAGGCATATGCGATAACTTGACCTCGTTGCATGAGAACGCAACCAAGACCTTGATTGGATACATTGAAAAATACAGAAAGTCGTCCTTTCCATCGGGAAGGGTTAAAACGGGAGCATTGCAGAACATATGCTTTAGAGTTTGGAAAGCTTCTGCTTGTTTCAGTCCCCATTCATAAAGTATTCCTTTATGAGTTATTGCGGTGAGGGGTAACACTATTTTAGAGAAGTTTAGAATGAATCGCAGATAATACCTGCCAAACCAAGGAAAGATCGGACTTCCGTGGGAGTGGATGGATTTTACCAATCTTTTACGGCCTCGAATTTGGCGGGATCAACATGAATACCTTTATTGTTGACGACGTGACCCGAAAATTGAACTTCTTTTAACCAAAATTCACATTTTGAGAACTTGGCACAAAGTTGTTCTTTTCTTAGGAGGTTGAGAATGGAACGTAAATGATACTCATGTTAGGCTTGGGTCTTGGAGTAGATAAGGATGTTATCGATAAAAACAGTTATGAATTTGTCCAAGAATGGTTTGCAAACACGATTCAAGAGGTCAATACCGCAGGTGCATTGGTCAATCCGAAAGGCATAACCAAGAACTCGTAATGTCCATACCAAGTACGAAAAGCATTTTTAGGTATGTCGTCTTCATGAACACGCAATTGATGATGACCCGATCGAAGATCGATTTTAAAAAGGCAAGCTTCGCCTTGGAGTTGATCAAAGAGGACGTCGATTCGAGGTAAGGGGTAACGATTTTTTGATTGTGAGTTTATTGAGTTCACGGTAATCGATACACATACGAAACGAGCCATCTTTCTTTTTCACGAAGAGTACGGGAGCGCCCAAAAGGGAAGAGCATGGACGGATAAAGCCCTTATCGGAGAGTTGTTGAAGTTGGTTCGATAACTCTTGCCATTCTAAAGGAGCTAATGGGTAAGGAGCCTTGGCTACGGGAGTCGCGCCGAGCACAAGGTCGATTCGAAATGCAACAGGACGAATGGGCGGAAGACCAGAGACTCTTCGGGAAAAACGCCAGAAAATTCACAAACAGCGGGAATGTCTTGAATTTTCTTTTCTTTTGGATCTTTCACCACCACTTGGGATAGGAATGGAACGTAATTTTGGCGCAAGTACTTAAGAGATCGAGAGCAAGACATGAGATTCAGTTTCTAGGGAATCGTTTTGCCAAAGACTTTGAGGGTTTTGCCATTGACGAGGTGGATTCGAATGAATTTGTCATAAAAAACGACTTCGGCACGGTACATGGCTAACTAATCCATGCCTACTATGATGTAGAAGCTTCCTATTTGTATCGGATGAGGTCGATCGAGAATTTGTGCTTGCAAAGAGTGAGAATACAATTTCGAATGACCGAATCGATGGTGATGAAACTACCTTTGGGGACTTCGACTAGGAAAAATGGCGATAAAGTTAGTGCGGGGTACGACAAGAACAAATTCAAAAATAAAAGAAACAAAACTCCTATCAGCTCACGTATCAAATAAAATTGAAGCTAAGTGCTCATTTACTAAAATCGTATCGTTCACCACATCGTTGGCAACTTGAGCTTGGTTGGCGTTCATTATAAAGGCACGCCCTTGGTTGGCGTGGTTGACTTGATGAGCTGGTGGAGGAGGGAGAGCTTGCAGGTGTGGCAGAGTAGGAAGGGCTTGCATGGCTTGGAGTGGTTGAGCAGGAGAAGCCAATAGTTGCGGGATTTGAGGTTGATAGGTTTGAACTTGGTAGGCTTGGGTTTGGTAGTAGGGTGTGGGCATAATTTGAACTTGGTTAACAAAGGCAAGTCGAGGACAAGCATTGTGGAAATGATTCGGGTCTCCATAATTGAAACAAGCCCTAGGTTGGGGAGGAGGGTTTTGAGCAAACGGTACGGGTCGATGTTAGTTATTTGGTGAAAATCTTGGTGGAACGGGTTGTCCACGAGAGGCTCCTCAACACACGTTGCTAGTTTGACCATAGCGGTTATGGTTAGTGCATTGTTGAAAAGCAGAGTAAGCGGGATAATGGTGTTGGCAAGTGTTACACAAAGGGTGAGAGCCAGAATACAGTTTATGGTTTTGGGGTGCTTGGGATTGTGTTTGAGGTTGTTATGGGTGGGTGATGGCATAGTTTCGATAGTTGGGTTTGCTTTTATTTTTGGCGTGGTGGGTGGAATTGGAATTGTCTATGGATTGGGGTTGGGGGTAAACTTTGTTGAGGGTTGATGGTTCGGGTGTACTTTTTTCATTGGGTTTCTTGGAACTTTTAATGGTGAGGGTACCGTCTTTGACATGGTTTTCGGAAAGAGCACCGGCTAAGGTAATAGAATCATGAAGGGTTTGCTACTTCCGCCCCATTGGTGAAAATTTCGCTATTCCACCAAGTGTGTGTGGTATTCTCGAACATGCTTGAGGCATACGTGGTTTTCTTGGGTTTGGGGCATTCACAAAGAGTAAAAACGTTTTCCATTTTCTCGAACCATTGTAACAAGGTAGTGGCACAGTTCATGCCCAAAAATTGAGATGGGTTGGCACTCGTGAAAGTTTTCAAGGTGAAAGGTGTGACACAGTTCGTGCCAAACAATCAAGTAGGGTAACACGTATAAGCAACACGTATAAGGACCCTAAAGCAAAACTATACTAGGCTGTTACGTCTAACCACCTATTCTATAGTCTTGGCTCTGATACCAAATTGTCACACCCCGACCAAAGGCGGTGGAACATGCCGGGGTGCAACGGATTGCTCATGAACACAAGACACTATTTAAGTGACAATATTTAATCAACTCATTAATTTCATTTAATCACCAAAGTAACACATCATGTTCATTCAAATAAACACCAAATACAAGAAATAAATATTTTTCATTCTTCTAATAACCTAGAGGTATCAAATAGAATGGCGTCTTCAAATTCCAAATCAAGTAAAAATCAAACCTGTAACAATGCATAAAATAATATTTGTCAACACGAATGTTGGTGAGCAATTTCATAGTTTTGAGTATATATAATACGAGCGAAATCCACAAACTTATATGAGACTATAAACAAAAGCATCAATCGTGGTATATAAAACGTATGTAAATGAGGATCCTTTCTAAGCGGTAGCAACCGACATACTCATGCACGTAAAGCATACGAGACATATAATAAACACTCGTGCACGTAAAGCATATGAGACATATAACACACAATAGAGCAAGTATTCTAAGAATCATACACACTAAAGTTTATGGTTTGAGAATTGAGTATATTAAATCATTCTTGTTTTGAATAAGTATGCATGTTACCCCCAATATATAAAAGTGAAAATGGGCGATGAAATGTACTCACATGAAATAAGTAACTTGAAGGATAGTTTGCGATAAAACAGGGGATAGGTAAGTTTATTGGGAAAGACCTAGATTAAAAAGGATCTTGAGTTAGTAGATGGTTTTGAAAGCTTTAAAGTAAAATAACTTGACAAGTAACATAAATAATTAAAGTTTGAAGGCTAAAATGTGAACACATAAGAAATTAAAGTATTTGATTTTTGAAAAGTAAGTTTACTCGAATTCGGGTCTCGGTATTCTATTTATTAGTTTTTACTTAACCATTGTTAAGTAAATACTTGGGTACAATTGCAATATTGCAAAGTTAAATAGATACCAAAACGAGACTTTACGAGTGTTCGGATTTGTCAGTTCGAGTCTTGATAACTGGTCAAGCTCGAAGATAAGGTTCTAAAATGTTATGAGATAACTCAATGAAATCAAAAGAAGTTTAACCAAGTGTGTAGTTCTATTAAGAAGAACCTCGACGTCCGTTAAGCGAGTGTTTGGTTTTGTCGGTCCAAACCTGTTATAAGATCTAGTTAGTTCCAACATACCAAGTGTTTTGAGAAAACAATTTAAAATTAGTTTATAAAATAGTTTTAGAGAAAATATGAGATTTGGTGGCTCAAAACACAGTAGTGTGTCTTAAGCGAATGAACTCGGTTTAGTTTGGTCTTGGTTCGGTCCTTGACCCGGAATAAAACCGAGGATGGTGCCCCGTACCCAATACCATAGAACTTATTAAAATGAACTTAGAAATTATAGTACACAATTCATACTTGTAACATAATAATAAATCATTTCAAATATAAAGTATTTAAACAAGTGTTCGGTTTGGGTTCGTCTCTTGACTCGGAATGAAACCGAAAATGGTGGCCACATATCTAATACCATAGAACTCATTAAAATAAATTTAAAAATATTAATACTCAAATATTTCATACAATATGTTAATAATAAAGTATTTAAACAAAAGTTCGGTTTTGGTTCGGCTCTTAACTCAGGATGAAACTGAAATTGGTGGCCACATACCCAATACCATTGAACTATTTGAAATGATTTGGAAACTAAAAGTAAGCAAGAACTAAACAATATAGATAAGCATAAACAAAATTAAAGCATAAACTAAAACATATGTTAAGTATATATCAAGGACTATAATAGTCCTCCATGTAGCCTTGCCTTGTAACACAACACTTCAACCGACCGTGACCGGAGAATTGAAAGTCGAAGGAAAAAAGCGGTGTATATTATATATATATATATGTTGCAACATCCAGCTTCAAGTAATAAAAACTAGTTAGAACAAGGTTAGATTTAGTTTAACCATAATAGTTTGAAGATGAATACTTGGATTTTAGAGTTTGGAGAAGATGAACAACCAAAGTGGTGTATAGAACATTGTTTTTATAATGGTAAGAGAATGGTTCATTCAAATAGGTTAAAAATAGGTTAAAATGGTCAAACAAGCTTTTGATAATTGACAATAATAGTCCCAAAAGTTTGTTTCAAGTCATTTTTCATCATAAAGAGGTGTTTTAACATACCGAAAAGGATGTTTTCTTGTCCCGACGTTTGTGAAACATAAACGAACATAAATTCCAACATTTTATTAATACCGATGAATCCAAAAGATCAAAAACGGGTCGAGTTTTTGATACAAATAAAAATACAAGTTAAACCGAAAAATGACAAATGTTGCTTGCGTTGGTCGTGTATATTATATTTTCAAATGTTTAATGTAAAAGAAGTGATGATGGCTTGTTTGGATGTGTAGGATATGCTGTTGGTTTTTGTTTTAAGAAAACAAGTATGGCATGTATTGGTTCTGTTTATCATGTTATGATTTTGGGTGGCGTATGAAGTTCGTTACTTTTGTGTATGCTTAAATATTCGATGTTTAATAAGTTTCATTTTTTTACTTTTTAAATTTTTTGTCAACATAATGAACGGTATTTGGGGTTTAAAGGTTTCATAGCCTACAGAAGCTTGGCTATGGTAGAAACATTATTAAATAGACCCTAAATAATGATGAGACTAAGATGATGTTAAAACCATTTGATATTTTTTTTTCATTCCTGCTTCAGATAATTGATCTCTATTATTTGGTGTGTTTTAGTATAAAAAATATTTACGTTGTGATTATCGACAATATATTCTTTTCTTTTTTTCAATTATCGTGCAGGTATTTTTGTCGTTCGCAATTACATAAACCGTAAAAAATGACTTAATAAAGGGTACTATGTAGTTTTTTAGACAGTTAGTGGGTTGTTGGTTTACACACAATTATAACAGTTGCCGATTGTCGAGGTATAGACATTTTGTATTACTACAGCTATACAACTTGATTAAAAAAAACTTTTAGGGAATTACACATCTTTATGAAATATAGATAATAAAATCGACATTTTAGGTGTTATATATAGCTTATAGTAAACTTTGGTTGAAACAAACAACATCAATTAGCCTATATACCTCGAATCCATGTGTCTTGTTCGGACGTCGATAAGGATTAAAAAACTCCCAATTACGCTTCTGAAGAACACGACCCCTATGATCGATTTTTGCACACTTGCAAACATAATCAATGTAGTTAAAGTAGTAGTGTAAGACCTAAAACCGGATCTATGCAATATGATATCAACCCAAACATGATGTTAGTGCGGAATCCTAACAACGTGGTGATTCAAGAACGAGAACAGAAGAACAATATAAATATGATGAACACAATAATACTCTAAATGCACACGATTATATTGACAAATCGTCTGGTACATGAGTTTTCTCTCTTGATGGTGGCTACTACTGATTAACAGTGTCTATCAAATGTGAATAACCAACCATAAACCCTATAGATGTTATCTATATATAGGGAAACCAAAACAACATATCCCACCAAAGCCCAAGCCCAACCGAAATCCATATGGATTTCGGTACTACATCATCATAACCATAATGCAATTCTTCAACTTGTCTTCGTTTATGTCACTTTAGTCTTGATCACGTCGTGGCCTTTTGTAGCTTCTAAAAAGCTTTTAACTGAATAATCATATCACTTCCCAGAGAATTACAGAAGACACACATGTTAAGAACTCAGTCACCCCGGTCACTCTTCAGTTTTCAGGTAAATGCCTATCTCGTATGACCTCTAGTGGTTAACATGACCAAACACATATGAGAATACGTGTCCCTCCAACTTGAAATTCCCGACATAATTCTAAGTGAAAGAATTCAAAACACGAAAACATGTCACAGCCGCCCCAGATGCTTTCAGTCTTTAGATAAATGACTATCCTGTGAATCTATGAGTAGATCACCAGACCAAACATATACGAGTATATGTTCTTCAAACTTGAGCAACCGACATAATTTTAAGCGAAAGTGAATCTTGAAAAACATAATCATATATATTTTAAGGATTATTTTTAACAAACACACTCTTTTTAACATTTAGTTTTAAAAGACACACACACACTCTTTTTGAATTTTTTTATAATAATAAAAACACACACCACACACACACACACACACACACTCTTTTTGAATTTTTTTAATTTTCTCCCCCTAAATTTGTGCAAAAATAAAATATTAACAAATTTACCGTCAAAAAGACTCAATCCTCGAAACGTAGTATTTAATAATAAAATAAGATGAAGTGTGATAGTCAGCCAACTGATGTAATATCGTTTCTTATGTACGATAAATTCATTTTCACATTTTGAAATAAAACAAAATAAAAAAACTCTATTCTTGAAAAACTATACGTGAACATATTTTTGTATTTTTTTAATAAAAAATTTAAAAGCTTTTTGACTGATCAATCTTTCATACCAAAGTGATACGGTTACCTTTTATCTTCAAGACATCATTTTCCCATTTGTGAGAATCTCTCCCTAGGAATAAGCTTGTTTTGAGATTCTGCATCCTTGCGAGTTGAATGTCTTGAACAAGCATTTTAATATTCAATGTATTCCCTGATTTGTTCCTACACACTTAAAGAGCATATTAAAAACCTTCTATCACCCTAAAATCCCTCCAGGCAACAAATAATCCATTTTATGGTTTAAAGATTTAAACACAAATGATATTTGCCCTGTCATGTGCCTGGAACAACCCATTTAATAAACAATGAATTTGTGGTTGTTCCTACACGCATAGTGGGATTAGTTGGACATAGGAACCCAAGTCATAAGTGTCTTGGGGTTCCCTTGAGCATAAACATATGTGACCTCTTGCCAACTCATATTTTTCCCATCTTTAATAGAATCATTTGTTAATACATATTCTTTTTGCTAAGTTCTAAGTTTCCAAGTCTGTCTTGGTTTAGTGAAATTTGATAGAACGGACTTTGGAGTGGAGAAATTCGAGTTCGAATTCTTAGAACTCTCAACACTCTTTGACTTCTGAAAATTTATTTTTCTTTTAACATTTTCTAAATTATTTAAGTGCAAACATGTCACATTAACTTTTAATCCTTAAGTATATGTGTCCCGTTGTACAGATTCTCGTGGTTTTGTAAAATAAGCATTTTGTTTAACCACTGGTTTCGGTTGAAACCTGTTACATTTCACTTAAGAAGCTTGTCTATTAACAGCACGGTAGTGACACTCCTTTGCCAAATGCCCGCCGTTCCCACAGACGAAACACGCCTTCATCCTTCTTCTAATGTCAACAGAAGCACTTGCCTCATGTTGGAATTCCTTCTTAGGAAAGGTTTTTCCATTCCTCTTATCCCTTGGTGCAGCCTTCTGATCTTGCTTGTAATAGGGAACATATAGACGATGAACACAATTTCTGGCTATATGTCCTAGCATACCACAGTGGTAACATGTTTGCCTCTTAATATAAATAGCACCCGATGATTTATCAACACATGGAGATCCGGAGGATCTATGAGGACGAGACTGTCCTTGTTGTGTTGATTTCTTATGTGCCTCCCCTTTATTGCCACAACTCTGTGTATTATTATTAGTACAATCTTGGGTTGTGGTGTCATCTGAGTTTGATGGCGCATTAGAATAAGATTCATTTTCACTAGCCTGAACCCCTTTACTATCAGAAGCAACATCATTTCTATATTTGCACATGAAGTGCAAGTATCAAAATTGTTCACACATTTTAAAACATGCTTGATTTCCTCTGGGGATCCTGATCCAACAATTTCATATTGAACCTGTTTACCATACTCATGTCTTTTATCTTTTCTTCCTTCTCCTTGGTAAAAGGAAGACTAGTATAGTTTTCATTGTATGGTGGGGGTACTTGAATATATCCTATACCCTCACCTTCGTTTTCTTTCCACCATAATTGATTTTCAATCATTGAATTGACTACTTTACTGGAATCCTCGAATTTTTTAAAATCAAGTTCAACCCTTTCAAATTTACTAGTTAGATTCAGAATTTCTAACTTGGAGGCTTCCATTTTGGCAGTTAGTTCAGCGATTTCTGTGTGGCATCTAGGTGGTGATAACTTTTTATGCTGAAATCAGACTTAAGCTTAGATATATCCTTAATAGTGCTTCTATTTTGTCTATGAAAGCTTTTTCATTTTCTTAAGTTTAAAGTGTTCAGATTTTACTCTTTCCATGTGTCTAATCAATTTATCATTATGGAGCTGATATAAATTAATTTTATCAACGCAATCCTGAGAACATGGTTGAAAACTTACCTCTGTAGACGAACTCTGAAATACTACTTGTGAGATGGGTTGTGGAGAATCCAATGAGTAACAAAAGGAATTAATCTGATTTTCAGCCCAAAATTTTTTTAAAGAAAGATGTCCCACTTAAAAGAAGCGCCTAGGAAAAATTTCGTTCAAGACAAATTTTTCGGATTTTCCCGCCAAAAATTCACCGAAAATCACCCAAAAAAAATTGTTTCCGCCAAAATTTTCAAAAATGAAGTCTCGCTTATAACAAGTACTCTGGAAAAATTTCGTTCAAGAAAAGTTTTCCCGCCAAAATACTTGACCGAGAACTCAAGTTTGACCGAGAACCCTTGATTTTGACCGAAAACTATAAACTTTGACCGAGAACACGCATTGACCGAAAACGTACTTGACCTAGAACAATTAATGGCCGAAAACCCCTTAATTTGGCCGAGAACACTTGAACTGAGCCGAGAACGATCAAAACTAGCCGAAATCACTTGATTTTGGCCGAAAACCCTGATTTTTGGCAGAAAACCTGATCTTTGGCAGAAAACTCTTGTTTGAAGGGTCGAAAACTCTTAAACACAACTGAGAGCACCCAGATCTGGTTGTTTGACAAGCTTATTTTGGTAACAACTTAATTCCTAAATCAGTGGGATTCAAATTATTTCCAAAGATAAGCTAATCTTTGACCAAACCAGTTTCTCTCTTCTTCTCCGATGACCTTCTCGCCGGAAAACTCACCCAAACCACCAAACAAACCGAGATCTTGAATATGTTGATATAAAATCGAGCCTTGAAAGGTTCAAAAGGCTCTGATACCAATTGTAAGTCCTAAAACCGGATCTATGCAATATGATATCAACACAAACACGATGTTTGTGCAGAATCCTAATACTGTGGTGATTCAAGAACGAGAACAGAAGAACAATATAAATATGATGAACACAATAATACTCCAAATGCACACGATTATATTAACGAATCGACTGGTACATGATTTTGCTCTCTTGATGGTGGCTACTACTGATTAACATTGTCTATAAACCCAAAGCCTAAAAGGGTTTAACCAAATCAAAGAAAAACCCATTCTGAACATTTGTTTCGAAGAGAGTAGTTTCGAGATGAAAACAAAATTAAGCAAAATAATAAAAAAATAAGTAAGCATAAACAAAAAAAACAACAAAAATAACACGAGACACCATTCTTCTTGTAATTTAACAGAATTTTGGGAAAAAATTTCAGTTTTTGATAAAATCGCAGCCTTTAAAAATAGATCCGAACATGGAATCTTATTGATTGGGGGTACTTTCACAAAGATTCATGTTCAGTGTTATTATGACATAAAGAGACAGGTTGATAGCAGGTATAAGGACTTAGCATGATTTTTATTGCGTCAGTGATATGGATTAGGTGTAATTAGGCATAAATCTCAGATAGACATCACTGATGGACCTGTGATGCCTCCTATCTCTTCTCAAAGCGTATTTGGCTTTCCCCAGATACCCGAATTTAACTCCAACCCAGTAGTGCTTGATCAAAAACTTTTATAAAGTTGGAAAATTTTAAGCTTTAAAGTTGAACGTTGGACTTCAATGCCTTTCATTCAGAGTGTTTAAGACTTATTTGAATGCCCCACCCTTGTAGTTCTAGTTTGACCCTTTAAGCTTTTGAAAACCAAGATTCTAACAGCACAAATCATATACATACTTATATATATATATATTGATAAACATAATAGGACAATATTTTTGGTGATCAAGACACTAACGGGCTCGTGTATGACTGGGTAATTGCTTTTCTGCCTATCATTCTATGGAGACATGCATATTTCTTCAAAATGACTCTCCATAGTGAGTTTAGCAGATTTAGTTTATATCACTTCATCGTTTACACATCATGGAAAGCTACCATACAAATCAATGACGGTTCTAGAGCCTTTTAAGCTTAATAACTTCACCCGTTAGGCACACAAAAACAATTTTTCTATCATTTTCCAAAGGTTGGATCAATTTTCATTTGAAAAATGTTTCGAAGCTTCAAAACGCTGTTAACTAAATAATCATATCACTTCCCAGAAGACAGTTTAAAACTCAGTCACCTCGGTTACTCTTAGTTTTTCAGGTAAATGGCTATCCCGTATGTCCACATGTGGTTAACAGGACCAAACACATATGAGAATACATGTCCCTCCAACTTAGAGTTACCGACATAATTTTAAGTGAAAGAATTCAAGTCACAAAAACACATCACAATCGCCCCGGATGCCTTTAGTCTTTAGGTAAATGGCTATCCTATGAATCTACGAGTAGATGACCGGACCAAACATATACAAGTATATGTCTCTCAAACATGAGCAGCCGACATAATTTTAAGCGAAAGTGAATAATAAAAGAAGAACTTTTTAATTTTTATGAAATAAGAAAACGCACACACACTATTTTTGACTTTTGATATTTCTAATAAAAGAAGAATAACACATAAACACATTCTTTTTGACTTTTTGATTTTTCTCCCCCTAAATATGTGAAAATTTAGAAAATATGTACAAATTTATACTCAAAAGACTCAGTCCTCGAAACGAAGAATTTTAAGAAAACTCACAAGCACATTAAAGCTGGTCGTTCCGACCGTTTTTGTAAATAAATCCGTCACATTATTATCAGTGTGAACTTGCTCAAGATGAATCAATTTTCGGTCGTAACAGTTGCGAATAAAATGTATTTTAATATCAATGTGATTGGTTTTTGAGTGTTGAACAGGAATTTTAACGATTGCAATGGCAGCATCATTATCACAAAAATAGGAGTCGCAAGAAATTCCAAACTGTAATCCAGCAATTGATGTTGCAACCAGATAACCTGTGAGCAGCAAGTTGACGCAGCAACATATTCAGCCTTGGCAGTTGATATAGATACCGTTTGTTGCTTCTTGCATTGCCATGAGATGAGACGATCGCCCAAAAACTGGCAGCCGGCAGATGTGGATTTTCTATCAATGTCATCTCCACCATAATTGCTATCAGCAAAGGCGTAAAGATAAAAATCTGAGTTTTTGGGATACCAAATACCTAACTTCGGTTGTCCCTTCAAATGTTTAAAAGTAGTTTTTAAAGCAATTAAATAAGAAAGTTTAGGATTAGCCTGGAAACGATCACATTGACAAATTGCGAACATGATATCCTCACGACTGGCGGTGAGATACATCAAGGACCCGATCATCGATCGATAGTACGTTTGATCTACGGGACTCCCATAAGGATCAGACGGCAAGAGAGGCATTTCTTCCATAGGAGTGGTAGCACTCTTTGAATCTTGAAATTCAAATTTGGCCAGCATGTCTTCAACATACTTTCCTTGATGTAACAAAATTCCTGTCAAGCTCTGACGAACCTGCAACCCCAGAAACGTTGTCATTTCTCCCAACGAGCTCATTTCGAACCTCTTCTTCATTACATCTTCAAATTCAGAACATAAATGGGTACTCATAGACCCAAAAATAATGTCATCCACATAGATATGAACCGGCATCAAATCTTTCCCGACTGTTTTAAGGAACAAAGTTTGATCAATGGCCCCCCTTTTATAACCATGACCCAGAAGATGTGTCGTCAATGTAGCATACCACGCCCGAGGAGCCTGATGAAGCCCATACATTGCTTTATCTAACTTGTAGACGTGAGTAGGATTCTTAGAGTCTACAAACCCAAGTGGCTGATCCACGTAAATATCTTCCTTAACTTCGCCATACAGAAACGCAGTCTTAACATCCATTAGATACACAGGGAAACCCATGAATGACACATAAGCCAGATGAATTCGAACTACCTCAAGTCTAGCTACGGGAGCATAGACTTTGGTGTAATCTAAACCTTCAACCTGACGAAAACCACGAACGACTAACCGTGCCTTGTTTCTAACAATAACTCCAGTGTCATCTTGCTTGTTTCGGAAAATCCATCTCATGTCTAGTGCTTTCTTTCCCACCGGCAGCTAAACCAATCTCCATACCTTTAATTTATCAAACTCATTTAACTCTTTTAGTCCACCCAGCTTGGTTCTTGAAGAGTCATTCGCACTGATTTTGGCTCAATTTGGGAAATAAAACAAGAAATCAAGCAACTTATGTGTCCTGTCTGACTTCTGGTGGACACGCCTATTTCAAGAGGACCTCTAACATTCTCAATTGGATGATTTCCTTGGGTTCTTAACGGAATCGGTTGCTCGGGAGCAGAACCAGTAAAAGGTAAGTTTGAAAGATTTCCATCAATCTCAGTGAGGGGATTCTTTCATCTAGAAGCCGCCGTACTATGCGAGTACGAAATGCTGGCAACGTATTCATTCGAATGATATCGGTAAATAGAGTGCTCCCAAAAATTTGATGAATAGGACTCTCCCCCTCAACTGTTGGAGCATTTTCTGAAGAAGTTGATGACATTATTTCAGTAACTTCTTCATGTTGATTGACCGAGATGGTCGGAGTAACATCAAGTGGTTCTGTGAGATCATCATCCAGAATTGGAGATATGTGAGATACTGCACGTGGGTCTTATTTTTCAGCATCTACAGTAGCACCACCTGAAGTTTCTGTGTTGATAATCGGAAGTACATTGAACGGATTGAAGATTTCATTGTAATCGAAAAGCCAGTCAAGACCAACACAGACATCAGTCTCGTTTTCTTCCAACCAACAAACATCATATGATTCCAAAATCTGCTTGGTTGACTTATTTTAGAGTTTGTAGGCGGTATGACCAGAATAACCAATAAAATAACAATAATCAGCTTTCGCCCCGAATTTTGGAGTTGACTCGAGATTCAGTAGAGTACACGTGTATACAAACGCTCTGAAATGTGCAACTATAGGCGAATGATCATAGACAATCTCATATGGAGTTTTCATTTGAGACTTGTTGATTATCACACGATTCTAAACATAGCATGTCGTATTAATAGCTTCTGCCCAGAAAAACAATAGTAGTTTAGAGTCACACAACATGGTCCTCGCTGCCTCGATAAGAGTCTTGTTTCTCCTTTCAGCCACACCATTCTGTTACGGTGTGCGAGCTGAACTGTAATGACGAAGCACCCCCTTTTCTGAACAAAAATAATTCAATGAAGCAATCTTGAATTCCATGCCATTGTCACAATGAATTCCCTTTAGCTTCAGATTCAGCTGATTTTCCATAAGCACAACAAACCTCTTGATCAGTCTACCGTTTCACTCTAATTTGACAAGAAAAACACCCAAGTAAAACATGAGTAGTCATCAGTAATAACGAGACAATAAGAGCTGTGAGAAAGACTTAAAACATGAACCGGACCGAAAAGGTCCATATGTAGCAATTGAAAAATAGATGAAATGGTATTAATGAATTTTTAGTTATGAGTTTTTCGATGATGTTTACCCAAGGCACAAGCCACAAATTTTTCAATAGTAACAAAATCTTTAATGGGTAAACCACGCACCAAATCAATTTTAGCAAGACGGTTCAAGTTTTTCATATTAGCATGACCAAGACGACGATGCCAAAGCATGGCATTATGTTCTGACACTTTTGAAAACAAGCGGGTTATTTCATCAGGAACATTTTTGTTCATATTGATCACATAAGCATTATATTTTCGTTGTGATCGAACAAGAATCTAGTCTTCTGGTATGATAATACCAGGTTTCAAAATCAAACACTCTTTCTTAGTAAAATGAGTTTAAAAATCTTTATCACAGATTTGTGACCCGCTCACCAAATTGTGCTTCAGCTCTGGTACAAAATTAACATTTTCAAATTTCATAACACCGTTACTTACAATACGCTTCTGAGTAATCTTCCATTTTTGTCCTCCCGCAAAGGACACATACCCATTGTTAAATATTTGAATGTCGTGTAGTTGGGAAATGTCTCTTGTCATGTGCCTGGAACAACCACTATCAACATACCAAGGTCAGATGATATTCCTCCATAGTTGTTCCTGCACGATGTGCGAGATTAGTTAAACTTTGGTAACCAGTCCATAGTTACACTGCCTGACCCTGACTCATCTACGGTTGTCACAGCTTTCCATGACATATCATTTCGATCATCTAATATTGAATTTGTTGCCTCTTTCACCAAAGATTTAGGCAGCCATTCGTTTCTACCATTGTAAGATTTGGCATTATTTGTATGAATGGATGACTTGATCTCCTGTATTTTAGTGGAAGAAACTGATGATTTTGTCTTTACCACTTGCTTCGGTTTAGAACCTGTGTTCGTTTTCGAAACCGAAGCACTGTTCCTACCGCCTCTAAGAAACATGTTAGGCTTAGTTTCATGAAGACTAAACCTACCAGATTTGTTTCCGTTCCACTCATCCTCAGAGGGATTAGTCTGAATGTACCTGAAATTTTGTCTATAGGTATTACGAGGCATATTCCTCTGATAAAATCCATAGTAAGGAACGTATGGACGATGTGGACAATTTCTAGCAATATGACCGGGAGTGCCACAGTTAAAACACGTTTGTCGTTTTATAAATAATTTATTTTGGTCAACTCCTTGTCTGGACCGATTATGTGGACCATTTTGCTTTACCTGACATTTACCGTTTGACACGTAATTTGACTTGCCACCTTGTTTGTCATTAGAGCATCCCTCTTTGAGAAACTTAGGCATTGAGTATTTGTTAGATTTTTCTGATCTCTTAGACTTATTAAAAAATAGATTATCAGAATTCAAAGTCTGAACAGAATCAACCACACTAGTATCTTTGCTTAAAAACATAGCCCACACAAACTGTCGGAATAACAGAGTTCAAAACAAGTGAATTTAAAGTAACATCAGAATTAATGTCTTTATTATTTGAAACACATGAGTCATCATCCTCATCAGTACAATCCTCAATGATTACTTTATCTACACATGAGACAAACACATTAGAATCGTTCACTTCAGATGTGGATGCAACAACATTTACTGATTCGACCTTTTCATTTTTAACAGGCTTACCATATTTCATGTCTTTTACCTTTTCCTCCTGCTCTTTGGTAAGAGGAAGACTAGTATAGTTATTATTATATGGTAGGGGTACTTGATTATATCCTATACCCTCACCTTCATTCTCTTTCCACCATAACTGCTTTTCAATCATGGAATTAACTATCTTACTAGAGCCATCAAATTTTCTAAAATCAAGTTCAGCCCTTAATTTTTTTGGTTAGTTTGAGACTTTTAACTTAGACGCTTCCAGTTCAGCAGTCAGCTCGATAATTTTCTGTTTATTATCAAGATGGTGACAGCATTTCAAATTGAAATCAGATTTTAGTTTCGAAAAATCCTTTTTCTGTGCCTTAATTTTTTCAAGGTAAGCTTTCTCGTTTTTCTTGAGTTTATGGTTTTCAGATTTTACCGTTTCCATATCTCTAAGCAGGTTATCATTGTGAAGCTTATACAAATTTATCTTATCAATGAAATCTTGAGAACATGATTGTAAACTTACCTCAGATGAGCTGGGAGAAGTGAATGCCATGATCGTGAATTGAAGTTCCTTAACTTGCCCCCCAGTTGCATTTTCTTTTTCAGTGTCTTCAACATGAGCATAACTAGCAGTCTGATTGCTAATGTTGAAAGCAGCCATCTGATCAGCCCAAGAAAATTGTTGAGCAACCAAAACCCTTTCACCATTTACGGAGCTACCCCCAATTTCTCCATTAGTATTTCCCACTGGAACAAATGCCCTTTCTGTGTTTCCTTCCTTTGCTGGGTTGGTACATTCACGAGCAAAGTGACCAAGCTAGTGACAATTGTAACACCTCAGAGTGTCTTTGTTAAAGCCCACCTTCTAATTATTTGGCATATCCCAATTATTCTTTCCCTTTCTCTTAGTAAATTTCATGGCCCGAAACACTGCCATGGCGATTTGCCAGGAGATATCCATTTCTTCTACATCATCTGGATGAATTTGATCAAGCTCAGCAGGAACTACAGGTTGAACCAAATCTCCAGCAAGGAATGCATTGTAGCATTTCATGAATCCCGCCATTAGAGCAATGTTCTCTTGAGTTTCCTTTGGAATAGCGGGAATGTGATTAGAGTTCTGACCAGGAGCAACACCAGATGATTGGGCTTAACATTAGCAACTGGAGACTGAGCAGAAGTGAAAAAGACTGGAGCTGGTTGCTGTGAGGTTGAGGATGATGGACTCTAAGTGGATTTAAACATTTGGAAGTTGCCTTGAGGTGGAAGTTGTTGTTGTCCCTGAGTAGTTTTGAACATCGAGAAGTTGTCTTGAGAGATGAGTGCATTATTGGTAGCAACACTGTAACCAGCTGCACTGTAAAAGTTTGCATGGTTTATAGCACGTTGTTTGTCATCCATGTCACATGCCTTAATGATAGCCATCATCTCTGATAATTACAACCTGTTGAGATCTTTTGTCTTTTTGATAACTTCAACATTCATATCCCAACTTTTAGGCAATGAGTTCACCATTTTATTGTTTATTTTAGCAATTGCTAGATAGATGCTCGCAGATCTCATCTCTGTCACAAGGGCAATGAACCTCTGAAGCTGAGTCTCTAACGATTCTCCCAGAACATGATTGAACATATTAATTTTTTGTTTCAACAGATCTTGACGACTTCTTTTCATGTCTTCATTCCCTTCATACACCTTAATCAATGCTTCCCACAGTGCCTTAGCAGATTGCATTTCTTTAAAACCCAGGGCAATCTCAGGTGAGAGTGCCATAGTCAAAGTTGAAAGTGCCTTTTCATCCTCTTCTACTTTAGCGAAATCATCATCATTATAGATTGCAACAGGCTTCACGGCAATTTCGGTAGAGTTCTCACGCTGGTAAGTAATGACTTTACGAACCCTAAATATGCTTCTCCAAATTTTGGCATCTTTCATTTTGACATATTTCTCGAATCGAAATTTCCACTCGCTAAACCACTCATGAGACAGCAGACGGGGTACGCGAGAAATTGTTCCCATTATGGAATCCAGTTCTTGGTGAAGTGAAGCATTGGATGATCCATTACTTTAGTTAATTTTAATCAATCCAAAACAAATTTAAGTCCAAAATTCCAGTAAACCAAGACCAACTATGATTAAACAGACCCAAGATGAGTTCACAGTCAGCGTTGACCGAAAACCTTTGTTAACCGAGAACCCAAGATTTTGACCAAGAACGATCAAAAGTGGCAAAGAACAGTTTGTTTTGACCTAAAACCTTTGATGACCGAGAACCCAAGATTTTGACCGAGAACGATCAAAAGTGGCAGAGAACAGTTTGTTTTGGCCGAGAACGCTAGTTGGGAACCGAAAACTATCAAATCTGGCCGAAAACGATCAAGTCTGGCAGAAAACACTTGTTAAAAGATGGATGAAAGCTCTTAAACACAGCCGATAACAGCCAGAACGTGTTTGACAATCTTATTTTGGTAACAACTAAATCCCTAATTTTATGGGATTCAAATTGTTTCCAATGATAACAAATTCTTTCACCAAACCAAACACAATCCCTCTTCTCCGATCAATACTTCGCCGGAAAACAAGTGTAAAACACCAAAATACCCAAGATTTTGAATATGTTAATATCAAACCGAGCCTTGAATGGTTCAAAAGGCTCCGATACCAATTGTAAGTCCCGTAAATGGATCTTTCAATATGATATCAACACACCTCAACGATATTGCGGAATATATCGTAAGCTGATTCAAGATAAACACGCAAATACGTAAAGAACACAAGAAGATGCTTCAAAACACACATCGTATTAACGTCAAGTGCTTAAGCACTTGATTACACAATACTCGTTCAACACAATAACAAACTGAACGGCTAGCCCTAACCCTATACACATATTCTATATATATGGACACCAATCAAGCCCAACACTTAGCCCAAGCCCACCTAGATCACAATGTGATCTCGGCTTACATACACAAACACATAAACACAACCTACGATAATAAACTAAGTATAGACCATAATTATAGACCCAACAGAGATGAGAATCCCAATTTCCACAAAAATCAAGTAGACAAGATCGAAGCATATCTTCAAGAGTTTGGATTGTACGCTCGGATTGGCCATCAGTTTGAGGGTGATAAGTGGTTCTAAGATCGAGACATGTGCCTAAAGCTTCTTGAAGCGATTTCCAAAAAAACGGGAGATGAATCAAGCATCACGATCAGAAATAATGGTCAACAGAATACCATGGCGGCATACAATTTCACGAACATAGATTTGAGCGAGTTTTTCAATAGAGTACTTTTCGCGGATCGGGATGAAGTGAGCATTTGGTTAATCGATCGATGATGACCCAAATGCTATCATTTTGCTTTTGAGTGGGGGTAAATTGGTGATAAAGTCCGTAGCAATATCTTCCCATTTCCAAACAGGAGTAGGAGGTTGCTCGAGTAAACCAAAAGGTTTTTGATGTTCGGCTTTAACCTTTGAGCAAGTAAGGCATTTTGAGACATAAAGTTCTACATCCTTTTTCATACCCCGCCACCAATAAATTGATCGAAGATCAAAGTACACTTTATCCATACCGGGATGTACGGAATATCGCGACATATGAGCTTCGTCAAGAATGAAAGTACAAAGTTCATCACGATCTGGAACCCACAAACGATTGAGGAAATAAAGCAAGCCATCGGGTTTGGTTTCGAGTTGAAGTTTGGCTCCACATGACATTTCTAAATACATATTGCCTTCATCAACGGAAGTGCATTGGGCTCGATAGATGCGGTCTTGGAGATCGGTTGGGATGATGATGCTATGAAGCAGAACAGATTTGACATTAACTTTACGACTAAGGGCATCGGCTACAACATTCGCTTTACCGTGGTGGTAGGGAATTTCACAATCGTAATCACTAAGTAATTCGGCCCATCGACGTTTTCTCATTTGAGATCTTTTTGGTCAAAGATGTGTTGAAGACTTTTATGGTCGGTGAATAAAACACATTTTGTGCCATAAAGATAATGTCTTCAGATTTTGTAAGCGAAAACGATGGCACCAAGTTCGAGATGATGAGTCATGTAATTCTTTTCGTGAACCTTAAGTTTGCTTGAGGCATATGCGATAACTTGACCTCGTTGCATGAGAACGCAACCAAGACCTTGATTGGATACATTGCGAAATACACAAAGTCGTCGTTTCCATCGGGAAGGGTTAAAACGGGAGCATTGCAAAATATATGCTTTAGAGTTTGGAAAGCTTCTTCTTGTTTCAGTCCCCATTCACAAGGTATTCCTTTATGAGTTAGTGCGGTGAGGGGTAACACTATTTTAGAGAAGTTTAGAATGAATCGCAGATAATACCCGACCAAACCAAGGAAAGATCGGACTTCCGTGGGAGTGGATGGATTTTACCAATCATTTCCGGCCTTGATTTTGGCGGGATCAACATGAATACCTTTATCGTTGACGACGTGACCCAAAAATTGAACTTCTTTTAACCAAAATTCACATTTTGAGAACTTGGCATAAAGTTGTTCTTTTCTTAGGAGGTCGATAATGGAACGTAAATGATACTCATGTTAGGCTTGGGTCTTGGAGTAGATAAGGATGTTATCGATAAAAACAGTTATGAATTTGTCCAAGAATGGTTTGCAAACACGATTAAAGAGGTCCATACTTGTAACATCCCGAAATTTCTAGATTAATATTTAATATAATATTTTCGTTAGGTGAATTAAATGAGTTAGTGGAATAATAATAATACTAAATAAAGAAAAAATTATGGACTTGGGTAACTAAAATGGATCAAGATAGTGGGATGGGCTTAGAGTCCATGGGCCTTAGTAGCATAAATACCCACCCTAAAACCCTAAATCCTCATTTTCTTTCACCCAAATCTCTACACACTCAAAAAACACACACACCTACACCATAAAACCTTCGGCCGAGAGAAAGAGAGGTGAGATCCGAGCAAGAACACTCGATTCAAGATAGACACAAGATCTAGAGCTCTTAAGCAAGCTAACCGAGACCGAAGAACGCATCGAGTTAGAAGAGCACAGTTAAAATGAGGAACCACGATAAACGGAGAAAGGAACCGCATTCAGGTGAGTTTCTATCCCCATTTCCTTGTTATGTTTTCGGGGCTGTGTGCATACTCGATGTGAAGTGTGAATACACTTACCATAAGTGGTAAGTGTATGCTATAGATGTTACACGAGGTAGCTATTTTATAATGATTGTCGGTACGTGAACGATCTTCGGATATTGTACGTATCGCCAAGGATAGTAAATTCCAAGTGGTTGTTAGTGTGTATGAATGCTATGATGTGACTTGCTTAATACGTAAATAATGAACTGATATGAAGTGTGATATAGGCTGGTAGAGGTAGAGTGTGTTAGAAGTGGCAAGAGTCTAGTAAGGGTGTTAGTGGCATAACGTGAGTGCGTGATAGGGAAAGCCTATACGTGCCTTCGTTATTAAGTGGCATAACGTGAGTGTGTGATTGGGAAAGCCTATACGTGCCTTCATTATTAAGTGGCATAACGTGAGTGCGTGATAGGAACAAGCCTATACGTGCCTCTGTTATTAAGTGGCATAACGTGAACACGTGAGAGGGCAAGCCTCTACGTGTTTCCGTAAACAAGTGCCTAAGTGGTTAGGGGCAGTTAAGTGGTTAAGTGGTAAGGTGAACAGGTTAGACAGTGGATTATGTGTCTTCGGATACATACATATTGTATGAAGTGGTTGTATGATAAGTTGCTTGATTAACTAGAACTCACTCAGCGTAGCTGACTTTTAGTATGCATGCAGGTGAGCGAACTAAAGAGCTGGCATGAGGATGGCACATGGCATGGATTGAACGGCTGGCATCTGAAGATGGAAGAAACGATGTGTTAAATATATGTTATGGTTTTAAAGAAAAGATTAAATGTTTGTAATAAACGGTTAAAGTTTTATATTCTGCTAAAGTTTTAATTAACTCTGATTTGTAGAACTGTGTTTGAGTAAATCCGACGCTAAAGTAGGGCTACCGGGAACGGGGCCTTACAAGTTGGTATCAGAGCATAAGTTTGAGAGATTTAAGCATCCTACATGCTTAGACTCAAACAGAAAATGATATTTAAATAAGAAAAAGAAGAACATGCCAGTTCAAGATCGCCATGCGTCACTCAAGCAAGCTCAGTAAAGGTAAAAAGTATGATAAATGATGTATGTTAATGTTATCTTATTTGCTAAATGAAGAATGAGCGTGGGTTAGGGATAGGATTAATTGATTTTGATTGATTAACTATTTAAGAGTTGAAACCAGCACAAGGGAAATCATAAAGGGAAGTATTTTGAACCTGAGGAGTAATGCAAATAGTTAATTAAACTTGATCAACGTCATTAACTACTTACCTTACGAAACCTGTGCTAAATAAAACCTCGAGTGATGACGTTTGTGTTTTTCCTTTTAGAATACGATGGCTGGATCTAGGGTAGTTGCTCGAGCAGGATGCCGCGCTGGGCGTCGTGGCAGGTCTCGTCGTGACCAACAACCTTCGGTCGAAGCAGCTTCCAACACTGGAGAGGAAGGAAGCGCAGCTGGAAGAAACCCGAGCAACAACGAAGAGGTTCAACTTAGCCCAGCAGTTCAAGCAGCCATTATTCAGGCTGTAGTTGTTGCTGTGAAGAACCTGAATCCCGAAAGAGCTGCTGGAAGCCGTGAACGAACTGCTGAAGGGGCGGGTGGTGATGGTAGGAAGGATGGGGAAGGAGAAGGAGAGGCCTCGAGTGAGGTTAAGTCTATGAAGGTCGATGACAGGAAAAGAGGCCGAGGTAGGTGCAACTATAAGTACTTCAAAGGATGCGACCCGGCAAAGCTGACTGGTTTGGGAGACGCAATCGCTACTCTCCAATGGATAACCATAATGGACAAGAAAATCCATATTAGCGAATGTCGTTCCAACCAAGCAGTGGGTTATGCAACTCAGTCATTTGAAGATGAGGCTATGTACTGGTGGGAAACTGTGGAACAAAGGAAGACCCGAGAGGAGATTAAGGCAATGAGGTGGGATTACCTGAAGGAGTTAGTGATGAAAAGGTTCTGCGCTGATAGAGGGCCGAGATGAAATTTCTGAATCGGAAGGCGGGTAAGATGACACACCGTGAGTACACGACTGAATTCAACCGCATGTCTAGGCTGGTGCCCGACATGGTGAATACTGAGGCGAAACGGATCAAGTGCTACGTAAGGGGGCTACCCTAGAAGGTCCGCACGTTAGTCAGGACTAGCAAACCTGCTACCTTTGACTCTGCAGTTTACTTAGCAAAAATGGTTTATGATGATCTGGCGGCAGATAATGTGGAGGTAGAAGATGAGGAGGGAGGGAAAGGAACCAAACGGTATGCAGATGTCGTGGAGCCTGCGGGGAGGAAGACACAGAAGATGGCAGACAAGGAAACATGCAAGGTGTGCGGGAAGATGCACTTGGGAGAGTGCAAGGCTGGTCCAAACCAGTGCTACCGACGCGGGAAGAAGGGACACGTCTCCCGTGAATGCACTGAGGACCAGAAATGATACAAGTGTGGTAAGTCAGGTCACATAGCTAGAGATTGCAAAAAAGCTGTAGCGATGGAGGGAAGAAGGGGAGACGCGTGAGAAGAAGATTTACCAGTCGCTTAGAAGGTTGCAGAGGAATAAGTGGCTCGTCACAGTCGTTTTATGTTAGTATTATTAAGTGGTGTTTTATGTTGCAGTTGAACCTACGTTTTTTTAGCAAGCTTGAATGATTTCTTTCTTATGTTTGATTTTATGAATGAGTTGTGTTTTCTTGTAGTTTTGCATGAATGACCTGTGAATTATCTTGAATGCATGTTGGTTATGATAAATAGTAGTGTAGTGGTAAAGCGTCGCCTTAGGAGCTAGTATTATTATATAAAACAAGATTTCCTTGGAAGGCGGGACGAGACTTGTTACGTCGAGGGCCTCATGGATAAGCTGCCTTAATAGCTAAAACACATGAACACCACTCGATGACTGCAAGTCAGGAGTAAGAAGGATAACCTATAAAGCGGAGGCGATTCAATAAAGTGTGTGAATATAAGAAGTGTTCATTTTACAAGGAATAAGTTAGGTTTCGGGGACGAAACCTTTTTAAGGGCGGGGGGGAAGACTTGTAACATCCCGATATTTCTAGATTAATATTTAATATAATATTTTCGTTAGGTGAATTAAATGAGTTAGTGGAATAATAATAATACTAAATAAAGAAAAGAATTATGGACTTGGGTAATTAAAATGGATCAAGATAGTGGGATGGACTTAGAGTCCATAGGCCTTAGTAGTATAAATACCCACCCTAAAACCCTAAATCCTCATTTTCTTTCACCCAAATCTCTACACACTCAAAAAACACACACACCTACACCGTAAACCTTCGGCCGAGAGAAAGAGAGGTGAGATCCGAGCAAGTACACGCGATTCAAGATAGACACAAGATCTAGAGCCTTTAAGCAAGCTAACCGAGACGGAAGAACGCATCGAGTTAGCAGAGCATAGTTAAAGAGAGGAATCACGATAAACGGAGAAAGGAACCGCATTCAGGTGAGTTTCTAGCCCCATTTCCTTATTATGTTTCGGGGTTGTGTGCATACTCGATGTGAATTGTGAATACACTTACCTTAAGTGGTAAGTGTATGCTATAGATGATATATGAGGTAGCTATTTTATAATTCTTGTCGGTATGTGAATGATCTTCGGATATTGCACGTATCGCCAAGGATAGTAAATTCCAAGTGGTTGTTAGTGTATGAATGCTATGATGAGACTTGCTTATTACATAAATAATGAACTAATATGAAGTGTGATATAGGCAGGTAGAGGTAGAGTGTGTTAAAAGTGCCAAGAGTCTAGTAAGGGTGTTAGTGGCATAACGTGAGTGCGTGATAGGGAAAGCCTATACGTGCCTTCGTTATTAAGTGGCGTAACGTGAGTGCGTGATAGGGAAAACCTATACGTGCCTTTGTTATTAAGTGGCATAACGTGAGTGTGTGATAGGGAAAGCCTATACGTGCCCCTGTTATTAAGTGGCATAACTTGAACACGTGAGAGGGCAAGCCTCTATGTGTTTCCGTAAACAAGTGGCTATGTGGTTAGGGGCAGTTAAGTGGTTAAGTGGTAAGGTGGACAGGTTAGACAGTGGATTATGTGTCTTCAGATATATACATATTGTATGAAGTGGTTGTTTGGTAAGTTTCTTGATTAACTAGAACTCACTCAGCGTAGCTGACTTTTAGTATGCACGCAGGTGAGCGAACTAAAGAGCCGGCATGAGGATGGCACATGGCATGGATTGAACGGCTGGCATCTGAAGATGGAAGAAACGATGTGTTAAATATATGTTATGGTTTTAAAGAAAAGATTAAATGTTTGTAATAAACGGTTAAAGTTTTATATTCCGCGAAAGTTTTAATTAACTCTGATTTGTAGAACTGTGTTTATGAGTAAATCCGACGCCAAAGTAGGGCTACAGGGAACGGGGCTTTACAATACTGCAGGTGCATTGGTTAATTCAAAAGGCATAACCAAGAACTCGTAATGTCCATACCGAGTACGAAAAGCATTTTTAGGAATGTCGTCTTCCTGAACACGCAATTGATAATGACCCGATCGGAGATCGATTTTAAAAAGGCAAGCTGCGCCTTGGAGTTGATCAAAGAGGACGTCGATTCGAGGTAAGGGGTAACGATTTCTTGATTGTGAGTTTATTGAGTTCACAGTAATCGATACACATATGAAACGAACCATCTTTCCTTTTCACGAAGAGGACGGGAGCGCCCCAAGGGGAAGAGCTTGGACGGATAAAGCCCTTATCGGGGAGTTATTGAAGTTGGTTTGATAACTCTTGCAACTCTGAAGGAGCTAAACGGTAAGGAGCCTTGGCTACGGGAGTCGCGCCGAGCACAAGGTCGATTCGAAATGCAACAGGACGAATAGGCGGAAGACCAGAGACTCTTCGGGAAAAACGCCGGAAAATTCACAAACAACGGGAATGTCTTGAATTTTCTTTTCTTTTGGATCTTTCACCACCACTTGGGCTAGGAATGGAACGTACTTTTGGCGCAAGTACTTACCAGATCAAGAGCAAGACATGAGATTGAGTTTCTAGGGAATCGTTTTGCCAAAGAATTTGAGGGTTTTTGCCATTGACGAGGTGGATTCGAATGAATTTGTCATAACAAACGACTTCGGCATGGTACATGGCTAACCAATCTATGCCTACTATGATGTCGAAGCTTCCTATTTGTATCGGATGAGGTCGATCGAGAATTTGTGCTTGCAAAGAGTGAGAATACAATTTCGATTTCGATATCCGGACTTTCCTAATCTTTGCTATATGCGACCGGTACACTTGCCTTGTGTGTGAACTGGGATACATTGTTTGGTTTTTAAAGCTTAGTTGCGATTCGTGTTTTATTTATATATATATTTTCGCATATCAAGTTTTTGGCGCCGTTGCCGGGGACACGGTTTGAGGTGATTAGAGAACGACCCGAGTTTGGGGACTTACCTGTTTTCGTTTTACTTGCTTTTTTTGCTTTTATTTGTTTTTAGTTTAATTTTAGCTTAGTTAATTTTAGTTTTTCTTTATAGTCGTATGCGTCATACCCGCTCACAAGGACCGCCGAAGCTTGAAACGTCTGACGATACCGAGAAAGTCCAGCCCGAGAGAGAGCGTTCTGTTTCACCGACAGGTTCTGATTCTTCTTATACTTCTGTTTCTTCCGCATCTTCTAGGGATAGGAACATGGGTGACCAACCGCCTAGGAGAGTAGTAGCTGACTATGGTAGGCTGACAACAAATCCTCATTCATGCATTACCTTACCGAACGGTGCTGTCGCTGGCAACTGGTCTATTCCTGCCCACGTCATGCAACTCATCAAAACCGCACTCCAATTCGAAGGGCTAGAGAGTGAAGACCCTTCAAACCACATCGACATGTTTGTTCAAATATGCGAAACTTTCAATTTCGTATATATGAACGATGAAGCCATCTATCTCTGTCTTTTTCCCTTCTCACTCACCGGCAAAGCCTACAAATGGCTTAAGTCACTACCTGCAGGATCCATCACCACTTAGGCGGGCCTTCAAGAGAAATTCATAACCAAATTATTTCCGCCATCTAAATCTGCTCGACTCCATGAGGAGATTTGTTCTTTCCGCATGAGGTCCGATGAGTCTTTCGGGGAAGTTTGGGAAAGATTCAATGACCTCCTTCTTAGTTGTCCTCATCATGGTTTAGATAAGTGGATGCTCATCGAGAAATTCTACAATGGAGCCACTCAGCACGTGAGAGAGATGTTGAACCAAACTGCTAATGGGAACCTCCTTAAGAACAAGGATCCGGATGAGTGTATCGTCCTTTTTGATGATCTTGCAGCGAGCTACGAGGGGGCACGGGGTAGAAATTCTTCCACATAATCGAGAGGAGTTCTTCAGGTCGATTCAAACACTAGCATGCAGGCGCAGATTGATTCTTTGAACAAACTCGTTAGAGATTTTACCATTAAGAATGTCGCGAAGTGTGAGGTTTGCCGAGGGGGTCACGACACCATTGACTGTCCTGTTAAACCGGGTAGCAATCAGGAGGAGGTTGAATTCGTCAACAACCCCTTAAGATAACAAAACCCCGCCTTCGGCGGGAACACTGGCTGGAGAAATCAGAATAACTATTGAGGGGGACAAGACAGTGGCAACCAAGCCCAATACCAAAACCAGTATCGAGAGAATCTATTCAGGCAGGGGAATTCGAGTCAGGAGAGTTCGGAACAAGTGGGGAGAGAGGAGAAGAAAGCCTCAATGGAGAGATGATGGCTGAGCTGCTAAAGCGAGATGAGAGGAACCGAGTGACAAATGAGGCGAAATTTGCGGAACACGATGCTATGTTGAAGAACCATGCCACGTCTCTAGGTAATCTTGAGTGTCACGTCGGAGAGATTGCCAGCCAGTTATCAGAGAGAGCACCAGGTTCACTACCCAGTAATACTGAGAAAAATCCGAGAGGGTTCGCCAAAGAGGTGACAACTAGAAGCGGTGCTAGAAGAGGAAAAGAGGCTGGACCTTCGAGAGTTGTCACACCCACGGTTGATGAAGAAGATCAGGTGGACGAGGAGACCCAGAAGGAGCCTCCTCCGGCAGAGGCACACCAACAGACTATTCCAGCGAGTACGAAGCCGGCCGATAAACCTTCATCATCATCAAACCCAAACTGCCTTATCCTGGGAGACTCCGATCGGACAGAGACGAGGAGCAAAACTCCAAGTTCCTTGAACTTCTCAAACAGCTTCACCTGAACATTCTTTTCCTTGAGGCACTCACTCAGATGCCCAAATATGCCAAATTCCTGAAGGACATTCTTTCCAATAAGGAGAAGCTAGCTGAGGTCTCTTCTATTTCGTTGAGTGTTGGGTGCTCTGCAGTTTTGCATAGCGAGTTTCCTGAAAAGATGGCCGATCCTGGGAGTTTCACAATTCTCTGCATCTTAGGCGACGATACGGTTCGACACGCTTTGGCCGACCTTGGGGCCAGCATCAATCTTATGTCATATTCTGTTTTCAGTAAGTTGGGTCTTGGTGAACCGAGGCCAACCCGAATGAGTATCCAACTTGCTGATCGTTCCGTGAAAAACCCGTGAGGGGTGGTCGAGAACATGCTTGTTCGTATCGACAAGTTCATCTTCTCGGTGGACTTTGTCATTCTGGATATGAATGAGGATGATAGTGTCCCGCTCATTTTAGGCCGACCATTCCTTGCCACCGCACAGGCGTTGATCGACGTCCGCGAGGGAAAATTGATTCTGAAAGTTGGGGATGATAACTTCACCTTTGACGTAAGACAGTCAGTTAAGCACCCCAAGTCGGAAGACGACTCCCTGTATTTCGTTGACACCATCGTATCGCATGTGCGGGAGTTTTTCACTTACATCTGTGGAGGACCTACCTTGGACCCACAGATTATCGATAGGGAAATTTCTGAGGTCGAGATGGTTGCCAAGACCGCTCCACCATTGAT
Source organism: Bidens hawaiensis (assembly GCF_021521415.1). Lineage (NCBI taxonomy): Eukaryota > Viridiplantae > Streptophyta > Magnoliopsida > Asterales > Asteraceae > Bidens > Bidens hawaiensis. Next base: position 361,257 of record NW_027493190.1, on the reverse strand, counting down.
GGATGACACCATGTCATCGCCCCTAGATTTTGAGTCAGCTGTTGTGATCGTGCGAGACGATCCGAGGGACCGACCCTCTGTTGAGAGCCCTCCTGCTTCCTTAGAACTTAAGGATCTACCCGATCATTTGGAGTATGCATACCTGGACGAGGAGAGGAAGTTACCCGTCATCATCGGGTCTGCCTTGACGGAGGTCGAGAAATTGAAGCTGTTGAAGGTGCTGAAAGCGCATAAGGAGGCGATAGCATGGAAGATTATCGACATAAAAGGGATTAATCCCTCATTCTGGATTCATAAAATCCTCATGGAGGATAATTTCAAATCCGTCATTCAGCCTCAACGGAGGCTTAATCCGAAAATGCTAGAGGTCGTTAAGAAAGAAATCATTAAACTCCTTGATGCGGGAATCATTTTTCCCATCTCTGATAGCGCCTGGGTGAGTCCGGTCCAAGTGGTTCCGAAGAAGGGTGGCATGACTGTTGTCACCAATGAAAGGAACGAGTTTATTCCCATTAGGACCGTGACTGGTTGGAGAGTCTGCATCGACTGCCGCAGACTGAACGATGCCACTAGGAAAGATCACTTTCCTCTTCCCTTCATTGATCAGATGCTTGAGTGTTTGGCGGGTCAGCAGTACTACTGCTTTCTGGATGGTTTCTACAGGTAATTCTAAATCCCGATCTCTCCCGATGATCAGGAGAAAACCACATTCACCTGCCCCTACGGCACGTTTGCCTATAAACGCATGCCTTTTGGACTATGTAACGCTCCAGCTACTTTCCAGCGATGTATGGTGGCGATCTTTCATGACATGATCGAGGATTCCATGGAGGTCTTCATGGACGATTTTTCTGTCTTCGGGAATTCTTTAGATCATTGTCTCTCCAACCTTTATAGGATGATGGCCCATTGCGTCGATACCAACCTAGTCCTCAACTGGGAGAAGTGTCACTTTATGGTACGCGAGGGCATCATTTTAGGACATAGGATCTCAAGTGCAGGGATCGAAGTCGATCGAGCTAAAATTGAAACCATTTCTAATCTCCCCCCGCCCACTTTTGTGAGATCCATCCATAGCGTTTTAGGTCATGCAGGTTTCTATCGCCTGTTCATTAAAGATTTCTCGAAAATTGCGAGACCGATGACCAAGCTACTAGAGAAAGACACTCCATTCATCTTCTCTGAACAGTGTATCGAGGCGTTTGATCATCTAAAAGAAAAACTCATTAACGCCTCAATCATGATTGCTCCCGACTGGCCTTTGCCATTCGAATTGAGGTGCGACGCGAGCGACTATGCCGTTGGAGAAGTGCTTGTACAGCGGAAGGAGAAGTACTTCCACCCGATCTACTATGCTAGCCGGACCCTAAACAGTGCTCAGGAGAATTACACTACCACAGAGAAAGAGTTGTTAGTTGTAGTGTTTTCATTCGATAAGTTTAGGTCCTATCTTGTTCTGTCCAAAACAGTCGTCTACACGGATCATGCTGCCATTCATTATCTTTTCAGCAAGCAGGATGCTAAGCCACGTCTCATCCGATGGATCCTGCTGCTTCAGGAGTTTGATATCGAAATCCGTGATAAAAAGGGGGCCGAGAATGTTGCGGCCGATCACTTGTCACGCCTTGAGAGAGCCGAGATTGGAGATGCTAGGGTCATCATCAATGACCATTTCCCGATAAAGAATCTCATGTTTGTTAGAGCCCAGGATGATGTCTACCCATGGTTTGCCGATATCGCGAATTTCCTCGTCGATGGTTTCCTCCCTAAGAGGATGTATCACCAGCAAAAGAAGAAGTTCTTTGCTAACGTAAAGTTCTACATATGGGATGACCCATTTCTTTTTCGTATAGGTGATGATCAGCTGGTGAGGAGATGTGTGGATGTTGAAGAAGGGTGGAGGATTTTGAGCCACTTCCATAAGGGACCGACAGGAGGTCACCATGGTGTTGTTCTTACTACTAAGAAGGTCTTCGATTCAGGATTCTATTGGCCTTCGATTTTCAAAGATGCTCATGCGTTCGTTAAAAGATGTGACCGATGCCAGCGTGTCGGTAACATCTCATCCCGAAATGAGATGCCCCAGAATGCTATTCAGGTTTGCGAGATATTTGACATTTGGGGTATTGATTTTATGGGCCCGTTCCCGTCTTCTAGAGGGAACAAGTACATACTTGTGGCAGTTGATTACATCTCCAAGTGGGTCAAGGCCAGAGCCTTGCCCACTAACGACGCCCGAGTTGTAGTGAGATTTCTGAAAAATCTTTTCTCTCGTTTTGGTGTACCGAAAGCCTTGATCAGCGATCGAGGTACTCACTTTTGCAACGCGCAGATGAGAAGGCGTTGCAACGCTATGGGGTCACCCATCGGCTTGCGACTGCCTACCACCCACAGATCAGTGGACAGGTGGAAGTGAGTAACCGGGGCATCAAACGCATTCTTGAGAAGACGGTTGGGCTAAACCGAAAGGATTGGTCTGACAAATTAGATGATGATTTGTGAGCTTTCCGTACAGCATACAAAACTCCGACCGGTTCCACACCGTTTCGGATGATTTATGGGAAAGCCTGCCATCTCCCTGTTGAGTTGGAGCACTGTGCTTCTTGGGCGCTTCAAACAGTTAACCTTGATCTTTCGACTGCTAGAGATAACTGTTTCCATCATATACATGAGTTAGAGGAGCTCCGTGATCATGATTATGCACACTCGTATAATTATAAGTTGAGGACCAAAGAGCTGCATGATAGGAAGTTGAGAGGTGATAAACAGTTCAAGTATGGGGACGTTGTACTCTTGTTTAATTCCTGACTCAAATTATTTCAAGGAAAGCTTAAGTCCCGATGGTATGGACCATACACAGTCAAGGAAGTTTTCCCGTATGGAATAGTAGAAATTGAAGACAAGAATGGGAGCTTCAAAGTTAATGGTCACCGTCTAAAGCGCTACATTGGTGAGAAAGCGAGCATGGAGGAAAGCGAGGTTTTGCACCTTACATCATTTTTGGGTTAGACGTGAGAGAGGGGTCAGGCTGAGGTCCTGTTAAACCAAGCGCTCTCTGGAGGCAGCCCGAGTTTTGTTTTTTTATTTATCTATTTTTATTTCTTTATTTATTTTTTATTATTATTTTTTTTTGTTACTAAGGATCCTCCCAATTGAAGCCGCTCGTACTCAATCTCCATTCGAGCAACTGATTTTGAGGGTATTCTGTTTGTCTTTTCATTTAAAATAAAAATAAAATAAAATAAAAAAATATATATAAAACCAACAAAAGAAAAGAAAAAAAATTTATAGAATCATAAAAATACAAAAATATGTTTATTTCTTACGTTTTGTTTTCTGTGTTGTACGCCGCTACTCTGTTTTAATTTTGATTTCTTTAAGTTTTTATTTTTATTTTATTTTATTTATTTTCCTTGTTCTCATCAAGGACGATTTCGTTCTATGTGTGGGGATGGAAATTTATTTTACTTAGTTGTAGAAAAAAAATTTAAAAAAATAAAAAATTGTTTAGTTCTTTCGCTGAAAAATATGTCGATTACTCAAGTTCGAGGGACATATACTTGCATATGTTTGGTCCCGTTTTCCACCTGTAGATGTACGGGATAGCCATTCACCCGAAAACTGAAAGTGGCTGGGGCGACTGAACTTGAAAAAAAAAATGTTTTAAATAAAAAAATAATAAAAGTTTTAAAGAAAAATGTCCCTTGAAAATGGTTTTTCTTCTACGTTAAACAGGAAATGATATTATTACCAATGTGCTAACGAACTCTCGAAACTTTTGAAAAATATAATATAATAATAAAAGAATGGATGGTTTGCATATTTGATTTGGGATGTGTTGGTAGGCCCAACTAGCTTTGATAGTCCTCTTTAGCATGTTTATATATATATATATATATATATATATATAATTTAAAAACCGTGAAACCGAATTTCGATGCTTAGGGAAGATTACCATAATCTGAAAACTTTGAGATGCTAAGAATTAAATGCACTTAAACAAGCACACACCACATGTCCATCTTTTTACGAGCATAGAAATAGTTATATATTTTATGGTGATATAAAAGATTGAAAAAAAAAAGATAAAAAGAAAACAAAAAAAAAAAGAAAAAGGAAAGAGTATGTTTTGAAAATTTGTTATGTATTGTATTATCCAAGGTTGTACAAGAAAAGCAAAATGCTTGTGAAGAAAGTTATGTATTGTAAAATGCCAAAGAAGCATTGTTTAAAGTTAGAAAAAGAGGCCAAAGATGCACATACTAGACGGGACTTAGAGTTTACGTGTTACCTTGGGGATAGTGACTCTGAGGATACACCATTGGGGCTCGAAGGTTCTTAGTCAGTAAATATGAAATTAGGAATTTATAGGACAAAGTCCAATAATATTTAGGGATAGCTCGTACGGCCTTCACATGACCATTCATCCATCCAAATTTCACCGAGTGCATCTAATTAGTACCATCAACGAGTCCTTGGCTTATGGTGATTTGTCGAACCATTTTGCTTCGACTCTAGTTTTTCTAGCTCTTTCTTTGTCTGAGATGGGGTAGGTGTAGCCTTGATTTTTGGACTTAAAACGCTTAATGCAATTGTGGGTTTGATAGGTTAGTGGCTGGGTTTAAGTGGACAACAATACCAGCAATCGAGGTCAATATGTCAAGCTGTTTCTTGTAATGTTTAATAATCTGTGAGTTTGTTGTTTTTACTTGGTTATGATCCTGTGTAGATTTCTTTTTCAAGGATGGAAAAAGTTTAAGTGTGGGGATATTTGATGTGCTCTAAATTGTATATAAATGATATACATTCTTCCTACACTTTTTAATACTTTTGAGTCATAATTTTAATGAATATACTTTTATTTGACTCATATTTGAATTTTAAAGGTTTCGAGAAGCAGCAAGCTAGAATAGATTATTTTTTAGGACTTGAGACCAACGAATAATAATAATAATAATAATAATAATAATAATAATAATAATAATAATAATAAGACTTTGAGTTTAATTAATCAAAAGTATATTATTTATAAAATTTCCGTATGTTTTCTTTTTCTATATTATTTATTTTGATTTCAAATAATAATAATAATAACTAATCTTTTGTTTTGACTTTGAAGCTATCAAGTGACCCACGTATTGGATTATAACATCCCGAATTTTATATTAATAAATAAAAGAAGTCCATGATTTAAAAACGAGTGCTAATATTTAATTAATATTAAATATAGAAAGAATCATGGACTTGGGTAATTACATGGATTAAGATGGTGGGATGGGCCTTAGGTCCATGGGCTTTAAGGGACATAAATACCCCTTAAACCATCCTAAAACCCTAACTTCCCATTCCATCTATCCATAATCCCTACACACACCCAAAACACACACACAACCCGAACCAAGAACCGGAGAAGAGAACCCGAGCTTATTGGTGCTAGATCGTCGTGACGGACCAAAGCAACATCAAAGACCAGCTCGTGTTCGTAGTTCGACTCGTTTACAGTACGTTTATATCGAGAACATGTTCGTTTATGTTCGGATTTAGTCTAGAAATCATAGATCTGTTTTTGTCTGGTTAAAAAAAACGAATCCAACGAGGCTAAACTTACTGAAAATGATTACAGATTGATAGGTTAATCGTTACTATGAAAAACCTGTATGTATATACATAAATCGCACCCTGTAAACCCAATGTTTTGAACGATTGAATGGTTAGGGTTTGTAGACGCTGCTTAGACGATTCCGTTGATACCTAAATCGAGTTGTTTGGTTAAGAAACGAAGATGATTATGGGGATTATGAACGAACAGTAGCTGCAGCTGGACAACTTCGCCGCAGCTAAGTTCGCCTGATGAGAACTTCGCCATATGCTAAGTTCGCCTGATGAGAACTTCGCCATAAGCTAAGTTCGCCTGATGAGAACTTCGCCTTATGCTAAGTTCGCCTGATGAGAACTTCGCCATATGTTAAGTTCGCGAGTTGTTAAGTTCGCCTCATCTAAGTTCGCTGATCAAGTTCTCCTGCTGCAACTTCGCCATATATAAGTTCGCTCAATATATAAGTTCGCTTATGTATAAAGTTCGCTTATGTATAAGTTCGCTTATATACAAGTTCTCTTATATCTAAGTTCGCTTATATCTTGGTTCGCTTATATATGTAAGTTCTCTTCTATTGAGACCCGGATACCTGGCGACTTGTAAATGTATACATATACGTGTATACACTTGATAGCATGCATCGTAAAGACCTAAGGAGATAAAATACATGAATGTTAAAATAAAGGGAAAACCATAAAATGCTAAGTAAGCTAATACTAGACCTCTAGAGTAGACCAGACGAGTATTTGATACGTGTAACTATTATACAGTTAGCAGAGCTCAGTTAAAGAAGGGATTAACTATAAGCGGAGAAAGAGACAGGATCCAGGTGAGTTTCTAGCCCCATTCCTTGTTATGTTTTCGGGGCTGTGTGCACACTCGATGTGTTGTTAATACATTTATCCTAAGTGATAAGTGTATGCCATATGTGATATATGTGATAGGTATGAATGATTTCTTGTCGGTACGCGAACGATCTTCGGATATTGCGCGTACTGTCAGGTTATAAATAAAGGTACGAATATTATATATGGAAGATGCATGAACATTACAAATGAACACTTGTCGGGGCGTGAACGATCTTCGGATATTGCACGTATCTACAAGGGGTATGGTTGTTAAATGAATGATGTAAAGAACGCCTAGAGTGTTCTTATGCTATAATGTCATTATTGTATATGTGAAGTATGTGTATACAGGTACACTACTGGTATGTGAGTCCTACTTTCGACATAGTAAGTTAGGATGGCGAATCCCTCCAACTTCTGTTGGACCTAGACTTGGCTGGTGATGGCGTAGTTAAGGACTGCGGGCCTTATATGTGATGTAGATGATAGATGTGGACGTAGATAGGGACGGTGGGCCTTATACGTGTTATAGGAGATAGACGCCAACGGAGATAAGGACTGCGGACCTTATACATAATGTAGATAGGCGTCAGCACAGGAAAGGACTGTGGACCTTATACGTGCTATATTTGTGTTGTGGTAGCATAGGGGAAGACTGCGGACTTCGTACGTGCTATGGTTATAGGTGATAGACGCCAACATAGATAAGGACTGCGGACCTTATACGTATTGTAGATAGGCGTTAGCACAGGAAAGGACTGTGGACCTTATACGTGCTATACTTGTGTTCTGGTAGCATAGGGGAAGACTGCGGACTTCGTACGTGCTATGGTTTAGGTTGCAACATAGGGAAGGACTGAGGACCTTGTACGTGTTGTTAATGTAGGATGGTATAGGAAAGGACTGCGGACCTTGCATGTACCATAAATGGTGAACATAGGTAAGGACTGCGGACCTTTTACGTGTTCACGATCTTGAGTACAGGTATAGACGGCGGACTATGAACGTACTCTTGGTAGACTGAGGTTAGTGATTGTAGATATGTATGTATGTATGTATGGTAGTAGGGTAACGGATTAAGTATGGATATGTATCTTCGGGTATGTATGTATGTGTATGTATTGTATGGCGTCCGATTAACTAGAACTCACTCAGCATAGCTGACTTTTAGTATGCACGCAGGTGAGTAGAATGAGACAGCTAGCTTGAGCGGGCACATGGTGGGCGAATAGGAGACTAGCATCTGAAGACTCAAGATGTTTTAATGTTAATTGACGTTTATTTTGAAAGACAAGAATGTTTAATTAAGGCAAGTTTTTGATTGCTGTAATGTTTTATGAAAGTTTTTATATTCCGCGAAAGTTTTAATTAACTCTAATTTGTAAGAACTGTGTTTATGAGTAAATCCGACGCCAAAGTAGAGCTACCGGGTTCGGGGCCTTACAAGTTGGTATCAGAGCAAAGTTCGAGAGATTTAAGCATCCTACATGCTTAGACTCGAACATAAAATGGGATTTTAGTAATAAAAGAAAAGAAGATGTCAGTTCAAGATAGCCATGTGTCACTCAAGCAAACTCAGTAATGGTAATGTATATAGTTAATGAACGATAATGTTAGGGACAGGATTAATTGGTTGATTGTTTGATGGATTAACTGTTTAAAAGTAGAAACTAGCACAAGTGAAATCATAAAGGGAAGTATGTAGAACCTGAGGAGTAATGCAAATAGTTAATTACACTTGATCAATGTCATTAGCTACTTACCTTACAAATCATGTGCTAAATAATTTCTAGAGTGATGACGTTTGTGTTTTCCCTTTTAGAATACTAATGGCTGGAGCTGGAGAAATTGTTGGAACTGGAGGTCGCACTGGACGTCGTGGCAGGCCTCGTCTTGTCCGGCAACCCTCGGTAGAAGAAGCTTCCAACACCGGAGACGAAGGAGGCGCAGCTGGAGGAAACCCGAGCAACAACGAAGGACATCAACTTGACCCTACTGTTCTAGCTGCCATTGCCCAAGCTGTGGCAACTGCCATGAAGACTGGGAATCCCGAAGGATCTGCTGGAAGAACTGCTGAAGGATCAGGAGTGAATGGTAGGAAGGATGGCGAGGGAGGGAAGGGTTACTCGAGGGAAGCTGGATCTGTCAAGGTTGGTGATGGAAAGAGAGGTCGAGGTGGGTGTAACTACAAGTCCTTCAAAGGATGCGACCCGCCGAAGCTGATGTAACACCCCGACCAAAGGCGGATTATACATCGGGGCGCCACATATTGTTTCATTACTCGTGACACTATTTGGGTGTCAATATTTAATAAATATATTCATTCGCGCACGCGCAAAGTAAACACAAGATAACATAAAGCAACATAATTCAATATATTATAAGGCAAAATATTCGAACAACAATAACTTGTCTTGATACATTTTAATCTAGGTCCAAAAGTAAAAACGTCCTACGTGTCCACAAGCTCCAAATGTAACTACAGCAAACCTGAACATGTGTTAAAATAAACGTCAAACACTTGCGTGTTGGTGAGAAATCAAGTTTAATACAATACATAGATAACAATAAATCTGCGCGCAACATGTGTATGTCTGGTTTTCAACAAGGGTGTAATCCGATCGGGACCAACTCTAAGATTCATAGACTGCCAGTGCTCACAATTGAGCTCACAAACAAGAAGACTGTGCAAGTGTAAACAAAAGAGAAAATCATAAACGATAGTTCTCCCGTGTTCATCTAATGGTACCATGAGAACTGCGGAATAGACCGACAAGACGGTTAATGATCCACACATACAAATAAACAGCCAAGTCTACGTCCTCAACACATGGGATACTGCGCGACTAAAGTTCATAAACAGTTTAAGACTCTAAGTTTGTATGAACACATGAACATCCCAAAACATTAAAAGCAAAAAGGGATTAGGTACGAGATTACTCACTTGATAAACGATGCGGTGTAAGATAAAGCAAGAACCAACTTTAAACAAGCACAAGTTAACCTATAAGTAAGATTATTGTTTTAATGATTTGTTTTAAGTCTTGATTATAAGTTAGCATAATTAATAAGTAAATTATTATATATAATATATATTACCGGAAAAGCAGGGCAGAACAGGAAGGAAGACGGAGGCAGAGAGAGAGGAGACGGCAGAGAGAGCAAGGAGGAAGTTAAATTATGTGTTTGTGTGTGATGTGTTAGGAAAATATTATTATTATTTATAGAGAAACCCTAGGGAACACAATCCCTAGAAAAAGAGGAAAAGATCTCAAAAAGTAAAAGATTCCAAAAGCAAAAGATATCAAAAGATATGGTAGCAGGGAAAAGAGAAAAAAAAAAGCTGACAGGGAACAGTAAAAAGCATGGGCGGATCAGATAAAGGTGCTGGTCGGGCATGGAAAAAGCAGATCTCCAAAGATAATGTCAGTCACTTTTTCTGCCAACCAATGGGGTTGGTGCGCATGCTGCGCCGAAAGTAACTTTTCAGACATAAAGCAGATTAGGTCAACGGCTCAAAAGATAAGACATCACAAAAGCAAACGGCTAGATTAAACAGAAGAAAAGACTCAAGACATAGCGCGAGAAGGCTTGAGCGCACCGCGGGAAGAATCACATTTCTTAGCGCGCCGCGGGAGGAACTTCAATTCCTAGCGCGCCGCGGGAAGAACTATAATTCTTCGCGCGTCGAGGGATGAACTACGATTCTTAGCGCGCTGCGAGGAGAACTACAAATCCTTAGCGCGTCGCGGGAAGAACTATATTCCTTAGCGGGTCGCGGGAAGAACGGTATCCATAGCGCGCCGCGGGAAGAACTAAAATCCTTAGCGCGCTGCGGGGACAGTTCGTCTCGCGTATCGCAGGAACAACTGGTCTTCACGCAGGCTTCCGTGTAAGGAGTCTGGCGCGTGGAGCTGCGCAGACAACCTTAGGCGGGAAGGAACAAAGGACAAGCAAAGAGTTAGAAGAAAGAGAGGGAAGCAAGGCTTAAGGGCGGGACGGCGACAAGAGGGAAAAGAAGGCGGAAAGAGAGAAGAAGAGGGACGGGACGGCGGAAAGAAAGAGAGAGAAAGAGGCGGGAAGGAAAATATATATTATTATTAAAAGTAAAATATAAGTATAAATAAATATTAAATCATAAAAGAAAGAGATCGGGTCAGAGAAACGGGTACCTGGGTCGGGTCGGATCGGGGCAGATGTCACAGTCTCCCCTACTTTAAGAAATTTCGTCCCGAAATTTATCTCGAAGTAGGTTGCGCAGAGAACATGTGCGGGTACTTGATCTTCATTTTATCTTCCCTTTCCCATGTAAACTCGGCTCCGCGCTTGGACTCCCAGCGAACTTTCACGATAGGGATGCGACTGCGCTTGGTTTGCTTAACCTCGCGATCCATAATCTCAACAGGCTTCTCAACGAAGTGCATAGATTCATCAACTTGAACTTCATCAAGTGGAATGTGAAGGTTCTCGTCAGCTAAACACTTCTTGAGATTGGATACATGGAACGTTGGATGCACATTACTGAGCGCGGGCGGCAGGTCAAGTCTGTAGGCAACTTTTCCTACACGCGCGAGAATCTTAAATGGTCCAACATATCGAGGAGCAAGCTTACCTTTCTTCCCAAAGCGGACAACACCCTTCCAGGGCGATACTTTGAGGAGAACAAGATCACCAACTTGAAATTCGTGAGGCTTCCGCCTACGATCTGCGTAACTCTTCTGTCGGCTTCTGGCAGTCAGCAGATGATCACGGATCTTGGCGATTTTATCGGTTGTCTCTTGAACAAGTTCGGGTCCTGTGATTTGAGCTTCTCCCACTTCGCTCCAACAAATCGGGGAGCGGCACTTACGACCGTAAAGTGCTTCAAATGGGGCCATACCGATACTGGAATGATAGCTGTTATTATAAGAGAACTCGATCAAAGGCAGGTGCGAATCCCAATTACCTCCAAAATCAAGAACACTGGATCGGAGCATATCCTCAAGAGTTTGAATAGTTCGCTCAGACTGACCGTCAGTCTGAGGATGATATGCCGTACTCATGTCCAAGCGAGTTCCTAGCGCAGATTGGAGAGATTTCCAAAAGCGAGATATAAAACGGCCATCGCGATCGGATATGATGCTCAAAGGAGTACCATGGCGGCAGACAATTTCCTTGACATAAAGCTGCGCGAGTTGCTCAACACGGTAGTTTTCACGAATGGGCAGAAAGTGAGCAGACTTAGTCAAACGATCCACTATTACCCAAATGCTATCATGTTTGCTTGCTGTCAAAGGTAACTTGGTAATGAAGTCCATCGCTACACATTCCCATTTCCACGTAGGAATTTCTGGTTGTTCGAGCAAACCAGATGGGCGTTGATGTTCAGCTTTTACCTTAGAACAAGTCAGGCATTTAGCTACGAACACAGCGATATCATTTTTCATACCGGGCCACCAATAAGTAATGCGCAAATCCTTGTACATCTTATCAGCGCCAGGATGAATAGAATACCGAGATTTGTGCGCTTCACTCAGGATATCAGCGCGAAGATTCTCATCAAAGGGAATCCAGATGCGATTGAGATAACAAAGAATTCCACTCAGATTAGGGACAAGGTGCGCTTCCGCGCCACACGCTAACTCGGCGCGAAGGTTACCATTACTGATGGATGCGCGCTGCGCGTCACGAATACGCGATTTAAGGTTGCTTTGAATCAGCGCGAAGTGAAGCTGCGTGCGCGGCAAGATACAGTTAAGCTGGCTGGGTTTTCGGCTGAGCGCATCGGCTACCACATTAGCCTTACCAGGATGATACCGGATCTCACAATCGTAATCGCTGATGAGTTCGTTCCATCGGCGTTGTCTCATGTTAAGTTCCTTCTGATCAAAGATATGCTGAAGGCTTTTATGGTCAGTGTAGAGGATACACTTAGTACCATAAAGGTAGTGTCTCCAGATCTTCAAGGCAAAAACAACTGCACCAAGTTCGAGGTCGTGAGTTGTATAATTCTTTTCATGAACCTTAAGTTGCCTCGATGCGTAAGCGATAACCTTGCCTCGTTGCATAAGAACACAACCGAGACCTTGGTTGGAGGCATCGCAGTACACGACAAAATCATCATTACCCTCAGGTAGCGCAAGAACAGGAGCTTCACACAACAATCGCTTGAGCGTTAGAAAGGCTTTTTCTTGCTTCGAGCCCCAAATATACGGTTTACCTTTGTGCGTTAGAGCTGTTAAAGGCAAAGCGATTTTCGAGAAGTTCGAAATGAAGCGCCGGTAATAACCAGCTAAGCCCAGAAAGGAACGGATCTCAGAAGGAGTAGATGGCGTAATCCAGTTCTTGATTGCTTCAATCTTGGATGGGTCGACATGAATACCCATCTTGTTTACAACATGACCAAGAAACTGTACTTCATCAGACCAGAATTCACACTTGGAAAGCTTGGCAAAGAGCTGCTCGGTTCGAAGCTTTTGCAATACCAATCGAAGATGTTGCTCATGCTCGGCCTTGGTCTTAGAATAAATCAGAACGTCATCGATAAACACAATCACGAATTTATCCAAGAAAGGCCTACACACCCGATTCATTAGATCCATGAAAACGGCGGGTGCGTTGGTTAAACCGAAGGACATGACCAAGAATTCAAAATGGCCATAACGAGTTCGAAAAGCAGTCTTGGGAACATCTTCATCGCGGATGCGCAACTGGTGATAGCCAGAGCGGAGATCAATCTTCGAGAAACAAGAGGCACCTTGGAGTTGATCAAAGAGGTCGTCAATACGCGGTAAGGGATACCGGTTCTTAATGGTGAGTTTGTTCAACTCGCGGTAATCAATACACATGCGAAACCATCCATCTTTTTTTTTAACGAACAACACCGGAGCACCCCAGGGCGAAGAGCTAGGGCGAATGAATCCTTTAGCGGTCAACTCTTGAAGTTGGCTTGCCAATTCTTGCATCTCAGCGGGCGCAAGACGGTAAGGAGATTTAGCTACGGGGGAAGCACCAGGGACAAGATCAATACGGAACTCGACTTCACGAGCGGGAGGGATACCAGGAAGATCATCAGGAAAAACTTCAGGAAAATCACGCACAACAGGGATATCGCGAAGCTTCTTTTCTTCAGCAGGTTTAACCACATGGGCTAGGAATGCAATACACCTTTTCCGCATGAGCCTTCGGGCTTCGGCGCAAGACATAAGTTTAAGACCGCGGGAGGGTTTCTCGCCGTAGATATGAAGATCACCATTTTCTCGAGGTATGCGAATCATCTTCTTGGCGCAAATAACTTCGGCGCGATTATGCGTAAGCCAGTCCATACCAATGATAACATCAAAGCTTCCAAGAGGCATGGGGATGAGGTCGATCAGAAAATCGTTTTCGTTAAGGTTAAGCATGCAATCTTTAATCACTGAGTTAATTAAAACAGTTTCGCCATTAGCCAATTCAACTGAAAAATCTTCTTTTAAATCGATGCGCGGTCGCGCAAGCTTCTGCTCAAACGCGCGAGAAATAAAATTTCGATCGGCGCCAGTATCAAAAAGTACAGAAGCATAAAATCCGTTAAGCAAAAATGTACCATTAACTACGTCATTATTCGCTTGCGCTTGGTGCGCGGTTATGTTAAAAGCTCGTCCGCGTGTAACTTGGTTCGAAATCTGGTTCACCGGATTCGCTTGCGTAATCTGAACTTGTAGTCTCGGGCATGCGTTCCGGAAATGACTGGGATCACCGCAGTTAAAGCACGATCTGGGTCTTGGGTTTTGGTAGGTTGGTTGTGGGTTCTGCGGGTAGACTGGTGGTGTTGGCGCAATTGGATTGGCGGGAAGGACTCTACAGTTTTCTGCAAGGTGACCGGCGCGGCCACATCGGTTACAAAGTCGACATGGGACTTGAGGTGGGTGGTGAAGTCTACAGGTTGGGCAGAAGGGGTGGTTTCCTGTGTAAGGTTTCTTAGTTGGCGGGGCAGGGAGTGCGGGGTTGGTTAAAGCATAGTTGTGGACTACAGGAGGTGTTGGGTAGGCTGACAGAGGGTTAGGCGTGTAAACTGGAGGTTGGTAGATGGGTTGCTGGACAATGGGCGGGTTGGTAAGCGCGTAAGCTTGTCTGCGCCTACGTTTCTGGTTATGGTTTGAAGGTTCAGGTTTGGTTTCTGCGGGTTCAGGGACAGTCTTGGTGGGTTTGGTCTTTTCAGTTCCCCGCAGGAACAGGGTTCCTGCTCTGACATGGTTGTCGCTGAGCACAGCGGCCAACTCGATGGCGTCAGAGAGGGTTAGTGGGTTCCTGGCCCATACAGAATCTTGAATTTCCATGGGGAGACCCCCAAGGAATTTCTCTATGGCTCGGCGGGAAGGGGTAACAAGGTGAGGGACAAGCAGGCTTAGTTCATGGAAGCGCGTCGCGTACTCGCGCTCTTCACCGCTGTATTGCTTCAAGTTCCAGAATTCTTCCTCCAGGCGCTTAACTTCGTTGGGAGGGCAGAATTCTCGCGTCAGAATTTCCTTGAATTCCTCCCATGTCATGCTAGAAGCAGCTTCTGCGCCACGCGCATGAGCTACTCCATTCCACCAAGTAAGCGCTCTAGATTCCAGGACACTGGAAGCATATAGGGTTCGTCAGTCTGGAGGGCATTGGGTATGGAGGAAAGTGTTTTCTATTTTCTCAAGCCACTGGAGCATCACGGTGGCTCCTTCAAGGCCTGTGAACTTTGGAGGGTTACCCGCGTTAAAGGACTTAATGTTGTAACCAGAGGTGTTAGCATTGTTTTGGCTCAAAGCTTGGGCTATTGCGGCGGCCATTTCCTGGGAACGTTGCTGCGAACGTCTGCGCGCGGCTTCTTTCTTCTTGAGATGGCGACGAGATAGCGGAGGCATTCTATAAAAATTTTAATTTTTAGTTAATATCTTGGTTTTATCGCAAAGTATAACCTTATAAAGCTTGGTTTCGCGGAGTCAGTTACTGTCAAAAGTTAAAGTAAAATAAATGACCCTAAATGCAGACTTAATAAAGGTAACAAATTCGAATCAAGAATCGACAATTCATGTATCACCATGACTTTCCGAATTCCCAATTTAAAATATACGAGCAAACGAGTATTGGAGATTGACGATTCATGTATCACCATGACTTTTCAATCTTCAATATAAAATATACAAGAAAATGAGTATTGGAGGTTGACAATTCATGTATCACCATGACTTTTCGGATTTTCAAATCCAACAAACGAATATGTAAGTAAAATCAATAAAAATCGAAATTCAACAAAAATCGAAATATCGCGGAATAAAACAAAATCATATACTGCGCAAGCGCGAGCATATTCATAAATAACGAGTAATTAACAATAAGCGTGCAAACATGAAATTTCTCTCATGCGCGAGAGGGGACTCTTAGGTATTCTAGGCCGTTACGTCTAACCACCTATCCTAAAGTCAACGAGCTCTGATACCAATCTGTAACACCCCGACCAAAGGCGGATTATACATCGGGGCGCCACATATTGTTTCATTACTCGTGACACTATTTGGGTGTCAATATTTAATAAATATATTCATTCGCGCACGCGCAAAGTAAACACAAGATAACATAAAGCAACATAATTCAATATATTATAAGGCAAAATATTCGAACAACAATAACTTGTCTTGATACATTTTAATCTAGGTCCAAAAGTAAAAACGTCCTACGTGTCCTCAAGCTCCAAATGTAGCTACAGCAAACCTGAACATGTGTTAAAATAAACGTCAAACACTTGCGTGTTGGTGAGAAATCAAGTTTAATACAATACATAGATAACAATAAATCTGCGCGCAACATGTGTATGTCTGGTTTTCAACAAGGGTGTAATCCGATCGGGACCAACTCTAAGATTCATAGACTGCCAGTGCTCACAATTGAGCTCACAAACAAGAAGACTGTGCAAGTGTAAACAAAAGAGAAAATCATAAACGATAGTTCTCCCGTGTTCATCTAATGGTACCATGAGAACTGCGGAATAGACCGACAAGACGGTTAATGATCCACACATACAAATAAACAGCCAAGTCTACGTCCTCAACACATGGGATACTGCGCGACTAAAGTTCATAAACAGTTTAAGACTCTAAGTTTGTATGAACACATGAACATCCCAAAACATTAAAAGCAAAAAGGGATTAGGTACGAGATTACTCACTTGATAAACGATGCGGTGTAAGATAAAGCAAGAACCAACTTTAAACAAGCACAAGTTAACCTATAAGTAAGATTATTGTTTTAATGATTTGTTTTAAGTCTTGATTATAAGTTAGCATAATTAATAAGTAAATTATTATATATAATATATATTACCGGAAAAGCAGGGCAGAACAGGAAGGAAGACGGAGGCAGAGAGAGAGGAGACGGCAGAGAGAGCAAGGAGGAAGTTAAATTATGTGTTTGTGTGTAATGTGTTAGGAAAATATTATTATTATTTATAGAGAAACCCTAGGGAACACAATCCCTAGAAAAAGAGGAAAAGATCTCAAAAAGTAAAAGATTCCAAAAGCAAAAGATATCAAAAGATATGGTAGCAGGGAAAAGAGAAAAAAAAAAGCTGACAGGGAACAGTAAAAAGCATGGGCGGATCAGATAAAGGTGCTGGTCGGGCATGGAAAAAGCAGATCTCCAAAGATAATGTCAGTCACTTTTTCTGCCAACCAATGGGGTTGGTGCGCATGCTGCGCCGAAAGTAACTTTTCAGACATAAAGCAGATTAGGTCAACGGCTCAAAAGATAAGACATCACAAAAGCAAACGGCTAGATTAAACAGAAGAAAAGACTCAAGACATAGCGCGAGAAGGCTTGAGCGCACCGCGGGAAGAATCACATTTCTTAGCGCGCCGCGGGAGGAACTTCAATTCCTAGCGCGCCGCGGGAAGAACTATAATTCTTCGCGCGTCGAGGGATGAACTACGATTCTTAGCGCGCTGCGAGGAGAACTACAAATCCTTAGCGCGTCGCGGGAAGAACTATATTCCTTAGCGCGTCGCGGGAAGAACGGTATCCATAGCGCGCCGCGGGAAGAACTAAAATCCTTAGCGCGCTGCGGGGACAGTTCGTCTCGCGTATCGCAGGAACAACTGGTCTTCACGCAGGCTTCCGTGTAAGGAGTCTGGCGCGTGGAGCTGCGCAGACAACCTTAGGCGGGAAGGAACAAAGGACAAGCAAAGAGTTAGAAGAAAGAGAGGGAAGCAAGGCTTAAGGGCGGGACGGCGACAAGAGGGAAAAGAAGGCGGAAAGAGAGAAGAAGAGGGACGGGACGGCGGAAAGAAAGAGAGAGAAAGAGGCGGGAAGGAAAATATATATTATTATTAAAAGTAAAATATAAGTATAAATAAATATTAAATCATAAAAGAAAGAGATCGGGTCAGAGAAAAGGGTACCTGGGTCGGGTCGGATCGGGGCAGATGTCACAGCTGACTGGTTTGGGAGACGCAATCGCTACTCTCCAATGGATAACCACTATGGACAAGATTATCCGCATTAGCAAATGCCGTCCCGACCAAGCTGTGGGTTATGCTACTCAGTCATTTGAGGAAGAAGCTATGTATTGGTGGGAAAGTGTGGAGCAGAGAAAGACTAGGGATGAGATCAAGACGTTGAGATGGATGATCTGAAAGAGTTGGTGATGAAGAAGTTTTGTGCAGATGCCGAGGTTGAAAGAACGGAGATGAAGTTCCTGAATTTAAAGGCCGGTATGATGACGCATCGTGAGTATACTACTGAATTCAACCGACTATCTAGGTTGGTGCCTGATATGGTTGACACTGAGGTCAAGAGAATCAAATGTTATGTGAGGGGATTGCCACAAAAGAACCGCATGTTAGTCAGGGCAAATAAACCTGCTACTTTTGACTCTGCTGTTGAGCTTGCAGAAGTGGTTTATGCTGACCTGGCTGAGGACGATGTGGTGGTGGAGGAAAAGAAGGAGAAGAAATGGGCTACCTCTGCTAAGCGGTCTGGCGAGATGGTGACAACAACTGATGAGAGGAAGGCCAAGGTTGGGAACAAGGATGCATGTAAGACGTGTGGGCAAGTGCACCAGGGAGAATGCAATACTGGGACAGACAGGTGCTATCGGTGTGGAAAGAGTGGGCATTAGTCTCGAGAATGCCCTGATCGTCCAAAGTGCTTCAAATGCGGAAAAGCTGACCACATGGCTAGGGATTGCAAGGATCAGGGGCGGGAGGTGCGAAAGGATAAAGACTTGGGGAAACTGCAGAGAGGAACACTTGATGAAGGAATAATTGCTCATGCAAAGGTTTTATTTGTTTAAATTACATTTGCTTAAGAACTTATTTTGTGTTAAGGTTTAAAACTTATGTTTATCAGTGACGTGTAATATATTGAGTTTGGTTATGAATGATTATTATGTTATGATAAAATGTTGTTTTAGACAATAGTGTTAAAAGTACTAAACGAAGCCCTTGGAAGGATGAGATGATTCTTGGTACATCGAGGGTCTCATGGACAAGCTACCTTAAATAGCTAAAACACATGACCACCATTCGATGGCAGCAAAGTCGGGAGTAAGTAGGATAACTCAGAAGGCGAAGGTGATTCAATAAAGTGTGCGATTATAAAGAAAAAGGTATTCCTTTTACAAGAAATAAGCTAGGTTTCGGGGACGAAACCTCTTTAAGGAGGGAAGACTTGTAACATTCCGAATTTTATATTAATAAATAAAAGAAGTCCATGATTTAAAAACGAGTGTTAATATATAATTAATATTAAATATAGAAAGAATCATGGACTTGGGTAATTACATGGATTAAGATGGTGGGATGGGCCTTAGGTCCATGGGCTTTAAATGACATAAATACCCCTTAAACCATCCTAAAACCCTAACTTCCCATTCCATCTTTCCATAATCCCTACACACACCCAAAACACACACACAACCCGAACTAAGATCCTGAGAAGAGAACCCGAGCTTGTTGGTGCTAGATCGTCGTGACGGACCAAAGCAACATCAAAGACCAGCTCGTGTTCGTAGTTCGACTCGTTTACAGTACGTTTATATCGAGAACATGTTCGTTTATGTTCGGATTTAGTCTAGAAATCATAGATCTGTTTTTGTCTGGTTAAAAAAAACGAATCCAACGAGGCTAAACTTACTGAAAATGATTACAGATTGATAGGTTAATCGTTACTATGAAAAACCCGTATGTATATACATAAATCGCACCTTGTAAACCCGATTTTTTGAACGATTGAATGGATAGGGTTTGTAGTCGCTGCTTAGACGATTCCGTTGATACCTAAATCGAGTTGTTTGGTTAAGAAACGAAGATGATTATGGGGATTAGGAACGAACAGTAGCTGCAGCTGGACAACTTCGCTGCAGCTAAGTTCGCCTGATGAGAACTTCGCCATATGCTAAGTTCGCCTGATGAGAACTTCGCCATAAGCTAAGTTCGCCTGATGAGAACTTCGCCATATGCTAAGTTCGCCTGATGAGAACTTCGCCATATGTTAAGTTCGCGAGTTGTTAAGTTCGCCTCATCTAAGTTCGCTGATCAAGTTCGCCTGCTGCAACTTCGCCATATATAAGTTCGCTCAATATATAAGTTCGCTTATGTATAAGTTCGCTTATGTATAAGTTCGCTTATATCTAAGTTCGCTTATATCTAGGTTCGCTTATATATCTAAGTTCTCTTATATTGAGACCCGGATACCTGGCGACTTGTAAATGTATACATATACGTGTATACACTTGATAGCATGCATCGTAAAGACCTAAGGAGATAAAATACATGAATGTTAAAATAAAGGGAAAACCATAAAATGCTAAGTAAGCTAATACTAGACCTCTAGAGTAGACCAGACGAGTATTTGATACGTGTAACTATTATACAGTTAGCAGAGCTCAGTTAAAGAAGGGATTAACTATAAGCGGAGAAAGAGACAGGATCCAGGTGAGTTTCTAGCCCCATTCCTTGTTATGTTTTCGGGGCTGTGTGCACACTCGATGTGTTGTTAATACATTTATCCTAAGTGATAAGTGTATGCCATATGTGATATATGTGATAGGTATGAATGATTGCTTGTCGGTACGCGAACGATCTTCGGATATTGCGCGTACTGTCAGGTTATAAATAAAGGTACGAATATTATATATGGAAGATGCATGAAAATTACAAATGAACACTTGTCGGGGCGTGAACGATCTTCGGATATTGCACGTATCGACAAGGGGTATGGTTGTTAAATGAATGATGTAAAGAACGCCTAGAGTGTTCTTATGCTATAATGTAATTACTGTATATGTGAAGTACGTGTATACAGGTACACTACTGGTATATGAGTCCTACGTTCGACATAGTAAGTTAGGATGGCGAATCCCTCTAACTTCTGTTGGACCTAGACTTGGCTGGTGATGGCGTAGTTAAGGACTGCGGGCCTTATACGTGATGTAGATGATAGATGTGGACGTAGATAGGGACGGTGGGCCTTATACGTGTTATAGGAGATAGACGCCAACGGAGATAAGGACTGCGGACCTTATACGTAATGTAGATAGGCGTCAGCGCAGGAAAGGACTGTGGACCTTATACGTGCTATATTTGTGTTGTGATAGCATAGGAGAAGACTGCGGACTTCGTACGTGCTATGGTTATAGGTGATAGACGCCAACGTAGATAAGGACTGCGGACCTTATACGTATTGTAGATAAGCGTCAGCACAGGAAAGGACTGTGGACCTTATACGTGCTATACTTGTGTTCTGGTAGCATAGGGGAAGACTGCGGACTTCGTACGTGCTATGGTTTAGGTTGCAACATTGGGAAGGACTGAGGACCTTGTACGTGTTGTTAATGTAGGATGGTATAGGGAAGGACTGCGGACCTTGCATGTACCATAAATGGTGAACATAGGTAAGGACTGCGGACCTTTTACGTGTTCACGATCTTGAGTACAGGTATAGACGGCGGACTATGAACGTACTCTTGGTAGACTGAGGTTAGTGATTGTA
Organism: Bidens hawaiensis; assembly: GCF_021521415.1. Classification (NCBI taxonomy): domain Eukaryota; kingdom Viridiplantae; phylum Streptophyta; class Magnoliopsida; order Asterales; family Asteraceae; genus Bidens; species Bidens hawaiensis. The sequence goes on along the minus strand of NW_027493190.1, from coordinate 339,834 downwards.
GATATGTATGTATGTATGGTAGTAGGGTAACGGATTAAGTATGGATATGTATCTTCGGATATGTATGTATTGTATGGCGTCCGATTAACTAGAACTCACTCAGCATAGCTGACTTTTAGTATGCACGCAGGTGAGTAGAATGAGACAGCTAGCTTGAGCGGGCACATAGTGGGCGAATAGGAGACTAGCATCTGAAGACTCAAGATGTTTTAATGTTAATTGACGTTTATTTTGAAAGACAAGAATGTTTAATTAAGGCAAGTTTTTGATTGCTGTAATGTTTTATGAAATTTTTTATATTCCGCGAAAGTTTTAATTAACTCTGATTTGTAAAAACTGTGTTTATGAGTAAATCCGACGCTAAAGTAGGACTACCGGGTTCGGGGCCTTACATGGATGCATCATGGGCTACAAGGATAAATCAAGAAAAAGTGAATATTGGGTTTTAAAAGCAAAGGGCTTGGTTGTGGACTTTAGGAAAAAAATAAAAAACGAGTCGGTGGAGTATGGCCCAAGTCTTTGGCAGACCTAATATATAATATTAGAGAGGACAGCACAGGGGAAGATATATATTTTTTTTGGTGGCGGGGTTTCATATCAGCCCAGACAACAAGGCAAACAATAAGAAATATTATTTTTCTTTAGCAAAGGGATTTGATGGAGTACACAGGAGCTAGAGACATCGAAGGAAGAGAAAGACTCATATTCTTGAAAGAGGAATATTTTATTTTTGGTTTGTTCACTGTTCATCTTTTATTTAAAACTCATTTGTTAATTATTTTCAGTTATTATTATCATGAGTTTGCTACTATATATTTATATTTGGATTTTATTATTATTAATATGAGTAGCTAAATCTAATAGAACTACCTAGGTTTTGTTGATTGACGATGTTTTGACGATTGTTTTGGGTTGAGGGACGAATATATAATTGATTTTCAAGTGTCAAGTTCATATTAGTATGGTTTTATTCTATGATTGCTAGTGAGCTTGTTCAATATTATATTAATTAAACCCCGTGTGATTTTTTCTTTATATGAATTAGTTTCGTGTTTGATTTAGGATTACATGTTAGACTAATTACTTGGTGTTTTTGGTTATTTGTGGTAGACGTCACCATATTGTTTGATTGGTTAAAGTTGTTTATCTCAATAGTTCATCTCCTTTTAGTTGGACCAAGACAATAGGAGTTGGTTTATCTCTTTGGTCTAGTCGATTTAGTTAGCCGTTGCGAGACCACGTGCGGATTTCTAGCCGTTGATTAGGTTAATTTGTAAGTCGAGTTATTTAATCTTTAATATTGAATTACCCCTTATTTCCTAGGTTTGTTAGAGGAATTTATGATTTTGATAGGGACCAAATAATAAATCAATTGGGTACTTGGAAAATCAACCGTACTTTATCTGTTTTTCTAGACGTTTTTAGGGGTCTTTAGTAAAACTGACCGTGGGGACCTATTTTCCCTTATAATTGTCAAGTTAGATAACCTTTAGAACCCGGTTTTATGTGTTCATTGTCACCCGAGCGTCGTTGATAGTCGTTAAGATACCTTACCTAAATGGTTCACCTTCATCATATTTGGGAGCTCCGTTAGTGCCGTTAAGTCTCATTAAGTTTTCTTGTCAGTTTCATTAACTTAAGTTAAGTTAGTTTAAATTAATTTAAATAAAATATAAAAAATATATAAAATCAATTAAATATTTTAAGGTAGGACTTGAATTAAGGTTTATAATCTGAGCCGTTCTCACTGTCTTCGAGTTCGATATCCGGACATTCCTAATCTTTGCTATACGCGACCGGTACACTTGCCGTTTGTGTGAACTAGGATAGATTGTTTGGTTTTTAAAGCTTAGTTGCGATTCGTGTTTTATTTATATATATATTTTCGCACATCAACGGATAAAGCCCTTATAGGAGAGTTGTTGAAGTTGGTTTGATAACTCTTGCCATTCCGAAGGAGCTAAACGGCAAGGAGCCTTGGCTACGGGAGTCGCGCCGAGCACAAGGTCGATTCGAAATGTAACAGGACGAATGGGCGGAAAACCAGAGACTCTTCGGGAAAAACGTCGGAAAATTCACAAACAACGGGAATGTCTTGAATTTTCTTTTCTTTTGGATCTTTCACCACCACTTGGGCTAGGAATGGAACGTACTTTTGGCGCAAGTACTTACGAGATCGAGAGCAAGACATGAGATTGAGTTTCCAGGAATCGTTTAGCCAAATACTTTGAGGGTTTTGCCATTGATGAGGTGGATTCGAATGAATTTGTCATAACAAACGACTTCGGCACGGTACATGGCTAACCAATCCATGCCTACTATGATGTAGAAGCTTCCTATTTGTATCGGATGAGGTCGATCGAGAATTTGTGCTTGCAAAGAGTGAGAATACAATTTCGATTGACCGAATCGATGGTGATGGAACTACCTTTGGGGACTTTGACAGAAAAAGGGCGAGAAAGTTAGTGCGGGGTACGACAAGAACAGATTCAAAATTAAAAAAAGCAAAACTCCTATCAGCTCCGGTATCAAATAAAATTGATGCTAAGTGCTCATTTACTAAAAACATATCGTTCACCACATCGTTGGCAACTTGAGCTTGGTTGGCGTTCATCATAAAGGCACGCCCTTGGTTGGCGTGGTTGACTTGTTGAGCTGGAGGAGGAGGGAGATCTTGAAGGTGTGGCAGAGTAGGAAGGGCTTGCATGGCTTGGAATGGTTGAGCCGGAGGAGCCAATAGTTGCAGGATTTGAGGTTGATAGGTTTGAACTTGGTAGGCTTGGGTTTGGTAGTAGGGTGTGAGCATAATTTGATCTTGGTTAACAAAGGCAAGTCGAGGACAAGCATTGCGGAAATGATTCGGGTCTCCATAATTGAAACAAGCCCTAGGTTGGGGAAGAGGGTTTTGAGAAAATGGTACGGGTCGATTTTAGTTATTTGGAGAAAATCTTGGTGGAACGGCTTGTCCACGAGAGGCTCCTCAACACACGTTGCTAGTTTGACCATAGCGGTTACGGTAGATGACAAGCAGAGTAAGCGGTATAATGGTGTTGGCAAGTGTTACACAAAGGGTGAGAGCCAGAATACAGTTTACGGTTTTGGGGTGCTTGGGATTGTGTTTGAGGTTGTCATGGGTGGGTGATGGCATAGTTTCGATAGTTGGGTTTGCTTTTCTTTTTGGAGTGGTGGGTGGAATTGGAATAGTCTATGGATTAGGGTTGGGGGTAAACTTTGGTGAGGGTTGATGGTTCGGGTGTACTTTTTTCATTGGGTTTCTTGGAACTTTTAATGGTGAGGGTACCGTCTTTAACATGGTTTTCGGAAAGAGCACCGGCTAAGGTAATAGAATCATGAAGGGTTTGCGGTTTGCTACTCATCACCGAGTCGCGGATTTGCATAAGCAAATCGACGACATACTTGTCAATAGCCCGTTCGAGGGGAGTGACCAAGTGGGGAACCAAGAGGCTAAGCTCGTGAAAGCGATTGAAGTATGCGGAGTTGTCACCACTTTCTTTCTTGAGTTCCCAAAATGCGGATTCGAGTTTTTGAAGTTCATGTTTTCGGCAAAACTTTTTCATCACGACTTCCTTGAGCTTGGTCCATGAGTAGGCCATAGCTACTTCCGCCCCATTGGTGAAAATTTCGCTATTCCACCAAGTGCGTTTGGTATTCTCAAACATGCTTGAGGCATACGTGGTTTTCTTGGGTTCGGGGCATTCACAAAGAGTAAAAACGCTTTCCATTTTCTTGAACCATTGTAACAAGGTAGTGGCACAGTTCGTGCCAAAAAATTGAGATGGGTTGGCACTCGTGAAAGTTTTCAAGGCGAAAGGTGTGGGGTTGGGTGTGGTTTGAGTAACGGTGGGTTGGGTGGCTTGGATTTGACTTATTAGTCCGGGAATCACAGCGGTGATTTCCTTAGAAACGAAGACCAGAGTAAAGCTTACGATTCATTGTGGCCATCCGAGGACCAGAGTAAAGCTTGCGAGTTTGGCAACGAAGTGGAGGCATTCTAAAATAATAAAAGAGAAATGATATAAGTTTGGGGTAATTGATATAAGTATGAGGGAAAAGAGTAAATATAGGGTTTTAGTGATTGTGAATTCTAGAGCAATGAGGATGAGAATGTTAGTAAAAACTATTTTATACTTGAATCAAAAGATAAAACTTAGGTATATATATAAGTTTCAAACTTTTGATATTCAGAAATTGAAGGTTTCGAGATATTGAAATTCATATATATAGTCGAGAAAATCGTACATGAACCACCATGATTTGATATCCCGACCAATAAAACTTGTATAAAAAAGAGGTGGGGTCGAACATGTGCGCGTATCACCACGTCTTTCATGTCATTGACTCAAATCACGATAATAACATATAATAAAAACGAGATACAACAAGATGTAAAAAACACTTGTCCGCGTATCACCGGGGCTTTTGTGTTTTCAACACCAAAATATAAGGAGGCAACCGGAACGCTTGCATTCGACAACTTAAAGTATTGACATGTAAAACACGGTTCGTTGGCCTATAAAACGAACACTACAATTCAACCATCCCAGGTAAGTAAATCACCTTCGATTCTTGGAATCTTTTTGTCAGATGGTCGTTTCATAGTGTTTTGCCCTCTATGATGGCTACAAACCCGATATAAATGCAACCTTTAAGGGATCTTAAATAACGGGATCCAAATTAAGTTTGTGATCCATAAAACCCAATAAGAAAACTAATGTTTTTGCGTTTAAGGTAAGGATACTTTGGAATACTATGAGAGTGTGTGCATGTGTATTTTTTTGAAGAATAAATGAAATAAATAAGAAATTAAATATATAAGTGTAATGAACAATCAAGTAGGGTAACACGTATAAGCAACACGTATAAGGATCCTAAAGCAAAACTATACTAGGCTGTTACGTCTAACCACCTATCATATAGTCTTGGCCCTGATACCAATCTGTCACACCCCGACCAAAGGCGGCGGAATATGCCGGGGTGCAAAGAATTGCTCATGAACACAAAACACTATTTAAGTGACAATATTTAATCAACTCATTAATTTCATTTAATCACCAAAGTAACACATCTTGTTCATACAAATAAACACCAAATACAAGAAATAAATATTTTTCATTCTTCTGATAACCTAGAGGTATCAAATAGAATGGCGTCTTCAAACTCCAAATCAAGTAAAAATCAAACCTGTAACAATGCATAAAATAATATTTGTCAACATGAATGTTGGTGAGCAATTTCATAGTTTTGAGTATATATAATACGAGCGAAATCCACAAACGTATATGAGACTATAAACAAAAGCATCAATCGTGGTATATAAAACGTATGTAAATGAGGATCCTTTCTAAGCGGTAGCAACCGACATACTCGGATATTGATGCCCTATGCTACTTGCACAAGGCTAAGTAGTTAGGGGTGCATATGATCATACTTATTGCGTTCCACAACAACATAAAATAAACACTCGTGCATGTAAAGCATATGAGACATATAACACACAATAGAGCAAGTATTCTAAGTATCATACACACGAAAGTTTGTGGTTTGAGGATTGAGTATATTAAATCATTCTTGTTTTGAATAAGTTTGCATGTTACCCCCAATATATAAAAGTGAAAACGGGTGACGAAATTTACTCACATGAAATAAGTAACTTGAAGGATAGTTTGCGATAAAACGGTAGATGAGTAAGTTTAACGGGCACGACCTAGATTAAAAAGGATCTTGAGTTAGTAGATGGTTTTGAAAGCTTTAAAGTAAAATAACTTGACAAGTAACATAAATAATTAAAGTTTGAAGGCTAAAATGTGAACACATAAGGAATTAAAGTATTTGAATTTTGAAAAGTAAGTTTACTCGAAGTCGGGTCTCGGTATTCTATTTATTAGTTTTTACTTAACCTTTGTTAAGTAATACTTGGGTACAATTGCAATATTGCAAAGTTAAATAGATACCAAAACGAGACTTTACGAGTGTTCGATTTATCAGTTCGAGTCTTGATAACTGGTCAAGCTCGAAATTATAGTACACAATTCATACTTGTAACATATTAATAAATCATTTTAAATATAAAGTATTTAAACAAGAGTTCGGTTTGGGTTCGTCTCTTGACTCGGAATGAAACCGAAAATAGTAACCACATATCCAATACCATAGAACTCATTAAAATAAATTTAAAAATATTAATACTCAAATATTTCATACAATATGTTAATAATAAAGTATTTAAACAAAAGCTCTGTTTTGGTTCGGCTCTTGACTCGGGATGAAACTGAAATTGGTGGCCACATACCCAATACCATTGAACTATTTGAAATGATTTGGAAACTAAAAGTAAGCAAGAACAAAACAATATTGATAAGCATAAACAAAATTAAAGCATAAACTAAAACATATGTTAAGTATATATCAAGAACTATAATAGTCCTCCATGTAGCCTTGCCTTGTAGCACAACCCTTCAACCGACCGTGACCGGAGAATTGAAAGTCGAAGGAAACAATGGGTGTATATTATATATATATATATATATATATATATATATATATATATATAGGTTGCAACATCAAGCTTCAAGTAATAAAAACTAGTTAGAACAACGTTAGCTTTAGTTTAACCATAAGAGGTTGAAGATGAATACTTGGATTTTAGAGAGAGTTTGGAGAAGATGAACAACCAAAGTGGTGTATAGAACATTGCTTTTATAATGGTAAGAGAATGGTTCATTCAAATAGGGTAAAAATATGTGATTGGTTAAAACGGTCAAACAAGCTTTTGATAATTGACAATAATAGTCCCTAAAGTTTTTTTCAAGTCATTTTTCATCATAAAGAGGTGTTTTAACATACCGGAAAGGATGTTTTCTTGACCCGACATTTGTGAAACATAAACGAACATAAAATCCAACATTTTATTAATACCGACGAATCCAAAAGATCAAAAACGGGTCGAGTTTTGATACAAATAAAAATACAAGTTAAACCGAAAAATGACAAATGTTGCTTGCGTTGGTCGTATATATTATATTTTCAAATGTTGATTGTAAAAGAAGTGATGATGGCATGTTTGGATATTTAGGATATGCTGTTGTTTTTGTTTTAAGAAAACAAGTATGGCATGTAATGTTTCTGTTTATCATGTTATGATTTTGGGTGGCGTATGAAGTTCGTTACTTTTGTGTATGCTTAAATGTTCGATGTTTAATAAGTTTCATTTTTTTACTTTTTAAATTTTTTGTCAACATAATGAACGGTATTTGGGGTTTAAAGGTTTCATAGTCTACAGAAGCTTGGCTATGTTAAAAACATTATTAAATAGACCCTAAATAATGATGAGACTAAGATGATGTTAAAACCATTTGATATTTTTTTCATTCATGCTTCAGATAATTGATCTCTATTATTTGGTGTGTTTTAATATAAAAAATATTTATGTTGTGATTATCGACAATATATTCTTTTATTTTTTTCAATTATCGTGCAGGTATTTTTGTCGTTCGCAATTACATAAACCGTAAAAAATGACTTAATAAAGGGAACTATGTAGATTTTTAGACAATTAGTGGGTTGTTGGTTTACACACAATTATAACAGTTGCCGATTGTCGAGGTATAGACATTTTATATTACTACAGCTTTACAACTTGATTAAAAAAAACTTTTAGGGAATTACACATCTTTATGAAATATAGATAATAAAATCGACATTTTAGATGTTATATATAGCTTATATTAAACTTTGGTTGAAACAAACAACATCAATTAGCATACATACCTCGAATCCATGTGTCTTGTTCGGACGTCGATAAGGATTAAAAAAAACCCAATTACGCTTCAGAAGAACACGACCCCTATGATCGATTTTTGCACACTTGCAAACATAATCAATGTAGTTAAAGTAGTAGTGTAAGTCCTAAAATCGGATCTTTGCAATATGATATCAACCCAAACACGATGTTAGTGCGGAATCCTAACACCGTGGTGGTTCAAGAACGAGAACAGAAGAACAATATAAATATGATGAACACAATAATACTCTAAATGCACACGATTATATTGACAAATCGTCTGGTACATGAGTTTGCTCTCTTAATGGTGGCTACTACTGATTAACAGTGTCTATCAAATGTGAACAACAAACCATAAACCCTATAGATGTTATCTATATATAGGGAAACCAAAACAACCTATCCCAACAAAGCCCAAGCCCAACCGAAATCCATATGGATTTCGATACTACATCATCATAACCATAATGCAATTCTTCAACTCGTATTAGTTTATGTCACTTTAGTCTTGATCACGTCGTGGCCTTTTGAAGCTTCTAAAAAGCTGTTAACTAAATAATCATATCACTTCCCAGAGAATTACAGAAGACACACATGTTAAGAACTCAGTCACCCCGGTCACTCTTCAGTTTTCAGGTAAATGCCTATCATGTATGACCACTAGTGGTTAACAGGACCAAACACATATGAGAATACATGTCCCTCCAACTTGAAATTCCCGACATAATTCTAAGTGAAGGAATTCAAAACACGAAAACACGTCACAGTCGCCTTTCAGGCTTTAGATAAATGACTATCCTGTGAATCTATGAGTAGATCACCATACCAAACATATACGAGTATATGTTATTCAAACTTGAGCAACCGACAAACACACTCTTTTTAACGTTTAGTTTTAAAAGACACATACACACTCTTTTTGAATTTTTTTTTATAATAATAAAAACACACACACACAATCTTTTTGAATTTTTTTAATTTTCTCCCCCTAAATTTGTGAAAAAATAAAATATGTACAAATTTACCGTCAAAAAGACTCAATCCTCGAAACGTAGTATTTAATAATAAAATAAGATGAAGTGTGATAGTCAGCCAACTGATGTACTATCATTTCTTATGTACAAACAAGTCATTTTCACATTTTGAAATAAAACAAAATAAAAAAACACTATTCTTGAAAAACTATACGTGAACATATTTTTGTAATTTTTTTAATAAAAAATTTAAAAGCTTTTTGACTGATCAATCTTTCATACCAAAGTGATACGGTTACATTTTATCTTCAAGACATCATTTTCCCATTTGTGAGAATCTCCCCCTAGGAATAAGCTCGTATTGAGATTTTGCATCCTTGCGAGTTGAATGTCTGGAACAAGCCTTTTAATATTCAATGTATTCCCTGATTTATTCCTACACACTTAGAGAGAAGATTAAAAACATTCTATCACCCTAAAATCCCGTCCAGGCAATAAATAATCCATTTTATGGTTTAAAGATTTAAAAACAATGGATATTTGCCCTGTCATGTGCCTGGAACAACCTATTTAATAAACAATGAATTTGTGGTTGTTCCTACACGCATATCGGGATTAGTTAGACATAGGAACCCAAGTCATGAATGTCTTGGGGTTCCCTTGAGCATAAACATATGTGACCTCTTGCCAACTCATATCTTTCATATCTTTAATAGAATCATTTGTTAATACAGATTCTTTTTGCTGAGTTTTAAGTTTCCAAGTCTGTCTTGGTTTAGTGAAATTTGATATAACAGACTTTGGAGTGGAGCAATTCGAGTTCGAATTCTTAGAACTCTCAACACTCTTTGACTTCTGAAAATTTATTTTTCTTTTAACATTTTCTAAATCATTTGAGTGCAAACATGTCACATTAACTTTTAATCCTTGAGTATCTGTGTCCCGTTGTACAGATACTCGTGGTTTTGTAAAATAAGCATTTTGTTTAACCACTGGATTCGGTTGAAACCTATTACCTTTCACTTTAGAAGCTTGGCTTTTAACAGCACGGTAGTGACACTCCTTTTCCAAATGCCCGCCGTTCCCACAGACGAAACACGCCTTCATCTTTCTTCTAATGTCAATAGAAGCACTTGCCTCATGTTGGAATTCCTTCTTAGGAAAGGTTTTTCCATTCCTCTTTCCCCTTGGTGCAGCTTTCTGATCTTGCTTGTAATAGGGAACATATAGGCGATGAACACAATATCTGGCTATATGTCATGGCGTACCATAGTGGTAACATGTTTGCCTCTTAATATAAATAGCACCCAATGATTTATCAACACATGGAGATCCGGAGGATCTATGAGGACGAGACTGTCCTTGTTGTGTTGATTTCTTATGTGCCTCCCCTTTGTTGCCACAACTCTATGTATTATTATTAGTACAATTTTGGGTTGTGGTGTCATCTAAGTTTGATGACACATTAGAATAAGATTCATTTTCACTAGCCTGAACCCCTTTACTATCAGAAGCAACATCATTTCTATATCTGCACATGAAGTGCAAGCATCAAAATTGTTCACACATTTTAAAATAGGCTTGATTTCCTCTGGGGATCCTGATCCAACAATTTCATATTGAACCTGTTTACCATACTTCATGTCTTTTACCTTTTCTTCATGCTCTTTGGTAAGAGGAAGACTTGTATAGTTGTCATTGTATGGTGGGGGTACTTGACTATATCCTATACCCTCACTTTCGTTTTCTTTCCACCATAATTGATTTTCAATCATTGAAATCAAGTTCAACCCTTTCAAATTTACTAGTTAGATTCAGAATTTCTAACTTGGAGGCTTCCAGTTTAGCAGTTAGTTCAGCGATTTCCTCTGTGGCATCTAGGTGGTGACAACTTTTTATGCTGAAATCAGACTTAAGCTTAGATATATCCTTAATAGTGCTTCTATTTTGTCTATGAGAGCTTTTTCATTTTCTTAAGTTTAAAGTTTTTAGATTTTACACTTTCCATGTCTCTAATCAAGTTATCATTATGGAGCTGATATAAATTAATTTTATCAACGCAATCTTGAGAACATAGTTGAAAACTTACCTCTGTAGACAAACTCTGAAATACTACTTGTGAGGGAGCAGACTGTTTAAGAGTAATTCCAAACATTGAGATGGGTTGTGGAGAATCCAATAAGTAACTAAAAGAATTAATCTGATTTTCCCGCCAAAATTTTTCAAAAAAATATGATCGCTAAAATTCTCAAGAAAGATGTCCCACTCAAAAGAAGCGTCTAGGAAAAATTTCTTTCAAGACAAATTTTTCGGATTTTCCCGCCAAAAATTCACCGAAAATCATCTGAAAAAAATTGTTTTCGCCAAAATTTTCAAAAATGAAGTCTCGCTTATAAGGAGTACTCTGGAAAGTTTTCGTTCAAGAAAAGTTTTCCCGCCAAAATACTTGACCGAGAACTCAAGATTGACCGAGAACCCTTGATTTTGACCGAAAACTATAAACTTTGACCGAGAACACGCATTGACCGAAAACGTCCTTGACCGAGAACGATTAATGGCTGAAAACCCCTTAATTTGGCCGAGAACACTTGAACTAAGCCGAGAACGATCAAAACTGGCCGAAATCTCTTGATTTTGGCCGAAAACCCTGATTTTTGGCAAAAAAACCTGATCTTTGGCAGAAAACTCTTGTTTGAAGGGTCGAAAACTCTTAAACACAACCGAGAACAACAAGATCTGGTTGTTTGACAAGTTTATTTTGGTAACAACTAAATTCCTAAATTAGTGGGATTCAAATTATTTCCAAAGATAAGCTAATCTTTAACCATACCAGATTCTCTCTTCTTCTCTGATGACCTTCTCGTCGGAAAACTCACCCAAACCACCAAACAAACCGAGATCTTGAATATGTTGATATAAAATTGAGCCTTGAAAGGTTCAACAGGCTCTGATACCAATTGTAAGTCCTAAAACAGGATCTATGCAATATAATATCAACCCAAACACGATGTTAGTGTAGAATCCTAACACTGTGGTGATTCAAGAACGAGAACAGAAGAACAATATAAATATGATGAACATAATAATACTCCAAATGCACACGATTATATTAACAAATCGTCTGGTACATGAGTTTGGTTTCTTGATGGTGGCTACTACTGATTAACATTGTCTATCAGATGTGAACAACCAACCATAAACCCTATACATGTTATCTACATATAGGGAAACCAAAACAACCTAGCCCAACAAAGCCGAAGCCCAACCGAAATCCATATGGATTTCGGTACTATATCATCATAACCATAAAGCAATTCTTCAACTCGTCATCGTTTATGTCACTTTAGTCTTGATCACGTAATGGCCTTTTGATATGCGTCAGTCTAACCAATTTATGACCCAACAGGTAGTTTTCTTCCATCAATTGCAATTGTGTGGACAAATTTCGCGTTATGTCTTTGGAAAACGGTTTGGGAGTGAAACTGGGGTTTATAGACGTTACACCTTTTAGTCCTACAAATTTAGACTATTTTGCCCTTTTTAACATCAGACATGAGATTACATTATTAAGATAATTACAAAAACGACATCTTTTATTTTAAATCATTGATGTGTGTAATCAATGGATGAGATTCACTTCTCGTACTTTTCGTTGTAACATCACTTCTCGCATGATTCATCCCCTATATATATATATATATATATTAGTTATTAACAATTGATAAAGGGTTTTAATATTTAACAAGAGTTTAAATTTAAAATATACTTCTAATATAATTAACGTGTTAAAAATATAGTTTAAGTATTTTATAAAAGATCATATTGTAATTTGTATTTATCATTTATTATTTAAAATATTAATATAAATATATAAATACATTAAAGCATATATTTAGTTAAAATAAACATTTAAAACGAATCTCTTTATATAATTTATCAAAAATTATAAATATTATTTATTCAAGTAATCTACTTATAATTATAATTTTACATAATTAAAATATGTTATTTTTTATAAACCTTTGATAAAGAAAGTGATAATGAAATTGATAATAAATTAATGTTCGCAAGAACACATTCGATCACCAATTCCCGAGTCTCTTTATAGTTTTAGCTTCGTTATACAATCCATATTTATTTCCTCAATTAATCTTTATTAGGATCTCTCGACGGTATTTTCCGAAGAGCATGACTCTTGTTTGCTATTGTTCTTACCGCATTCGTTTATCTCTCGCTTAATCTCTAAGGTGAGTATCTCACTCCCCTTTTTAACTTATTTTCACCGTCTTGGGGACATATGTGTTCGTAAATATTTTACTATTACTTGATACTCAAACTTGCAATTGTTAGTCTTGTGTGTTTAACGATTTATACCTAACGTGTTATATGCTTATATAGTTTACTTGAATACATATCCGAGAGGTCCAACATATTCACAGGCTAGTATGATCATACGACCATCGTGTTAGCCATCGTTCAGTTTCATCTGACATCGAGCTTACCGACAACATTATTTACTTGTTCATTGGTTAAATTGCTTATCTCACATGACACAATTTGCATATTACTTTATTTATTATGTATTATTATTATTGTGGTGTCTTAAACTGGTGTTTTATTCACTCAAAATGTGTTGTTGACAAACCTTTCTATTTTATGCGCATATGCAGCTTATTGTTTGAACTAGTTGCAAGATTTTGGTGAAGACTTAGTGAAGAATTTAAGCTAGAAAAAGTTTAATCAAAATCATTTGTGATATAAGTTATATTGTTGTATGATTATGGATTTTTTACTTTGTACTTGAATTATTTGAATCATTAATCGAATTAAATATATATTATCACTTTTAAATATTGCATGATAGTACCTTGAGAGCTGTGAGAAATCAGCTCACGCCCCGACATTTCCGCCTTAGGTTGGGGTTGACACATAACTTCCTACGTAACAAATAAGTTTCGCACACAATTGTACTAACGTAGATTTACATGCAAAAATATCTTGAATTCCTATACTGAATGGTAGAATATACCCTACATACTTGAAGTTATCTAGGCTCACATTCACAAATAACCTAAAGCATGTACGAGCATTAAAAAAACAAATCATACTCTATATATCATTTTTTACTGAATACATTAACATAAACTTAAAACTAAATAATATAATCAAACATCACGTAAATTAAAGGGCATCAAGCATATACAAAAAAGGGGGGAAACCTGTAATGTTTAAAGATAATAAATTAACCATATAAATTATAGTTTTATAAAATAGCAATGAAGATTTTTGAATTGACATTATCATCAGATGAATTATGGAATGGAGTATGACAAGAATGTGATATATTTATACTATTAAATTAATACAATTATACACATGGCCTTCTTTTAGGCTGTCCACATGTGCAATCCAGTCAGCAACTTTCCTATCACATATTCTCTATTAGGCTGCCACATGTCATGTTGACCAAACACCCAAAAAACTTATTTAAACTTTAAGATTTTCTAGCCAAATCATTTTAATCTCTCTCTCTCTCTCTCTCTCTCTCTCTCGGCTTACTAACTCCACTATCCACCATCTTCTAAATTCCAGTAATGTAGATCGGGATTAATTATCATTTTCTGGTAAGGTTATATATTATACTCTAATAGCCAACAACGTTATATGATTTTCTGGCGAGTTAATATCTTTTTCCGGTAAGGTTTTCCGATATGGTTTTATATTTATTTTAATTGTTATATGATTTTGTAACAATCTCCTTAGTTTGTATATCAAAATCCAAGATTGAATTGATATTTTGAAGTTACTACGGTTTTCCAGTAAGATTTTTTTCACAAATTCAACTATGTATGCTTCTGTCACAAATTTTAGATTTCAACTATGCTTCTAACGTGTTAATGTTTAATTCCACGTATTTTAATTTTTCTATCAGCATCATATTTATAAACCTTTCAATCTCATTTCAGTTTACGATCCTATATCAATATCAATATATATATATATATATATATATATATGATCGAGAGTGAAAGATTGTGGTACACATGTTAGTAGATCTGGATTAATCGTTTTCCGGTAAGTTTATATATTATACTCTAATGGCCAACAATGTTATATGATTTTCCGGTAAGGTAATATCTTTTTCCGGTAAGGTTTTCCGATATGGTTTTATATTTATTTTATTGTTATATGATTTTGTAATAATCTCTTTAGGTTGTATATCAAAATCCAAGATTGAATTGATATTTTGAAGTTATTACGGTTTTTCGGTAAGATTTTTGTTTTCCGTTTTTGTTTGTATTTATATTAATTATTATATGATTTTCTTATAATCTCTTTAGGTTCTATATCAAAATCGAATATACAATGGAGATTTTTCCTATTTCATTTTTCCGGTAACGAGATTCAAATATTCCGTTTATCAATTAGAATATTTGTTTACATAATTCAAATCTTCTATAATTGGTAATTTATCTATTATGTGATATTAATAGTAATATTTAATTTTCTCATTTCAGGTTATGTCTCCAACTTGATATAGTTAATTTCATGGATTGAGGATTTGTTGATAAGATTTCTTATTTTTTGTTTAATATTGATGTATAATTTTGTTATTATTCATGTATTTATGTATTTTTGTTTAATATTGATGTATATTTTTGCTATTATTTATGTATTTATGTATAATTTTTGCACTTCCAAAAAATATTTCTCGAGTGTCAATATTATTGTCAATTTCCATTAGTAAGATTAAGTTTTGAGTAGTTCCTAATTTTCACACATTTTCCATCTTTTTTGTTTGACCAATGTATAATGAGCCATAAATGTCACAATTAATGCTAATGAGTGTCATCATTTGGTTATAGAAACTGTAACAATTAATGCACTATAAAAATTTGAAATATTATTTGAATTTGAATTCTAAAAACAGATATATTACAGTTGGTTATGGAAAATTTTTGTTTCCATTGTTAATATTATTATATTTATTAGTTTCTAATCTCCACAATCTTTCTATCTTATATGTTTGACCAATTTATAATTAGACATAAATGTCACAATTAATGATAATGAGTTTGTAACAAAATTGAATGCAGATTTCATTGACTGTAATAAGATAATATTAATTATGGATCGACTAAGAAAAGTAATAATTTCAAGATTACATTATGCCATGATTTTTGTAATATTTTTTTATTTAGGATCTTTGACTACAAAAATTTCGTTTAACAATTTTGGTAAAAAGATTTATAACTTAAATAACAATTTAATATATTCTAATTTAATCAAATCATATAATAAAGTTGAAAGTCATTATTTATAATTATTATTTTTTACGTGTATTCAAATTAATAATTCGAATTTCAGATAAATAAGTTGAGTATAATTTATTTATTTATTTATTTTTGGAGATGACTATATTGTGGGTCGGTGTTTTCTAAAATTTTTAAAGTTAATAACTTCCTTTAATATTGTTGACTGTAGTTTTGATAGTTCCAGAAATTCAGGTAAACAGATTTATAACTTAAATAGCCATTTAATATAATCTAATTTAATTCATTTTCCTAATATATACTCAACATAAAATGTCAATATCTTCAATACGTGTCTATTACATTTTCTGTTTTTACGGGATATTCATATACGTTCGTTAGTAATGTCTTTAATAATATTCTCATTTAAATATAACAATTAGTTTCCACGTTTTTAATATATTTTTATTAAAATACATGTATATATGGTATATATATTTTTGTATCATTTCACCTTTAAATATTTTCAGAGTCAACATAAATTTTTTTAATCTTTTCAAAGTTATTTGAAAATTCATTTATTGTAAAACGTTTTTATGTTTTGCAAGTTTAACAAAATATTAATGTCATTGATTTAAAAGTTTGTTGCAAGATTGGTCAAAAATAAATAAAAAATCATAATTTTTTGAAGTTGACTAATTCCAATTTTTTTATATTTTGTATCTATTTTGAAAATATTTCAAAACGGGTTGTTTTAAAATAGTATCAAATTCGTTATGTATAAAATTATGGCCAAAAAAGGTTTTTATTGATATATCTTTTTGGTTTAATGGTTTAATTTAGAAAGATGTTTTATGTTGTCATTTTACTTTGTTTGTTGTTTATGTTATTTTGTTTTAATAAAAACAACAATTTAATAAAAACAACTTTAATAATGTTCAAATGTTACTCATTATTAAATATATTTAATTTGGATACTATTGTTTTATTATATTTTCAGGTGGTGAAGCAAAATGAGTTTCTTTTGTAGAATGTTTGAAGAAGTTGATGGTGGTTTAATATGAAAGAACATGTTTATGTCTTTTGTTGATTTTTTTTGTTGTTCGATGTACATTAACTTATTGTAACTTTTAACTTTTAATATCTAGAACATGTAAATGGTTAACGTTTTGGTCCGAAAGTTTGAAGAAGTTTTGTGTGCTTGAATTTGTTGTTTAAATTTATTATGTTTGTTGACATGTTTTCCACCCGTGTGTAACACGGGCAATACCCTAGTTAAGGGTAAATTTAGTTTAATTGGGATTTAATTGTGAGGTGTATGTTTCTTTTAAATGAAGCTACAAAGGAGGTTACTAAAATACCATTTTGGTATTAAAACTAATTTAAATGTGGAGACTAAATTTACAAGAATATTATTTTGAGTAATAATCATTGATCAAACTAAATCAATGGTTCAGATTTACTTCTCGCTATAACTTGACTTCTCTCTTGAACCATCCCGTGTATATATATATATATATATATACATATATAGGATTAGGTTCATTTCAGAAGTGTTTTTAGTGTGAGAAGTGCGAGAAATGAATCCAACCAATCAAATTTATTCTTTCATTTAATCATTTATTTTAATTATAAGGGTATTATAGTAAAAGGTATATTTTCTCATATTAGGTAAGTCATAATGTATGGAGAAGTTACAATTAATAGTTAAGTAAACTTATATCTATTTTTTTATTTATTATTTTTGTTTATGTTTATATGTTTATAATTCAAATTAAAATTTTCAGATTAATGTACTGTTCCTATCGACAATTCCATAATTTCAACCATCATCATAGCAACTTAGATCCACCATAATATTCGTATTAAAGAAAAATAGTTATTATTGTCATAAAACTAATTTAACATTATGTAGAAACTTAAATCATAACATTAACTACTCCCTACACAACATACTAGCAATCCTACATAAACAAGATTTCGTCAACAATATTATTATCCATAAAGTTAAATATGATAATCTTCACACACTAAAACTTTTAAATGTATTACACAAACAAAAAAAAAATAAAACAAGTATGTATGTTATCCTACTGCTCCGTAAAGTTAAACATGAGACCTAGAAAACATATAACATTCGTTCACATTATAAATAGATAACAAGTATGCATGTTATCCTATTGTTCCTTGATCAACCAAACCTTAGATCTGAACTTAGAACCTCTCTAATATGTGATCTTTTCATATTTACATTAGATGATAGAATATGGGCAACGAACGTTGTTATATATATGCCACGTCTTTTAATGTCATTCTAGTCACATCGCCATCCACCATGTGCTCAATTTTGATTTTCATCAAACTCGACTCTTGAGCTTGTGAAGTCTTTAAAAGCCAAATGTCTCTCGGCCTGTTTAAAAAACCAAATAAAAAATAAATTATTATAATAATCTAAAACTAGTGTTTTTCTTTTTCATTCTTTTTTTCAATATCTAACATCATACAACTTTCTAGTTTTTATAGACATCTTTCCCAAACAACTTATTTAAAACATAAAGTAGCATTCTAAAACAGCTTAAAAACATTAACTAAAAAAAAACTAAAGACAAAGACATTATACTTCCACATTAAAAATTAGCTTTCTAGTTTATATATCGAAAATCAAACATCAATCAAAATGCTTAATACACATAAACTCATAATTAACAACAAACATCTCAAACTAACATGACCACCTACAGTAGTAATCAGCATATAAAACCAACTGTCATCTACAATCAACTGCAATATATAGATTAATGTATTTTAGCAACGATAAAAATGTATTCTAAATTTACAAATATTTCATATAACATCAGCACATTTCTTATCAAATTGTTAGCAGTCGAGAAACATAAAGTGCATTGCAATATTCTTCAAAGCAAAGCACGATATAATACGCATATGCAGGTACTTATGCCTGAATGTATGTAAATAGGTACGTATGTGCCTACATACGTACACTATACACTTTATGAATATATCAAATTGTTTCAGGCCCGAATGAACACACAAAAACACAATGTGTTATACGCGGGGAAGAAATAAACAAATGAAAAACCCTGTGTATTTAGTAAATCAAAAGGGTACATAACAAATAAATTATACATCTATTTATTTTAAACAAAGAAAAATAAAGCACATGCATAAAACACTAAGTCAACTTCTACCGGATTTAAAGCAACGACTCCAACACCACAAATTTACATCCCATAATACCTAGTCAATCTGGACCAAATCCCTAAACGTGACCCGCTAGCTATTCAACAACCCATTTTGCTACTGACCTGTGACCCATTTAACCAACCGATTAATCCAACATGCTCGTATGACTCTTCATATGTTGGTACGTATATCTATATGTATGTGTATATGTAGGTGCATACGATGTATCTATATAGGTACATATTGTGTATCTGTGTAGGTACATGTGTCTGAACGCGCATTTGTCTATGATGTATATATGTAGTTACGCATGTCCGAATGTACGTATGTGCCTGCATACATAAGTCGTACACTTCATGTATGTACGTTTTCACGCATAAATGTTCGTATGTTGTTGGTACATGATGTCAGTAGTTCAGTATATAGTGTCTTTAATCGAGTCGTTTGGATTTGTATTTTGTGTTAAGCGAAGTTAGCTAACAAGTTCGCTGATATAGGCGAACTTGTTAGATAAGCGAAGTTAGTGACAACTTCGCCTGAACATGTCAGGCGAAGTTGTCGTAGTTATATAGCATTAGGTTACGGCTTGAGTTTCAGAAGTTTTGAGTTTTTAGTTTACGTGTTTATGAGTCCTGTAATCAGTGATTGATATCACGTGTTTCCGGTTGCAATATAACGAGTCTTTGTTTATTGTAACGTGTGTTCGATCGTGTTAACTTGTATGGTCTTCTACGCTCGTAACGTCTTACCTAGGGATTCCGCACCTACGTAGAACGAGATATTCCGTGTAGATCCGGCTGGGAACCTACAATTGGTATCAGAGCTTTTGCTCGTGATTGTGTGGTTCGGGATTATCACGCGGGTGTAGAAATCGTTCCGTTCGACTATTCGCGGGATGAGTTTACCGAGTTTTTGTGTCCTACTCACCTCCCACCATCACAAACAACCCATAACACCTTCACAAACCTCGTAAAATCCAGAATTCAAACCTGCAAAACCATCGTGTTCATCAGGCGAAGTTGCCGTTACTGTTTGTAGGGTTTAGGCGAAGATATAAGGTTAAGCGAAGTTATCCACAACTTCGCCTACCTTCTCAAGTTCGCTTATCTCAAGCGAAGTTACCCACAACTTCGCCTACCTCACAAGTTCGCTTACCTTAAGCGAAGTTATACACAACTTCGGCGAATCAGGCGAATTTAACAAAGGGAGCGAAGTTCAGACTTAAGCGAAGTTATCCACAACTTCGCCTACAGTACTGTAAAAAGTAAAATTTTTATTTTTCGGGTTTCTTTGTGTTTTGTGAAAGATGTCTTCAATAAACATTACGGAACTGGTGAAGATGGAAGTGGAAGCGGGTTCAACTACAAAGGCACCAAAGATGCTTAAGCTATGGAAGGTTTTAAATGATTTATTTTAATAAAATAATTAAAAACTTAGAATTAAATATCATAGAAGAAAAAATGTTAGAATTACTGTGATTTGATGTGATACATGGATAAGCTATGGAAGGTTTTAAATGATTTATTTTAATAAAATAATTAAAAGTTAAAGATGAAAAATGTCTATTTTGAAAGTATCAATAATTAACTAAAATTGCTTAACATATGCAATTTGACAAATGCATATCTTTGAAACAAAACAGATATCATCATTATTAAAATATAATGACAATTATTTTTATAGAAAGTATAACATTTATTTTCTTTAATTTTATGTTAAAAAGGGTGTCAAAAACTCAATAAAGGACGAAAATTACCCATTTGTACTTGAATAAAAAGAAGAAACAAGAAAAGGCTTGTCGCCATAGCTTTTATTTATAATCACAATTTATTTATCTTCAAACTTTCCATTTCTTAAAAAGTTATCCTTTAGAAATGCTCAAAATTAGTTTCCAGTGGCTTTTTAAAGAATGGCATGTATTTATTTAAAGTATTTATTAAAATAAGATTAAAGTTGCATAAGAATTAGAACAATTAACAAATATTTGATACTATACAAAAGAATCACTAGATATTTTAAATTATATTATATTATATTATTGATGAAAATCGTTAGAAACTATGAGATGTAAACTTGTTTCTAAATATTTAGTTGTGCATGGGTTGATTTTGGGGAATGTAAAGATGTGGTACATATAGGTGAATAGTGGAATTGTGCATCTAAAAATAGAAGAAAAAAGTATAGGTGAACATGACTTTTTATATACAGGTGAACATGACTTTTTACAAAGAATTATATAAATTTTATATTATTTGAAGAAACACGGATCCAATCCCTGGGTATAAGTCCTGGCTCCAATGAGTCCACAGGATAAAATGCGACAACTACTAACACAGTATGAGCACAACTTCCCTAAGTCCAATGACCGGAACCTGCAAAACAGACACCGTGAGTCTCGTTATAGGAAGGACAGGGTGAGGGGTCTTCATGCAGTTTGTTAAATCAACAAACTGGTAGAGAGACCCAATCTTGGGTAAAAAAATACCACAACTTCTATCTTTTTCAATAAAATCATCACGTAGTAAATCAACAAACCCCAAAGTGATGTCTCTTTCCCCTTCAAGTTTACCTACTACGGTACCGGAATGAATGAGATCTCCACCAGACATACGTAACGCTTTAGCTAGTACACGGAAGTGCATACCCCTCCGGCGTGAGAATCAGTAACGTTCGTAAATGAGAAAATACTCAAGTACACAGACTAAGAGTAGTCAGAGTATCTGTAAGTAAGAATACCGGTTAGTGAATGGATACCTCATGCAGGTTGACAAGGTATTTATAGCCGAAGGATGTAGGAAGGTGATTGGGCCAGCTGTCCTCTTTTAGAAGATCTCGATAACCGCCTAGATGCGTGTCCTCTTGTGATAGGTTGAGCTATACGTCCCATGTGCATGGGTATGACAACCTGGACACGCGTCACCCAATGATAGGACGGATTGCACCCTGGCCATGTGCATGGTTATAACAACCTGGCTAGGTGTCCCTCATTCATTGGTAGGCAAGTCACGTATTCTTCAAGTAACAATCGTGAGCGTTCTTCTAGAGAGTAGTTAGTCATTGACAGCTGACCAGTTGGCATTGCCCTCCGATCATTTTGGCGGACCGATGTCTTGTCCTGCGGATGACTTCTGAGGGTGCCAGGATGTTTCCGCACGTGGTATGAGGACGCTCTTCCTCTACCGTGATATGCGGGTGATCCATATGTCCCGTGGGTAATATGTGGGAGGCTCTTCTATGACCCGCGGGTGGTACTTAAGGGTATTTAGGTCTTTTTGGTACCCTACCTCTATAATTCCCCCAGTCCAGTGTTTCTTCCGTGTGAAATCTTTATGCGGGTGAAATTCTGGACTTAATGTATTTTGGGGGTTTTTGAATTTTGAAGTTAGGTAGAAAATATCTTCTATTGGTATAGATAATCATGAAAAAAGGACAAGTTGACCACTCGCAGGCGCGTGAACCGGTGATGGAACGTTTTTGACGGCTGTCACTGTACCCGACAGTGCAACTTTTTCTCTTTTCAAATTTCCCGCGTGACGTGGCGGTTGATGGTTAGGTGATGACTTTCTCTCTCCACTGTTCAAATCCCATCGCATTAATTGCGATGGTTATAAAATGAAGAAAAATCTTATATTCAAAGATTTATCACCTTTATTCGCTGATTATCTTCTTTACTTTCTTTTCTGGTAAAGCACTGAACTTTCTTATATCATCAATTTCTTCTGCAATGTCGAACGTTCAAACTGAAGTTCACGAGATAGAGGTTTCGTGGGACTATTCAGATTACGAGAAGTTTCTAGAGACGTATGGCATTCCGCTGGAATGAGAACCGGAGTTTCCCTCTCCGGGTTCGATAGCTAGTTTACCACCACCTGGTAAAATGGCCGTTTACTCGGATTATTTCGTTTATGGGAATTTCCGTTTTCTTATAACGAAATTTTTCATGAAGGTGCTAACTGCCTATGGGATTCATCTCTCCCAACTGCACCCGCGTTCTGTCATGCGAATTCATCACTACGAATTTGTATGTATAGCACGTGACCTAGTGCCACATGTTGACCGATTTCCGGTCTTTTACCGTCTTGCAAACCGTGACGGTTGGTTTACATGCCAAGGCTTCTCCGATAGGAGTCTTGGTTATGAAGTCGAGAAGGGGTCCGCCAACTGGCGTAATATGTTTTTCTGGATCTCTGAGGACGTGGTACCTGTTGCTATGGTTCGTCGCCCGGTTAATATCGTTCTTCCGGACGTTATCACAACTGCTCATGAGGGGCGTGATTGGTTCTGCACCCTAATGGCGGAACCAACACCAATGCGGGCGCTACCTGAAGAGGACCTGGTGTGGGCAGGCATGAGCAGCTTGTGGCCATCGGAATTTATGGAGCCTATTTTTGTGGACTTAAATGAACGTAAGTTGTCTTTATTGCCTTTCCGTTTCCTTGGATCTTTTTATGACTAATCTTTTATCTTTTCAAGTCGGAGTTCCATGATCAACGCTCTGTTTGAGGATAGGGGTTGTGTTCGCAAGAGCATTCGTGACGCTGGGGACCTACCCATCCTTGAGAAAACCAAGTCCGATTTCTTTTTCCAAAGAAGGTGCGGGCTGAACCTATTATTTCGGACGCCACCTTTGAAACTGGTGCGTATGTTTTAAACCCTCCTCCACTTAATGCCATTACTTCTGACGGGATGATCGCGATCCTATCGTCAAGCGATGGTGATGGTGATGTTTCTGAATTTTCCGCCTCTCAAGAAAAGAAGGATTCTGATGACGATGCACCTGAATCTTCTTCTATCTCCCATTTATTGGCATAATTAGAGAAGAAAAGAGCTTTCTTGGCTTTCCAAGAAAGCCAAGTAGGTACCAAGACTGCGGATGCTCACACGGGACCTTCAAAGAAGAAACGAAAGACTCATCGTCCCAAGAAGCCACAGTATAGCCTTGCTGATCGTATTGACACGGTAGAAGGTACGTATTACCCTTGAATTACTTTACTATTTTGGGCTGTTAGCTAAGTTCAGCTTTTTGTGCAGATCCGCTGATCTTTCTGGAAGATGTGTCTGAGAGATTGTCTACTCCAACTCCTCAGATTGAGAAGCAACCATCTCCTTCTTCAGAAAGAGAGGAGGAGGAGGAGGACAAGCCTTCTACTCCCCCGAGTAATGTTAACATGGAAGATCGACCGACCTCTCCTCCGATTGAGACTTTTATAGAAGAGAGGGTGCCGACACCTCCGGTTGATACTTCGGCGAAAGAACCCAACAACCAGTTTGAGACTGATAATCGTTTTGACTATCTTTTTCATACTGGGAGTGTTACTGGTGACCAGCAAAACAATCCTGCTATTAATGATGAGGGTTTCAGGACAGATGAGTCTCCTCTTCGTCCTTCTCCACAACAATCATCTTACTTCCCGGTTCGTCTTGAACCTTCAGGCTCCCGTTATTATGGGGTCGTGAACTTGGGTGATAAGCATGATTTATTTGTTCCTCCCTGGGACATTACTAATGGATCCCGGTTTACTGATCCCAGACTCTGCATGAGTTTAATTAAAACCTACGTGCCACCAGCCGAAATGGTGCACCAGCGTGATCTTTCCCGCCACGACCTTCATTCGGACTTATCTTACCACTTGGCTAATGTTTTGGCCGGTAGTCATGAAGTCTTACGTGAATGGCGTACTATGGGCGGGAAGCTAGGTTAATCCTCCCGAGCCCTTGAAGCTGCGAGGAAAGAAGCCGAGGAGCATCGTTTGGCGGCCATGACTGCTAAATGGAAGCAAACGGATGCGGAGAACGCCCTCAAGGGCGAGCAAGATCGATATGATGCCGCTGCTCGCCAATGGAAGGAGGCTTGTGAAAGACAGAATTCCCTTCTTGAGGCTGCCCGGGCTAAGACCCAAAAAGAAAAGGACGATTTGGCCCGGGCTCAAAAAGCAAACTCAGCTTTGGAAAATCAAGTAACCCTTCAAGGTACTCTAATTCAAGAGCTTGAGGCGGAGATAAAGTTGCAGAGGGAGCAAATTGAGCTAAAGGACAAAAGCGCTGATGAGATTCAAGCATTCTATGACTCCTTGCTGCAAGCTCGTGAGGAAACAACTATGGAATCCCAAGGGCTTCGAAAGCGGGCTGAACATGCGGAGCAGAACCCTCAATGGTTCCTTACTCGGGGTGTTTATGTTGTAGGTTATTCAAGTCTACCGGTTCATTCCTTGTTGTTTGCATTTTGTCATTAACCACTTGTATTTTTATTTTGGTAGATCATCCGCCATATCAAGGGGAGTCCTGAAATGGTTGACAGTTTTGCCAACCTGATGACTCCTTCTTCCCAACTTGGACGCGTGAGAAGCTTTAATGAAGGAGTGACTTATACACGAAGTAACCGTTCATTCAAGGATCATCCTCTTCATGACCTTGACGTCAAGCAGGAGCGGGAAATACGAGTTAAGGAACATGATGGTCTGCCCTTCCCACTTCAGGACATGCTTCCGGAATTTGCTTCCGCTCATGATGGCGTGCAACAGTTAAAAATCTATTTGGGCGAGGAGTCTGAGGATGACTCTTCGGAAGACACGTCATTGAAGGATCCGGAAGACAAAACAACCTCAAACCCTTAGACTAGGTTTAGATGTTTTGTAATTTGTAATTTTTCTCTCCACTTTTGTAGTCATCTTTTGAGTGATTAAGGTGAAAGAACTTTTTGTCTTTTGTGGGTATCCAGCTGTTTTAAGGAAAATATTCTTAAGAGTTTTTTGAAATTTGAAATTTTTGAGAATTAGATAATCATGATGACGTGGCGGAGAGAGAAACTTTTTTTTTAGACAACTGATAGGACGTGTAAGACGCCCTTAACAGCCTGTTTGTGATTTCTTGAATCTCCCGCCTGACGTGTCAGTCATCTGGTGGTCCGCTGTTTCTCTCTTCTCTGGCACTCCATCAGTCGCATTAATTGCGATGAGTATAAATAGATCACTTGTGATTTTATTCAACTCTTATCATTTTCAAACTCTTCTTCTTTTAAACCTTCAAGCTTGAGAACTATATGAGATCTCTTTCTTCTTCTTATTCAAATGGCTGGAGAAAATAAAGGTACCCCTACCATTAACGAAGTCGTCGTGGCTCTAAAAGAGAAGGACTTTAACAACGTTGTTAACATATATGGATTGGCGATGGAATGGGAGCCGGAACATCCGGCGGAAGGTTCTGTTGCCACCAGTCCACCTCCGAAGAAGATGGTCGTGTATGTGGACCATTTAACGACAGGGAACTTCCTGATTCTGGTGACAAAATTCCTTTAGTTGATTTTGACGGAATACGGGGTTCACATATCTCAGATTCATCCTTTTGGAATGCTAAGAATTCGCCATTTCGAATTCTGTTGCCGAGTCCATGATTTCGAGCCATCCGTCGGCATGTTTGCCGTATTTTACAAGATGACCTTCCGTGACAGGTGGTATAGTTTTGCCTCTATTGTGAAGAATGGTATAGGTACGGAGTGGATCCGTAGCCTTCATGGTTGGAAACCCAAATTCTTCTGGATCAGGGAGGACGTTATCCCATTCCCTATGACTTATCGTAAGGCGCAAGCGACCATGCCAACGATTCAAGCTTCCGCTCATGAGGGCCAACCATGGTTTACGACCCTGACCGCTACGCCAACTCCCCTATCCATGAGGGAGCGATGGTGAGTGCGAAGATGAGCCGTCTATGGCCGTTCCCTAAGTTGGAGCCCTATTATGAGAAGACCAACAAGAGTAAGCATGATGTTACTTCTTCTTTCCTTATTAAACGTCTCATTTCTAACTTGTGTTTTTATTTGTACAGGTGAGGGTTCCGCCTTCGACACTTTGTTGGACCAGGAAGGGGGAATGATGGTGCGTCGCCCCATTGATCCAAGGGATGTGCCCTTTTTGGAGCGCACCAATTCCAACTTCCTATTTCCCACTGCGTTTCGCTCGGAACTAATAGTATCCGAGGCGATGTACGCCTAAGGTGAGGAATATGTTAAAGAATGCATCCAGAAAGGTGAGGGCATTCTGCAACCCCAACCTGTGACTGCTGTTACTTCTAGTGGAGTGATTGTAATCTTTTTATCCAGCGAAGAGTCATCACTCTGCAGAGGAAGTTTCTCGGCTGATGCTAACAACTGCAGGTCTCACCCGCCAAAGAGCCTCTACCAACCAAGCGGCGGGTCACGACGTTGCTAACACTGCTGCGGAGGGCAAACATCCCGCACCTGACGATGTCACTATAGAAGTGAGCCTCAAGTTGCTGATGCGGACGTTTCAAAGGTGGCTGGCAAGCGCAAGGTCAACTTTGCCAAGGCCGCCCCTAAGAAGAAGTCCAAGAAGGCCAAGCTTGCTGCTTTGGAGGCGCTTCTGGTTCAACTTGACGCAGAAGATCCTTCGTTAGGTAAGTTAAAAATTTTCCTCCATTAGTTTACTGTTATGGATTGTAATTTTTCTAACCAATTGTTATTGTTATTTAGTGAACCTGGATGACCTTTCTTAAGGTGCTTCAGGTTTAAAGGACTCAACTCCTTTTCCGCCGCCACCATCTCCACCTCCAAATTCTGCCAAAGAACCGATTGAGGTGGTGGACGACTCTCCTTTGAAGGATAAGGAGGTTGACAATACTGATCATGCCAGTATGTCGCCTTTTGATAATGTTCACCATTTTAGAGATCAAGGAGGTGTGAGCATGTTTCCTCATGCTCTTCAGACTTCTCCAGCTCCTCAAGAGGAGGATCCTACTCTGCATCGTCCACGTTGGTCTTTACGTCGGGACTCAACGTTTCGCGACGTGGACGTATGCTTGAGTATTTGCAGGAGAGTCTTCCTCCTGCTGAGAAGGAGCGTCGTCGTCGCAGTATTCGCCAAGATTTGTTAAATTCAAACTCTTATCACTTCGCGAATACTATTTCTACCAGTCGGGAAATAACTCGAGACTGGTTAGCGATGAACGAGGAATGGAATGAACTAGCGGCCTCTGCTTCCGAAGCCAAAGAAGAGGCTCTTAAGGCTATAAATGAGGCCAGAGAGAGTAGTCAAGCGTTGGAAGCAAAGAAGATTGCTCACGCCAATGCTGAGGAAGCCAAAGCTGTTCTCCAAAAACAACTGGATGAACAAGCTGAATTGATAAAAAAATTTGCAAGCTGAATCAGCGGCTAAGGAAGAGCTCTTGACGAATCTTGCTGCTAAGACCCGAGAGCAAGCCTTGGAGTGTGCCGGCCATAAGCAGGAACTTGTCCGGGCAAAGGCGGACCAAAAATGGCTGCTAGCGGAGGGAATTCCCAAGGTATGAATTTTTTCTTTATTGTAAATGATCTCATGTTTGAAGTTACTTATATATACTTATTCAACAGGTCATCGCTGACGTCCGACCGAGTGATGAACTTGGGAACTGCGTTGCTGTCCTCTTGAAGGCGTCCAATCAAGCTGGTCGCCAATTAGGCTTTGAGGAAGGCTACAAGTTTGGCTCAACTTCTAGGGTTCCTGAAGAGTATATTTTGGCTGGTCGCCAATTAGGCTTTAAGGAAGGCTAATAGATTTTTCCTTTTCTTTGTAATTAAATTCTCTATGTTTTGTAATCCCTTTTGTACGAATAAAGAAGGCTTGTGTTTATATCCGGTACACTTTGTTTATTTTTCATAATATAAGTGTTTGGAGGATCTTCTTTGTAAGCCAATAAAGGATTACATAACAATACAAGTCTTAGATGTCTTAAATGAAAATTTCTATAAATGAGGCATGAGCCGGATTACAAAAGATGAAATTACATAGGTTGTGAATATCTAATCAGGCGCGCAGGCCAAAAGGGAAAACAAACTACATGTAACATTTCTTTAGTTGGGCCCCAATCCAAGTCTTAGGGATCTCCATCCCATCCAATTTTTCAAACTTGTAAGCATCTTTAGATAAAACTTTCTGAATTCTATAAGGTCCTTCCCAAGTTGGGGCCAACTTGCCCGGAGGCTTCATTGTTGCGGAAGACAAAGTCTCCTGCGTCGAACTCACATTTTTGGACCCGCGAGTTATAGTACTTTTGCAACTGGCGTTTGTAATTGTGATCTTGGATCAATGCTAGTTCTCTCCTTTCCTCGAGGAGGTCAAGGTTCATCCGGAGTTCATGATCATTATCATCGATCAAAAGAATTCTGGCGGATGGAATCCCAATCTCGGCCGGAATCATGGCCACTGTACTGTAGGTTAGACTAAAGGGGGTCTCAGAATTGTTGGAATTCTTTTGGGTGCGGAAGGCCCATAGTACATGAGGCAATTAGTCAACCCAACCAGTCCGTTTAGTCCCTAACCTTGCTTTGATTCCTTCCTTGATCGTCCGGTTGGTTCTCTCAACCTGACCATTTGCTTGCGGGTGGGCTACAGAGGTGAAGATTTGAGAAATGTGTAACTCTTTTAACCATTCTTGTAGTCCACTGTCTGCAAACTGAGTTCCGTTATCGCTAACGAGTTCCAGAGGAAGGCCAAACCGGCATATTATGAATTCCCACAAGAATTTCTTAAAACTTGCCGCTGTTATGGAAGCAACCGGTTTAGCCTCCACCCACTTCGTGAAGTAGTCTATGGCTACTATTAATAATTTGACGCGTCCAGGGGCTTCAGGGAAAGGCCCCATTATATCAACAGCCCATATCTGGAAAGGCCAAGCCGAAGTGACTGGAACGAGCTCGTTCTTTGGTCGTAGCGTGTTAGGAGCATGACGCTGGCATGAATCACACTTTCTGATTTCGTGCACAGCACCCAAATGCATTCTTGGCCAATAATATCCCGCGTTCATTAACTTTGCTACGACCATGCGCGGGCCAGCATGAAGATCACATATGCCTTTATGAACTTCTCTGATTAGATAGTTCGTGTCCTCGGATTCCACTCAACGAAGTTGTGGTCCGAGGAAGGAACGTCGGTATAGAACACCATCGTGTAGCTGATAGTTCAAGGCTTTGTGCTTTATTTTCCGGGCCGCGTCTTTTCCTTCTAGGAGGGCTCCGGATGACAAGTACACTGTAATGGGTGTCATCCAGGACTCCACTCCTGTTTGGATCAATAAAACTTGATGTTGCGGAACAGACGGGCGGTCTAATATTTCGATGCGAATATCTTTAGCAAAATATTCAAAATTTGTTGTAGCCAATTTACTAAGAGCGTCCGCTGATTTGTTTTCGCTTCTCTTTATGTGTATGACCTTGCATGAAGAGAACTGAAGCATCAAATCCTTCGCCTGTGACACATATGAAGCCATGA
Organism: Bidens hawaiensis; assembly: GCF_021521415.1. Classification (NCBI taxonomy): domain Eukaryota; kingdom Viridiplantae; phylum Streptophyta; class Magnoliopsida; order Asterales; family Asteraceae; genus Bidens; species Bidens hawaiensis. The sequence goes on along the minus strand of NW_027493190.1, from coordinate 309,344 downwards.
TGTCATTCTTTGCTTCATATGTTCTGTTGATCTGTCCCGCAATTAACATGGAATCCACGCGAGCTTCCAAATGTCTAACCCCAAGCTTTTTGGCTATCCGTAAGCCTGCCAAAAAAGCTTCATACTCTGCCTCGTTTTTAGTACTCTTAAAGTCTAACTTTATGGCATATGTAAACTCATGGCCTTCGGGATTGACTATCCTGAGGCCTGCTCCGCATCCCTCGCTGCTTGAAGCCCCGTCCGTGAACAAAGACTAAACCTGTCCTTGTTCAGGAGGTGCTTAGGGTTGTTGCTCGATCAAACATTCTTTCTCTTTGTGTTGCGAGACTTCAGTGACGAAGTCCGCCAACACCTGCCCTTTGATTGCTGGCCTAGGTTTATATTCTATCGCGTGTTCACCTAGCTCGATGGCCCACTTTGCCAATCTTCCAGACAATTCTGGCTTACTGAGAACGTTTTTTAGCCTATATCCGGCCAAGACGTTGATGGGGTGCCCCTGGAAGTACCTGCGGAGGCGTCGGACAGCGTGGACCAATGCTAAGACAAGTTTTTCTAACATAGAATATCTTGTCTCCGGGTCTGATAGTGTTTTATTGACGTAGTAAATCGGTGTTTGAACGATTTTCCTATCCGTCAGGAGGATAGCCCCTATAGCGATGTCTGATGCTGACAAATACATTGTTAAGGGTTCTCTCGCATAAGGTGCTGTCAACGTGGGCAGCTCCATCAAACATTTTTTAACTTCCAAGAAAGCATGTTCCGCTTCCGCGGTCCATCTGAACTGTGCTTTCTTAAGGCAGTTTCTTAGTGTTGAAACAAAAGGATAAGACTTGGCTGCGTGATTTGATAGGAAACGATTCAAAGCAACCAAACAACCGTTGAGTGTCTGAACTTCCTTGAGGGAGGAAGAAGAATGCATGTGGGCTACAGCTTGGATTTTATCCGGATTAGCTTTGAAACCCGCATCCGTGACAATTACCCCAAGAAATTTTTCTTCCTCCATTCCGAAGGAACATTTAGCTGGGTTTAGCTTCATGTTGATACTTTTCAAGGTTTCGAATGTCTCTTCAATATCCCTCAGCATTTGATCTTCCTCAACACTTTTAATCACGAGGTCATCCATGTAAACCTCCAAATTTCGACCAATTTGACCTTTAAATGCTATGTCCATTAGTCGTTGATATGCGGCTCCCGCATTCTTAAGACCGAAAGGCATCATCTTGTAACAAAAAGTTCCTTGATCGGTACGAAACGCTGTTTTATCCTCATCACCTGCAACCATGCGGATCTGATGATAGCCTTTATAGGTATCCAGGAAACACTTGAATTTGAACGGTGCCACAGCATCGACCTTGAGATCTATTTCAGGCAATGGATAATAGTCCTTGGGACACGCCTTGTTTAGATCCTTGAAATCTGTACACATCCGCCACGTCCCGTTACTTTTGGGAACAATGACCGGATTGGCGACCCAGGTCTGATATTGAATTGGTCGGATGATTCCAGCTTGTAAGAGGTCCTAAACTTGCTCATTCATTGCCTTTGTTTGTTCCGGACCCATCTTTTGTTGTTTTTGAACAATTGGTGTAAACGCAGGGTTTACCCTTAATTTGTGCTCCGCAACAGTCAGCGGGACACCGGTCATATCTGCGGGTTGCCATGCGAAGACATCGATGTTTTTTGATAGCAACTATTTCAAGAAGGTCCTTACTATCTTTGAGATAGCAGGTCCAATTGTGACAGTTTGATCAGGAAATTTCTTATTCAAAACCCATTTTTCTGGTTCAGTTCGCTGAGATTTTTTTGGAATCTTGCTGGGTTTTGAACTTTTGGTTCAAAGCAATGTCGATTGACATGTATTATTGCTACACCGGTGCGGTTTGGAACTCCTACCGCACCGTGAGCTGTGGACGGATGAGAATTGAAGTCACCAATGGCCTCTCGTCCAAGGATGATGTCATGTTTCGACATTGCTCGAAGAACTAGAAACTCAACTTCCTCAGTACTTGAGCAAACTCCATCTCCTAGGGTAACCGGGAAGGAAATTACCCCACGCGGATGCATTATTTCCCTTCCAAATCCTAATATCGGATCATGGATGGGTTTTAATCTTTCTTTGTCTTCGTTATCCAGTTGTTCAAAGCACTGTTCGTACATGATGTCCAATGTACTCCCAGTGTCTAAGAAAACATATTGAGAACGATAATGACCAAAAACGACAGTGACAATTAGGGGATTCTTGTTATTGTGGACCTCCCTTAATTCGTGAAAAAATCACTGGTTCATTTTTCCATTCCTCTTCCTCAGACTCTCGTCTTTTTTCTCCCACCTTCCGTCTGCCCTAGATCATATGGACGTTCAAGTCCTTGACTTGCTTTTTGGACGGGCCCTGGTTGTCCCGTATGGGAGCCTTACCAGTCCCGGGCTTTCCAACTTTCACCAGGTGTCCAAGTTTCCCAGACTTCACAGCCAGCTCAATTTCTCTCTTTAAAGCATTACATTCATTCGTGATATGACCGATGTCATTATGAAACGAACAATGTTTCTTGGTATCAAGGAACGACCTCCTTATGAGTGGCTGTGGCTTCCGGAAGTTCACATTCTCTATGGTGAGAATTTCGGCGGAGAGTTTTTGAAAGAAGAATCCATTTGTGAGGACCTCGATTTGAGGTCTCGTTTTGTTTTTATTGCCAATGAGGGACCTTGCATCAAACAACTTCGATGCTTCCGTATTTGGCAGAAGTCTTGACCAGATCGGTCCCTTTGCCTGCTTATTGGGTCGCAGGTTTTAGAACTCGGCTTTAAACTTTTGTCTTGAACTGTTGTTCCCCAATGTTTTTTCGGTATTGGCAAATAACTTCGTCGCGGTCATAAGATCATCCCACTCCTTCGGCATTCCATCTTTACCAGTGAGTGTGCGGATCATTTCGTCACATTTGACATTCTTGCGGAAGGCACCGCGAAGCATGTCCTGGCTTATGCCACCAATGTTCAAACTTTCGTCATTGAACCTGGTGATAAAATCTTCTATGGATTCATTATCCCGACGGACAACATCCAAAATTTCTAATTGGTCACGCGTATGCTTCATTTGTTGGCTGAACTGTTGTGAGAATTTCTTTACTAGATCATCCCAACTAGAGATCTGACCATTAGGGAGTTTCTCGAACCATTCCCTCGCTGCCCCTGTTAGTGTCAATGCGAACATATGACACCAATAGGGGAGCGTCCATCCGCTCACACCACCTACTGTAACAAATTCTGCAAATGATCACTTGGATCAGTCATACCATTGTATCTACCCATCGTTGTAGGTATCTTAACATTGACAGGAAAGGGTGTTGTCGCTATAGTAGCTACAAATTTTGATTTCTCGGCAAAGGCTGTCGGGCGGTATGGCTTGGTGAAATCCTCCTCAGCATCACTGTGATACACAGTATGGCGGACGATGTCATGCGAACGACTGCTTCTTGCCCTCGAACTCATCCTACTATCACCCGTGTAGAAACTATAATCTCCCGGGTGATAAGTTGAGCCATAAATATCATATTCATCAAAGTGCGAGGGCATCCGCATATCCATGCGAGGACGAGGGCGTAACCTTCGTGGTTCAATGAATTCTTGTTCAGTTTGCTGGCTGTAGCGGAGCTGACTTCCCCTCACCGTTGGAGGAGGAGAAAGAGATCACAGAGGAGATTCTTCGTAATTCAGAGCACGAGCGTGAAGATCTGCATTCCTCACCCTACGCTCGTATTCCGTTCTCAGGCTTTCTTGTTGAACCTGAAACCATTCATCTGGAGATAATTATCTGCCGGGTGCAGAATTATGACGTTGAGATCTCGCCATATCAGAATCGCCGGAATCCTCTTCCAGATCTAACACTGAACGATTTTGGTGAGTGTCTCTCATAATTCGACCGGGGTTACCCAGATTAGATCCTACTGGAGCCGTCACATGTCCTAAATCGGTAGGACTTGGCCCAGTAGGTGCGTTAACATGCTCAAGGATACGACCACCTGGTGTTGTTTCAATGGTTCGTGAACCCGGAGCCGTTACACGTGCAAAAACACTCGAGGTAAAGCCTACAGGTACTTCAGTGTTAGTCGCTCGTGAAGTAGCTACAGGAGTTCCCGTCGGCCCTTCAGGAAGTTTACTCATACTTTTAAACAAACCGAAAAACCAACAAAGAGAAAATTATGCAGTTCTAACGCCAAAACAGATGGCGCCAATGAAGAAACACGGATCCAATCCCCGGGTATGGGTCCTGGATCCAATGAGTCCACAGGATAAAATGCGACAATTACAAACACAATTTCCCAAAGTCCAATGACCGGAACCTGCAAAAAAGACACCGTGAGTCTCATTACAGGAAGGACAGGGTGGGGGGTCTTCCTGTAACCACCCTTCGGCGTGAGAATCAGTAACGTTCGTAAAGTGGAAAATACTCAAGTACACAGACTAAGACTAGTCAGAGTATATGTAAGTAAGAATACCGGTGAGTGAATGGATACCTCATGCAGGTTGACAAGGTATTTATAGCCGAAGGATGTAGGAAGGTGATTGGGCCAGCTGTCCTCTTCTAAAAGATCTCGATAACCGCCCGGATGTGTGTCCTCTTGTGATAGGTTGAGCTATACGTCCCATGTGCATGGGTATAACAACCTGGACACGCGTCACCCAATGATAGGACGGATTGCACCCTGGCCATGTGCACGGTTATAACAACCTGGCCAGGTGTCCCTCATTCATTGGTAGGCAAGTCACGTATTCTTCAAATAACAATCGTGAGCGTTCTTCTCGATGGTAGTTAGTTATTGACAGCTGTCCAGTTGGCATTGCCCTCCGGTCATTTTGGCGGACCGATATCTTGTCCTGCGGATGACTCTGAGGGTACCAGTATGTTTCCGCGCATGGTATGAGGATGTTCTTCCTCTACCGTGATATGCTGGTGATCAATATGTCCCGCGGGTGATATGTGGCGCTATGACACGCGGGTGGTACTTAAGTGTATTTGGGTCTTTTTGGTACCCTACCTCGATATTATTAATGTGAGCGTGTGATACAAATACATATATACATATAGGCAATATAGGAATCAAAATTTTATATTGATTAGTTTACAAAATTTTATATTAAATCAATGTCTATCGAGTTCAATAGTTGCAAATCATAGATAATTATGAATTGGGTGATGTCTGATATGTCGAATCTAACTACTCAGGTGTTAGGAGGTGGAACGTTGGAAGGAAAACGGACCTCCAAATCACCAACTCAAACTTAACTAAAGATCTGTATATGTCAAATTTGATACTAGATCGAGAGGGGATTTAGAAACAGTGAATGTGAAGAAACATGAATCTAATCCTCTAGATGGGTCCTAGTTCCAATGAGTCCACAAGGTAAGATACAATAACAACCAACACGATATGAGCACAACTTCTCAAAGTCCAATGACTGGAACCTGCAAAACAGACATCGTGAGCTTGTTATGGGAAGGAAAAGAGGGAGGATCTTCCCGTAACCACCCTCCGGTATGAGAATAAGTATAGTTATGACAAGAGAAAATACTCAAGTAATCTTAGTAGATAGTTGAGAGTGAATGAATACCTCATGCAGGTTGAGAGGGTATTTATAGCCGAAGGATGTGGGATTATGATTGGGCCAGCTGTCCCGTTCAAGAAGATCTCCCGTAACCGTCTGGACACGTGTCCTTACGTAATAGGTTGAGCTATACGTCACATGTGCATGGGTATAACAAACTGGACACGCGTCGTTCTATGATAGGATGAGTTAATTCCTGACCATGTGCATGGTTATAAAAACCTGGCCAGCTGTCCTCAATTCATTAGTTAACGTGTCACGTATCCTTCAAGTATCTAGAAGGTAATTAGTTAATTACAGTTGTCCTGTGACATTGCCTTCTTGTCATCCCAGCGGGTGAATATGTTACCCTGCGGATGACTTTAGAGGGTGCCTGGATGCTTTCGCGTATGATAAGTTATGTGGCTGATCCATATGCCCTACGGGTGGCATATGAGGGGTTTCTCTCCGACCCGCGGGTGATACTTAAGGGTATTTGGGTATTTTTGGTACCCTACCACTATAAGTCCCCCAGTCCAGTGTTTCTTCCGCGTGAAGTTTTTATGGGGGTGAAATTTTGGACTCAAGATATATTTGGGGATTTTTGAATTTTGGAGTTTGGTAGATATATCTATATTTGGTGGTGTGGATAACCGTGAAAAAGGACAAGTTGACCACTTGCAGGCGCGTGAACAGACGATGGGACGTTTATGCCGGCTGTCACTGTACCCGACTGTACACATTTTTCTCTTTTTTGAATTTCCCGCGTGACGTGGAGTTTGCTGAGTGGGCGATGAGTTTCTCTCTCCACTGTTCATATCCCATCGCATTGATTTCGATGGGTATAAATGGTGAAGGTTAACTTCTTTACTAAGTTTTATCACCTTTGATTTCCTTTTATCCTTTCTCTTTTTCTCTTAATTTCTTGGTTAACCGTTCGATTCCATTTCAAGATTTCTCGTTGTTTCCCTTTTTCTATTGAATCAATATCAATGGCTAGCGATACAAGATCGTTGATAACCAACATCGATACTGTAGAAATTAATTGGAATCAAGCCGAGTACGAAGCATTGCTTCGTATTTATGGTATTCCACCGGAGTGGGAACCAGAGTTTCCCACAGCCGGATCTGTTGCGAGCTTGCCTCCTGTCGGCAAGATGGCAGTATACGCCGACTTCTTTACTTATGGGAATCTTAGGTTTCCGATAACCAAGTTTCGCATGAAAGTATTGAGTGCTTACGGGATTCATTTATCCCAGTTTCATCCACTTTCACTTATATGAATCCAACATTTCGAATTCGTGTGTAAGGCGAAAGGGATGTTGCCTAGAATCGACCGCTTTCCTGCATTCTATCGGATGACCAACCGAGGCGGGTGGTTTAAATGTAGTCCGATACCCGAAAGGGTTATCGACATTGTGCCCGAGGGAGGCGCAGATGACTGGCGCAACAAGTTTTTATGGATTTCCAAGGACGTCGTTCCAGATGCTATGGTTCGCCGTCCGGCCAACAAGGCGCCTCCGGAGGTCTTCACGGCTCCTCATGAGGGCCAAGAATGGTTCTGCACCTTGGTGTCAGAACCATCACCGATGCGGGCCCAGCCAGAGGAGGCCCTAGTGTGGGCATATCCAGAGTTAGAGCCTGTCTTTATGGGCGTAAATGAATGTAAGTATTGTTCTTTTTCTCCCTTTTTGTTCCATATTAAACTTCTGATTGACCTCTTGTTTTGCATTTTTCAGGTGAAGGGCCTATGCTGAATGCCCTATATGAGAATCGGGGTTGTACGGGTAAACGTATCCGTGATGTGAAAGAAACGCCTGTCCTGGAAAGGACACGGGGTTGGTTTCTTTTTCCCACCAAAGTCTGTGCGGAACCAATAGCTTCAGAAGCTACCTTCCAAACAGGTGCGTATATCCTTAACCCTTATCCGCTCAACTTTCTTGCTTCTGATGGGATAATCGTCGTTCTCTCTTTGAGTGACGAATCGATATCCCAAGAAAAAGACGACTTTGATGATGCTTCTGAAATTTCATCTGTCTCGCACTTGTTGGCAGAGTTGGAGCGTAAGAGAACTCTTCAATCTCTCTGGGCAAGTGACACGGGTGTTGGCCGCGCAAATACCGAGGAAGGCCCGGCACCGAAGAAGCAACGAACACACCGTCTGAGGAAGCAAAGAGTCAGCCTTGCTGCCCGCATGAAGGGAATGGCTGGTAAATCGATGTGTTATGTGTACCTTTCCCTTTCATGGTTTCATTAATACTTAAATTCAATTTCGTTGTATGTAGATCCGGCTGTCGTTGCTAGTGAGAATTTTTTCAAGAAACCAGCAACACTCTACCAGCGGAAGATGATAAACTACCATCCCCGCCACCTAAGAAAGATCCAGAAGCTCCTCTTCCTCCATTGGATACTGAAGATCCTTTGGCCTATGAGTTTGGAACTAACGATGCTTCTGGTTTCAAAGGTAAGGATCCAGAGGTGAAGGAGGAAGCATCAAAGACGTTTGAATCCTTGCACCAGACTCCTCCTCGCTCTTTGACCTCTCCAGCACCTTTTTTGACAGGTGAAGGAGAGGGGTCACACTCTCAGCGTCCGCCCTCGGACGCTGAGAGAGTAGTGGCGGATGACGCGCCTCGTTAATCGCCGCCTCGTTTTTCTTCCTCTGCCCCGGTGCGTCCTCAAGCATCAAACGTCGATTATTATGGGGTGTCTATTCCGAGGGAGGATGACCAAATGTTTATCCCCAACTGGAACATTGTGAAGGGATCCCGCTTCACCGATCCGGACACTTGTGCGACATTTGTCAAACGACGTGTCCCAACCACAGAGCGGATTCATCAATGTGGTCGTTCCCGCCACGATCTGTACATGGAATATTCTTCGTCCGTAGCCAATACCATGGCTTGTGGACAAGAAATCTTACGTGAATGGCGATCAATGGGGGAAAGATGGGGAGAGATGACCCAATCCACCGAGAAGGCTAAGAGAGAAGCTGAAGAACACCGTGTGGCAGCCAACACAACCAAATGGAAGCTATCTGACACTGAGATTGCTCTCAGAAATGAAAAGGATAGGTATGCGGCTGCTGAACGTCAGTGGGAGGAAGCTTGCAAGAAGCAAAACTCTGTTCTTCAAGCTGCCCGTGCTGAAACTCAGAAGAGGAAGGATGACTTGGTCAAGGCACTTGATGCCAATACGGCGTTAGAAGAACAAGTGGCCCACCAAGGCGTTCTTATCCAAGAGCTTGAAGCAGATTCAAAGGTGCAGAAGGAGCGGGCGGAGCTTAATAAAAAAGAGCTAATAACATGCAAGCCGCCTATGAGTCGCTTCCGCAAGCCTGTGATGAAGTGGAAGCCCGAGCAGCGGAACACTTAAATGAATAGCAAAAAATAGCAGACGGGTACAATGAGCTTCAGGAGTGGGCGGAGCGGGCGGAGAGAGAACGTCATGGCTGTTAGGCCAGGGTCTTAACGCGGTATGTTTCTCTCCTTCTCCGCTGTTTTATTCGTTTTGTTGCCAGTTGTTTAATAATTTTTCCTTTCCAAGGCAGGTGATTAAACATATCAAGGAAGGGACGGAGATGACGGATAGCCTTGCTTTCCTGCTCACTGCCTCTTCCAATTCTGGTCGCGTAATAGGCTTCAATGAAGGAATGGCAAGCCGGCCGCTCGTTGGAAGAACGCCTGCTGTATGGACTCGATGTCACTCAGGAGTATGACATGCGTATCGAGGAATATGACAATTTGACATTTCCTTTGCAAGACATGCTTCCCGAGTTTGCAGCGGTGAGTGACGGCGTGGAGCAGTTGAAGGATTACTTGGGGGAAGGAATGGAAGACAGTCCGCCTACACCTCTTGAGGATGCGACCGCACAAGACCCATATAATAGGTTTAGACTTGTAATTTCTTTTCATATTTGTAAATATCTTTCATTATGAATGAAAAGAAAATTTTTGTCATCTTGTGAATCTTATATTATTGTATGCTTGTGACATTTTTGGGATATTTTTGAACTTCGCAAGTGGGGGGAAATGATGACGTGGCGGGAAGATAAATATTGCAGGACAGTTGATAAGACGTATCTGACGTCTTTCTACAGTCCGTTGTGCTTTTTCGTCTTTCCGGCCTGACGTGTCAACCCTCGATTGGGCCGCCTTTTCTCTCTCCACTGGCATCCAATAAGTCGCATTAACTGCGATGTGTATAAATAGATCAAATGCCACTTCCATTCATTTACATCTTCTATTTCTTCTTTTTCTTTCCAATTCCAGATCTGAAACTTCATTTGCTCTCAGCATTTAATCATCCGTCGATCTAAAATGGGTAAGAGAAAAAGGGTGATGCTTCGATAGACAACGTCTTTCTCCGCTGGAAAGAGAGGGATTATCAAGACATCATCAACGTCTATGGCCTAGAGCCTAAATGGGAACCCGAGTATCCAGCGGACGGGTCAATTGCCACTAACCCGCCGGCGAAGAAGATGGCCGTGTATGCTGACCATTTCACTACCGGGAACTTCAGGCTTCTTGTAACGAAGTTCCTCGAGGCCATTCTAAAGACCTATGGGATCCACCTATCTCAGGTTCATCCCATTGGGATTTTGAGGATTCGTCATTTCGAATTCTGTTGTCAGACTCGCAACATGGAGGCTACGGTTAGCCGGTTTGCCGTCTTTTATAAGATTACTAACCGCGGCGGGTGATATAGTTGGTCTACCACCAGGAAGGGCACCATTGGTACCGAGTGGTACCGGAGTCTCCACGAGTGGAAGCCCAAGTTCTTTTGGATTCAAGAAGACGTCATTCCATTCGAGATGACATATCGCAAAGCTGCAGAAGGGATGCCTGTGGTCCATGGTACTATAGAAGTGAACCTTTCAAAACTTTAACCCAAACACCCACCCCCATGCATGCGATACACGAGGGAGCACTGGTGGGTGCAAAGAGAGCCATTTATGGCCATTTCTTGACTTGGAGCCATATTACGAGAAACCCAATAAGAGTAAGTTTATCTTTTCTTTTTTAGAGTTCCGCCTATATTCTGATTGTTTTCTTTATTTATGCAGGTGAGTGTTCCATCTTTAGCATGCTTCTAGACCTTGAGGAAGGTCTTATGGCGCGCCGTCTATTGATCCAAAGGATGCGCCCATTCTTGAGCGTACCCGCCACAATTTTTTTTTCTCCGCCACTCTCCGCCCGGAACCTGTAGTTTCTGAGGTGATGTTAGCTAAAACTGAGGAAATTTTGAAACCCCGTCCCATTACTACTGCTACTTCTAATAAGGTGATAGTACTTCTTTCACTTAGCGAGGAGTCATCATCCCATGAAGAAGGAAAGTTACCCCTTGGTAATACTGATTCTTTGAATACCCTGCATCCGACTGTAGGTCTGACCCGCAAGCGGAATCAAATTCCAATCACCAGCGAGGTGGCGGGTGACGAGGGTGCTAATGTCACCATCGAAGATGACCATCGAGCCACTGACGATGTCGTCGACGAAGGTGATCATCAGGCCGCTAATGTGGGCGCTTTCAAGGCGTCTGGTAAACGGAAGGTGGAATCCAACAAGCCTGCCGTTACCCAGAAGCACAAGAAGAGGAAGCTGGCAGCTCGTCTTCAACAACTTACACCCACAGATGTTTCTTCAGGTAACTTCAATATTTTCTAAGTTTTGATAATTTCTTCTACTTTTGTAAGATACGTTATTGATACAGACGTATTGCTTTGTAGAATTCCTGGAGAAATCTTCTAAGGACCTTTCAGGTCCAAGGGGTCAACACCGTCTGCTACGCCGCCAACGTCTCCACCGACAGGTGTACAGGATTCGGTTGTTATTGCGGATACCCCTCCTCTTTAGGATAAGAAAGACGGTAACTCTAAAGACCCCTTCATTTCTTCACCTTTCCATATTCCTTATCATTTCAGAGATCAAGGAGGGGTAAGCGCCTACGCTTGTGGTCCGCAAGCGTCCTCGTCCCAAAATGAGGAAGAATCTTCGATGCATCGTCCGCGTTGGTCCTTACGTCAGAATTCAACATTTTTTGACGTGGACGTGTGCTTAGAATATCTGCAAGGAGATCTTCCTCTTGCGGAGAGGGAGCTTCAGCGTAGGCGTCCACGCTAAGAGTTATTGACCTCCTACTCTTATTCCCTAGCCAACAATGTCTCCACCAGTCAAGAATTATGTCAAGACTGGTTAGGAATGAATGAGGAATGGAAGAATTTGGAGGTTAGAGCAGCCCAGGCGGAGAAGGAAGCCGTTGAGGCTATGAAAGAAGCCAAAGACAACTGCCTGGCTGCTGATAATGCAGAACGACAGTTGGCGGATGCCAAAATGGCGTTGGAGGCGGAGAAAGCTCGTCGATTTGTTGCTGAGGAAGCCAAAATTGCTATTCAGCAACAACTAGATGAACGTGACGGGCTCATAAAAACTCTAATGGCTGAACGCCAAAATTTCTCTTCGGCAGCCAAGGACGAACGCGTTGCTACTCTTGCTACCAGGAACAGGGAGCAAGCCTTGGAATGTGCCGAGCATAAGATGGAACTTGTCCGAGCCCAAGGCGGACAAAAAATGGTTACTGGCGGAAGGGGTTCCCCAGGTAATTCTCACTTCTTGTGAATTTTGTTTAAGGAAAGTAATCATATCCAAAACAGTTGTTCATGCTTATTGTTTTAACAGGTTATTGCCCACATCCGGGAGGGCGATGAACTTGGAAACTGTCTTGCAACACTTTTGATCGTGTCTTCTCAGGCTGGCCGCCAGACAGGTTTCTGGGAAGGTTTTAAATTCGCTGAAGAAAATAGATTTCTCGAGGAATACATCTTGCATGGCCAGGATACTGCTAAGATTCTTGATGAGAAGAAGACTTTCGACAATTTGAAGTTCATTATTGAAAATCAAATTGTCGAGCTTGCGGACAAGGAAGACGATGTTGAACAGTTGAAGGAGCTCCTTGCAACTGCCAATGAAGATCAGGAGGGCGAGGAAGAAGAAGATGCAGCATTGTAATTTTATATTTTTGTAGCTCGCATAATTCTATCTTTCTTGTAATTAACATCCTTTTTTAATCCCATTTGTACATGTATAAGAAGCTTGTTTGATCCGGTACACTTTGTCTTATTCTTCATAATATAAGTGTTTGTAGGATCTTCTTATTTGTCAATAAAGGATTACATCACTCCTGCCATACAGATAGATGAACCCAACCTGGTATGCGGACCAGAATACGTATAAAAACTAGAATGTGGAATTAGTAGACTTTTATAAAAAAGGCGTAAGCCAAATGAAATTACAAGAAATGACATTACATGTCTTTCACTGGTCTATGAGGCACACATACCAAATATAAAAAAAGTAAATAACATATGTAGCTAGATGTAGCATTTCTTTAATTGTGCCACATTCCAAATTCTAGAGACCTCAGTCCCGTCCAACTTCTCTAACTTGTCAGCGCCCTTGGATAACACTTGTTTAACCTTGTAAGGACTCTCCCAAGTTGGGGCTAACTTGCCTGGAGCTTCTTGTCCGGAAGCCTCATTACTGCGGAAGACGAAATCTCCCGCATCAAATGTTCATTTTCGGACCCGCGAGTCATAATATTTCTGCAGTTGGCGTTTGTAGTTATGCTCGCGGATCGATGCCAATTCCCTCCTTTCTTCAAGGAGGTTGAGGTTCATCCGCAACTCTTTGTCGTTATCATCGAATAACAAAGTTCGTGCGGATGGAACCCCGATCTCAGCCGGGATCATGGCTTCAGAGCCATAGGTTAAACTGAACGGCGTTTCAGAATTACTTGAATTCTTCTGGATGTGGAAGGCCCAAAGTACATGGGGCAATTCATCAACCCAGCCGGTTTGTTTAGTACCTAACCTCGCTTTGATCCTTTCTTTGATTGTCCGGTTGGTTCGTTTGACCTGACCGTTGGCTTGTGGATGAACCACATATGTGAAAATATGAGTAACATGAAGTTCTTTCAACCACTCTTGTAACCCCCTATCCTCAAATTGGGTCCCATTGTCACTTACAAGCTCTAGCGGAAGACCAACTCGATAAATTATGAATTCCCAAAGGAATTTTTTGACACATGATGTTGTAATAGATGCGACTGGTTTCGCTTCCACCCACTTGATAAAGTAATCAATGGCCACAATTAAAAATTTGACGCGTCCCGGGGCTTCGGGGAAAGGTCCCATGATGTCAATAGCCCATTTATGGAACGGCCAAGCGGAAGTTACTGGAACAAGCTCTATCTTTGGTCGCAATATATTGGGAGCATGACGTTGACAAGAATCACATTTCTTGATTTCCTGTACAGCATCCAAATGCATTCCCGGCTAGTAGTATCCAGCATTCATGAGTTTTGCTACGATCATTATCGGGCCCGCGTGAAGGCCACAAATGCCTTCATGAACTTCTCTAATCAAATAATTTGCTTCTTCGGCGTCCACACACCTCAGGAGTGGGCCGAGGAAGGATCGTCTATACAAGATGCCATCTTGCATTTGTTAGTTCAAGGCCTTGTGCCTTATCTTTCTGGCCGCGGCCTTCTCTTCTAGCAGACCTCCTGATGACAAGTAAGCCATGATTGGTGTCATCCAAAATTCTACGCTAGTCTGGATTACTAGAACTTGGTTCTGTGGGATGGATGGCGATCCAAGACTTCAACTTGAATGTCCTTAGCGAAGTGCTCGAAATTTGTTGAAGCCAATTTACTAAGGGCATCCGCTAACTTGTTCTCACTTCTCTTGATATGGATAACTTGGCACGAAGAGAATTGGAGGATCAAGTCATTTGCTTGTGACAAATATGAAGCCATTACATCGTTTTTGGCTTTGTAAGTTCCATTAATTTGCCCTGCGATCAGCATGGAATCCACCCGCGCCTCTAGGTGCTTCACCCCAAGTTTCTTAGCTATTCATAGGCCTGCCAGAAAAGCTTCATACTCCGCCTCATTGTTAGTACTTTTAAAGTCTAACTTGATGGCGTAGGTAAACTCATGACCTTCGGGATTGACTAACCTGAGGCCTGTGCCAGATCTCTAGCTACTGGATGCTCCATCCGTGAACAATAACCAGACTTGTCCTTGTTCCGGAGGTGCTTGGGGTTGTTGTTCAACTAAGCATTCTTTTACTTTGTGTTGCGGAACTTCAGTAACGAAGTCCGTCAATACTTGCCATTTGATTGCTGGTCTAGGTTTGTATTCAAATTCATGTTCACCTAGTTCGATGGCCCATTTGCCAATCTCCCAGACAATTCCGGCTTGCTTAATACATTTTTGAGTTTGAATCCCGTAAACACGTTAATGGGGTGGCCTTACAAATACCTGCGAAGCCACCTGGCAGCGTAGACCAACGCCAGAACTAGTTTTTCGAGCATTGAGTACCTGGTTTCTGGTTCCGTCAACGTCCTACTAACATAATAGATTGGGGTTTGAACGTTCTTTCTGTCTATCTGTAGTACGACCCCAATGGCGATGTCAGTTGCTGATAGATATGGGGTCAAAGGTTCACCTGCGTACGGTGCTATTAAAGTAGGCAACTCCATTAAGAATTTTTTAACCTCCAGGAATGCTTGTTCAGCCTCCGCGGTCCATTTGAAATGTGCCTTCTTTACGCAATTTCTCAAAGTTGACACGAACGGGTAAGAATTAACTGCATGGTTTGCTAAGAATCAGTTTAGTGCAACCAATCTTCCATTGAGTGTCTGTACTTCTTTAAGGGACGAAGGGGAAGGCATGCGGGCTACTACCTGGACTTTATTCGGGTTGGCCTTAAAACCCGCTCCTGTAACAGTCACTCCTAGAAATTTTCCCTCTTCCATCCCGAAGGAACACTTGACTGGATTCAGCTTCATGTTGATAATTCTCAAAGTTTCAAATGTTTCTTCTATGTCTCTCAGCATTTGATCTTCCTCAATGCTTTTAATCACAAGATCATCCATATATACTTCCATGTTTCGACCAATATGTTTCTTAAATGCTTCGTCCATCAATCGTTGATATGTAGCGCCCACGTTTTTTAAACCGAAGGGCATTATATTATAGCAAAATGTGCCTTGGTCTGCGCGAAACTCTGTCTTGTCTTCATCACCCGCCACCATGCGGATTTGATAGTAGCCTTTGTAGGCGTCTAGAAAACATTTAAACTTTAATGGGGCTACAGCATCAACTTTGAGGTCGATTTCTGGCAATGGATAACAATCCTTGGGACACGCCTTGTTCAGATCCTTGAAATCTATGCACATCCGCCATGTCCCATTACTTTTATGGACAATGACTGGATTGGTGACCCAAGTCTGGTATTGGATTGGGCGGATGATTCCAGCATGTAAGAGGTCCTGAATTTGTTCGTTCATTGCTTCCGTTTGTTCCGGACCCATCTTACGCTTCTTCTGTACTATTGGAGTAAACGCTGGGTTTACTCGCAAATTGTGCTTTACAATATTTCCCGGTACCCCTGTCACGTCCGCGGGCTGCCATGCGAAGATATCGACGTTTTTTGTCAGTAACTGCTTTAAAAATGTCCTCATTATCTCAGAGATAGCAGGTCCAATCATTACAGTTTGATCTGGGAACGTTTTTTTTAATACCCATTTCTCGGGCTCAGTCCGTCGACTTTGCTTCGGAACTTTGTTGGGTTTTAAACTTTCTGTCGCGAAGCAATGGCGATTAATGTGAAAGATAGCCACACCAGTGTGAGTCGGCACTCCCACTGCACCGTGTGCTGTAGAAGGATGGGCATTAAAGTTACTGATCGCTTCCCGACCTAGGATGATGTCATGCTTTGATGTTGCTGGCAAAACCAAAAACTCAACCTCTTCGGTTCTTGAATGAATTCCATCACTGAGAGTAACCTGAAAAGATATCACCCCTCGTGGGTGCATCACCTCGCTTCCAAATCCAGATACAGGAGCATGAGTGGGTTTCAACCTCTCCTTATCTTCTTCATCTAGCTTCTCAAAGCACTATTCGTACATTATATCCGACGTACTACCAGTGTCGAAGAAAACATACTGCGAGCGATAACGGCCAAAGAGGGCGGTGATAATCAAAGGATTCTTGTTACAGGGGCCTCCTTTAACCCGTGGAAAAAGCACAGACTCATCCTTCCATTCTTCATCCAGAAATTCTCTTCTCTTTCCGGCAACTTTGTATCCTCCTTGAATAATATGAACATTTAGGTCTTTGACTTGTTTTTTGGGCGGACCTTGGTTATCTCGCATGGGAGCCTTACCAGTCGATGGTCTTGCACCTTTGACCAAGTGTCCCAATTTTCCTGATTTCACAGCCGCCTCAATTTCAATTTTCAAATCGACACACTCGTTCGTATTATGACCTATGTCGTTATGAAACGAACAGTGTTTCTTAGCATCAAGGAATGATCTCCTTGTGAGTGGTTGCGGTTTCCTGAAATTCATGTTTTCAGTAGTGAGAATTTATGCATGTGTTTTTAACAGTGGAGTCCAACTGTTAGAGCCTCGAGCTGAAGAAGCCGCTTTATTTTTGTTGCCGATCAAAGATCTAGCATCGAATGATTTAGACGCCTCCGCGGACGGCAGAGTCTGGACCAAATTGTCCCTTTTGCCTGCTTGTTCGGCCGCGGGGTCTAGAATTCAACCTTTAAATTTTGTTTCTGATTATTGGATGCCAAAGTCTTTTGAGTCCTTGCGAAAAACTTCGATGTGGATATAATTTCATCCAAATACTTCGGCATACCATCTCTTCCGGTTAACGTCCAAATCAATTCATCACTCTTCACATTTTTGCGGAAAGCTCCCCGCAACATATCTTCACTCACGCCTAACCACGTCTAATATTTCGGACGGATCGCGAGTGTGTTTCTTCTACTGACTAAAGTGCTGGGAAAATTTGGCTACAAAGTCATCCCAGCTCTTTATTTGTCCATCCGGATGCTTCTCAAACCACTCCTGCGCTGCACCAGTAAAAGTTAATGCGAACATGTGGCACCAGTATGGAAGAGTCCAACCGCTGACTCCTCCTACGGCCACAAAGTTCAGTAGGTGATCACTGGGATCAGTCATCCCATCGTATTTCCCTACGGATGTTGGGATTTTCTAATTGACTGGGAATGGGGCAGTTGCGATTTGTGCAATGAACTGTGATTTTTCAGAAAAAGCAGTCGGTATGGCATAGAAAAATCTTCCTCAGCATCACTGTGATAACCCGACTGACGAACTACCACCTGCGGACAGCTAGTTCCCTCGTACAATGAAGTCGGCTAACACCGCTGTAGTAACTGATATCACCTGGACGATATGACGGGTCGTAACTATTATACTCGTCAGGTAAGATGGCATTCGCATAACCATACGAGGACGGTCATGCTTTCTCCAAACTTCCCTAGGATCTCTCTCCGTCTGAACGCTGTGACGGATCTGACTCCTCCTCGTTGTTGCAGGAGGAGAGGGAGACTTCCTAGGGGATTCATCATAATTCAGAGTTCGAGCTTGGAGTCACTCTTCGCACCCTACACTCTTACTCCGCTACAACCTTCTCTTGCTGGATACGGAACCACTCTTCCGGAGACAAGGGTCCTCTAGCTTTGGAACTACGATGATGAGTTCCCGCCGGTTCGGAATCATCAGAATCATCCTCTAGGCCTAATTCTGAATAGGTCCGGCGAGTTTCTCTCGTAAATCGCCCCGGGTTGCCAGATTTGGAACCTCCTGGCGCTGTGACATGTCCTAGATCCGTTGGAGTAGGACCAGCTGGTGCTGTGACATGTCCTAGGTCACCTAGAGTGGAACTTTCAGGTGTCGTGATACGTGCAAAGACACTTGAGGCAAAGCCTCCCAGCGCTTCAGTATCGGTAGTACGTAAAAGCGGTGCAGGAGTTCCGGTCGGCCCCTCAGGAAGCTTACTCATATCGTACGAACCAAAAAAACCAACAAAAACTCTTGCGGTTCTAACACCAAAACGGATGGCACCAATGAAGAAACACGGATCTAATCCCCTAGACGGGTCCTAGATCCAATGAGTCCACAGGGTAAGATACAATAACAACCAACAAGATATGAGCACAACTCGCAAAGTTCAATGACCGGAACCTGCAAAACAGACTCCGTGAGCTCGTTACGGGAAGGAAAAGAGGGGGGATCTTCCCGTAACCACCCTTCGGCATGAGAATAAGTACAGTTCTGACAAAGAGAAAGTACTCAAGTAATCTTAGTAGATAGTTGAGAGTGAATGAATACCTCATGCAGGTTGAGAGGGTTTTTATAGCCGAAGGATGTGGAAATATGATTGGGCCAGCTGTCCCGTTTTAGAAGATCTCCCGTAACCGTCTGGACACGTGTCCTTGCGTAATAGGTTGAGCTATACGTCCCAGGCGCATTGGTATAACAACCTGGACACACGTCGTTCTATGATAGGATGAGTTAATTCCTGGCCATGTGCATGGATATAACAACCTGGCCAGTTGTCCTCAATTCATTGGTTAACGGGTCACGTATCCTTCAAGTAATCAATCGTGGTTATTCTTCTAGAAGGTAATTAGTTAATTACAGTTGTCCTGTGACATTGCTTCCTGTCGTCCCAGCGGGTGAATATGTTACCCTGGGATGACTTTAGAGGGTGCCTGGATGCTTCCATGTATGATAAGTTGTGCGGGTGATCTATATGCCCCGCGGGTGGCATATGAGGGGTTTCTCTCCGACCCGCACATAATACTTAAGGGTATTCGGGTCTTTTTGGTACCCTACCTCTATAGAAAGTTAGGGTAGGGTGGTTTATATGTTTTTTAATATTAATGAATACAATTACCATATTACAGAAACTTAACAAACATTAACAATGTGTCGTATCGGACGTAGAGCTTTTTATTTGTTAGTTATATATTTTCTTTTGAATTGACTAGTTCAGAGCCTTCAGGCCTCCAGAAGGTTGTATCATAGTTTGTAATGAACTTTCAACCAAAACGTTTGGAATTTTATAAATTCACCAAAAGAGATGTATTATATAGCTAGCGTATATGCATTAACATGCATTTTAATTGTTAATAAAAAATACAAGCAACAGATGACTGTAGTTTATGATAAACAAGCGAAACAATCGACCATTATGGCAATTGTGGCTAGCACATGCAATATGACTGTAAGCAACATGAACTTCGAGAGAAATTTAGATTGACTTTTTATTAGTTTATAGTTTAGAGTTTGTGAGAAACCTCCATATTTTCAACTTTTACTTGATATTCGTACCGAAAATATGTGAGAACACAAAAGAAAATGGAGAAGAAAGAAAAGTGGTATTATCTATTATTATTATATATACAGTAAAGTAAAAGTTTGATGCAGCAAAGTATTGATGGGTTCACGTGACACCAAACAATCGTACTTATATATAGTAAAGCACAAGTTTGGTGTCGCAGACCATTGAATGGTTCATGTGACACCCACGATTGTGCGACATCATTGTTTAGCCACCGATTTACTACCGTAATGTTTGGGAGTTTATGTTTACCAAGACCGGGTGTTACCAACCTCTTTATTTTAGTTCAGGTCCTGTAACATACGTAACTAAAACCGACCGAATTCGCGTCAACTCACTTTTTTTAGTTTCAGTACTGTAACTAACATAACGAAAATTGACAGAATGCCAATTTCGTTTTTGTTTTAGTATCGGTAGCGTAATGAACGTGATGGAAACCGACCGATTTCGAGTAGACTCATTTTTCTGGTACCTTAATGAATACTGACTGTATACCAGTTTTGTTTGTTTTTTTAGTACCGGTATCGTAACGAACGTGATGGGGACTGACTGAATTTGCGTAGACTCACCGCCTCAATGCTCAAGATCGACAATGCTAACGTTTTACCAACGCCCGATTTTACGGACCGATGTCACCCCATAGGTCCAATTCAATTTATATATATATATATATATATATATATATATATATATATATATATATATATATATATATATATTTAGTTCCGCTACCATAACGTACATAACCGAAATAGACTAAATTCACTTCGATTAACCACTTTAACTCCAGGACCAACAAGAGTTGGGTTTTACGAACGTTTGAGTTTACTGACTTACGCCGGGTAAAACACTAGTTTTATGTGTAGTTGGTGGTTCGGGTGGATTTCAGAAATCACACGTCTTCAACCAAATTGAAAGTTTTCGTGATTATTATCGTCTTTACTTAAAAGTGGTAGAAATCATACTATAAAATGTTAGAAGACTTCAACTCTGGTCTTTTTTAGACGTTTGAGACTACTTGCTCCCGTCTCTTTAAATTTAGCATAGAGTCATGCTTTGGATTCAAGATCAACCATATGCTCCATAGATATTTACTTTATTTTATTCATAATCGTTAGGGGTTACTTTTTCTTTTTTGAGAAATCTGCTATTTGCCTCCCTGGTTTATATTGTTGCTGGATGGGTTAACCACTAAAGACGAAATTGCGCTGCCACTGTGAAATTTTGGCGGGGCAGTCTGTGCCCTTCCGTTAAATATTTTCGTTAATGACCGTTGAGATGGAGGGTGTTTTGGTCTTTTTACAAATAAAATTTTGACGGGTCACATCTGTGCCATTCTGTTTATTATTATTTTTAAAAGCTTGGAAAAACCAGCTTGACGGGAAAAATGGCAGTCCGACCATCGGGTATTATTTTCTTCCCTACTATCCCCGTAAGAATTCCTCTTCCCTACTTCCTCACTCCTTCTTTTTCTTACACCTCTTTTACTTACCCCTCTCAACTTCCTCAACACTCCTTCCTCAACACTCCTTCTTCATCTTCATTTTCATATATATACATACCACCGTAGCCATCTTCCTCAACACAACACTTCATCTTCATCCAAGACCCGAACCCACCGTAGCCACCCGAAAACTATCCACCGTAGCCCCTTCAACCGTCGCGCCGGCTCCCACCGTGTCCCCGTCGCACCCGGCCCTGCTCCCCGTCGCACCGGCTCCGTCTTCCCCGTCGCACCGGCTTCCCGGCTCCCATCGTCTCCGGCTCCGTCTCCCCGTCCCGTCGTACCCCGGCTTCAAGATGGTTCTAATAATCACCGTGAACTTCAATCGGGCTCTATTAGGAGTCCCGATTGATATCAATCTCCGGATAGAGCTCCGGATCCGAGCGATTACGGCTTGGTTTTTGGTCAACTTAGCCGGCCAAAACCAAATCAACTTCCACCGTACGTGGAATCTTGGGCCGCGTCTGCGGATGCTACCGCTATAAAATCCCGAAGTTTATAATTCGGGTGTTTTGTTATATGTATTTTGTGTTCGTGTTATATATATAAAAAATGTTTTTGTTCATTGTGTTTGGGTTCGGGTGGTTGGGTTCGTTATTTTCGGACGAAAAGTTAACTAAGAAACGACACTTTTCGTTGTTTTCGGGTGAAAAGTTAACTAAAAAACGGCTCGTTTCGTTTTTTCTGGGCGAAAAGTTTATTAAAAAACGAGTCGTTTCGTTGTTTTCGGACGAAAAGTTTACTAAAAAAAGACATTTTTCGTTGTTTTCAGACGAAAAGTTAACTAAAAACGACACTTTTCGTTGTTTTCGGGTGAAAAGTTAACTAAAAAACGGTCCGTTTCGTTGTTTTCGGGCGAAAAGTTTACTAAAAAACGAGTCGTTTCGTGGTTTTCGAACGAAAAGTTTGCTAAAAAACGGGCCCGTTTCGTTGTTATCGGACGAAAAGTTAACTAAAAAACGACACTTTTCGTTGTTTTCGGACGAAAAGTTTACTAAAAACGACACTTTTCGTTGTTTTCCGGGCGTAAAGTTTACTAAAAAACGAGTCGTTCGTTGTTTTCGGGCGAAAATTTTACTAAAAAACGAGTCGTTACATTGTTTTCGGGTGAAAACTTTACTAAAAAACGAGTCGTTTTGTTGTTTTCGGACGAAAAATTTACTAAAAACGGGCCCGTTTCGTTATTATCAAACGGAAAAATTACTAAAAAAACGACACTTTTCTTTGTTTTCGGACGAAAAGTTTACTAAAAAACGACAATTTTCGTTGTTTCGGGTGAAAAGTTTACTAAAAAATGAGTCGTTAATTTTTTTACAAAAAAATGGTTTTAAAAAAACGTTTATAAAAAATGATGAATATATAGAATATATATTACATATTGTAAAAAGTTTTTTACTAAAAACTTCAATTCTTGGTTCAGTTCAAATGGTGAATATATATTACATATTGTATAGATTTTTCAAATGTTAGTTCAGTTCAAATGGTTGGTGTTGTATGTTGTTAAACCAGGGATCGGGGGTTCGAACCCCACCCTCTACACGAAATTTGGATATTTAGTTTTAGTATTAATTATAGGCTCAGGGGTAAAATGGTCATTTTAACGTTTTTTGGTCAGTCAACTCACGGTAACCTGACGGCAATGGCACATATTGCCCCGCCAAAATTTCACAGTGACAGAACATTCGCAATTTCGTTTTCAGTGGTTAACCCATCCAGCGACGATATAAACCAGGGAGGCAAATTGCAGATTTCTCTTCTTTTTTTAATGGTAAGATTTCACTTTTACATCGCACTTGCAAATATTTGAATTCATAACCTTAAATTTGTGAGAAAATACACAATGCCAGTGAACTATTATTGTTGATCAGTTCTTCATGTAAGTAATATAAAACATGATAAATATTAAACCTATGAACCTGTTACAGCATGAAGAGTGGTAACCGCAGCAGGGTATGATGTAGTCGACATGCTTGTCATCTTCATCGAGTTCCCCTTTAGGATGTATAGTTAAGGATGGTTAGGGGTTCTTGAGAGGAACCCGATTTAGGAGAGAGGAGGCACACAAAATTATAATGTGTGTGTGATTAGGTTATGATGTTAATTTATTCTCTCTATATATACACCCAAGGGGAAAACCTTTATTAGCTATTAAGAGTAATATGGCCCATCAACAATTACCAAGCTAATATATAATAAGGTATAATTAATTATTTTGATCTATTATTATATAAATGATAATGATGGCCATATAAATAAATATATAAAATATATTTATTCTTACATTCTCCCACTTGGCCGAGTAATCATTTATTATGAGTATTAGATAATCCTGATCAGGAGTTAACACTCATTTTAGTTTTAAACTCAAAGTGGAGCAGAGAAATACAGTCATTGAATTGAACATCAGCTCAAGACCCCCATTAATCATACTGCAGTCCTTATTTAAAACCTAAGTAGTTATTATCAAAATTTTCATGTAAGCCCTTCAGAACGTTTGATTTGTATATTTAATTCGTCTATATATCATTATGCATGCAGAACATATTAAGAGACGTACAAAATCAAAACTGATGAGGAAATTTAATAGTTAATCATTCATAGTACGATATGCAGTTGTACGTGGTCATTAATAAACCTCTCATGATTATAAGCGCTTTCATAATACTTATGGGTAATAGACCTTTAGTTATAGGTTCCTTAAGCATATCATGAATGTATTCGATATGAAAATTTAGATTCCTCAATTCGTTCATAAACGAATAATTAATTTCATATCAAAATTTAATGTAGCACCTATCAAACTGTTACTGTTTATGAAAACATGGTAGCTGACGTTATCACAATTAGTCTTCAATATATAAGTTATTTGGAGTTTAATAAAACTTATGAGTCCACTAATAAATATTCAACAACATTTATTGACAACAACGTTGTAATTAATCAACATATTATGTTGTTATGACTTAGGTTGTTGTTATCAGTTCATTATAACTCCTCCATGAGATAGATTTATCTACTGACATAAGAATATATCCCGAAAATTACATTTTCCCTCTGAATATGACAAAGTTTAGAGTAATATACCGGTTTGAATTCTCACTTCTTCTTTTAAATTATAGTCTTTCGTTTCTTTTAAAGATATTTTAATTCTCTTTTAGATGTTTCACATTAATCTAGGCATATCTAGTGTGTTACAATTTTGAGTAATATCTGAATGAGTATAGACTTGAACCTACATAAGGCTTCTACTTAATGAAGCATAAGGTAATAATCTCAATGATCCTATTATTCTCTAAATAGAGCAATATTGTTTGTTACATGTGTAAGGACCCATTTAAGATAAAACTTATAGAACAAAACTAATGTCCCTTTGGGTATATCTCAGAATGTTATGATATCTATTATGTAAGGGATATCTTTGAGATATTTCATATCAAAGTGTGTGAACAATGCTTTGACTTATGTAAAATATACTTGTTAGAATAATGTCATTTATATAAGAACAAATTTGTTTTTAGTTGCTCCCACTCATCTTGAAGTAGGTACATTAATCCACTTGGTTTTTGATGAAAATAATTGTATAAATATTTCATCAAATTTTGTTGTTTGCATTAACCCATATATGGATTTTATTGACTTATAGACTAAATGTTCATTAACCTTCAGTTTATAACATTTAGGTTGTTTTATGAGCATGTAGATATGTAAGTCAGTTATTAGGGAAAGTTGTTTTAATGTTCTTCTAACGTAGCTCTTTAACTATTATAAGCTACTTGAACATTGATGATCCTCAAAGAAATGTTTTATAATATAGGTTATAAGATTCTTTGATGATTTATTCCCTTTTGAATCTAACCTTTAATAAACAATTATGCTTCTTAATGTCTTAACGTTTGTGTTAGGATTTAGTTTAGTTATGAACACCTTTAGGTGATTCAACCAAATCTCAAAACGTTAGCGACTTATGGAGTCAATTATGATTGATGATGATGGTTTAATTATAAGGGGCATGATCATTAAACTTTCCAACATCCAGTTCAACTTTAGTTAAGGAGGTTACATAAGCATCAAATTTGGTAGGTTTTAAAACCTAGATGGCCTCCTAAGTTGATTATTGGGTAATTTTAAAAGTCTCAGTTTTATGGATTAGCTCTTAGTTAGGTTGCTATCATTTTCAGGATTCTAAGTGTGTAAGATTTGGCGCAGTATGGTGTGCAAGAGGTGTAATTGGAGTAAAATTTAATATCTCTCTTCCTCCCGCCTCTTGTACTTCTAAAAAGTCATTATAAAGACTTTTACTGCTCCAACTGACCTTAGAAACCTTTAGGAAATTAGCATACTTAGGGTCAGTATTTAAAGACCAATAGATTCTAACAGAGAAACAAGTTAATAATATAAGTTGTTGTAGTTTCTCTTGGTGAGAATTAATTTAGTAAGAAATCTGAATTTTTCCACGTTTAAGAAACAATGAAACTTTTGTAAGAGTAGTAGTAAATTCTAAAGAGATAAGTTTTGATGGAATAGTGTTATGATGGAGCAGTGTCTTGTACAAGAGGTGTATTTGAGATAATATCAAGTTTTCACTTCCCCACCTCTTGCAAATCTTGTAAGTTATGATTGAGACACTTAAGGCTCCCACTGATCTTTAATATCTCTAGGAAAAATACAAGAGAAGTTTCAATGATGTACATGACGTGGGAATCTGTCACATATCTGTTAAACTTGATTTGATTCCATTTAAATGACATATTTAGAAAAAATCGTATTAAGTATATATGAACGGATCTCTTTAAGACCGCGAACCATAGAATACTGATTAGATACAAGTAAATAGCATTTTAAATGATAAAAGAATTATGTCTGAATATTCCGTTTGAATAAGTTTCACGAATGTCAGTGAAATATAACTTATGGTAGACCCATACTTATTCCTTAAGCCAAGTAATGTTTAGGGTATTTAACACATGATTTAAAATCACTAAGAATGAGATTATATGAAAAATCACCCTCATCAACCATTTCATGATTTCTCATGAAATTTGGTTTTAATAGATGAATATTATATGTCTCATTTGTCTTTCGTTAAATTTTTATTTGCATTATAACAAAAATTGTGAAAGTATACATTATAATCTAGTTCTATTTTATAAATGTTTCAATCCAGATATTGATAACAAATAATATAAGAGTTTAAGGTAAGAGTGACTTTATGTTGGTTATGTAAATTTTATAACTGTCATAATGTAACTTAAGTATTGATACTAAATTCTGATTAATCTTCAGAAAATTTAAGGTATCATAAAGTGTAATTAAAAGACAGTTTATCATGGTTCTAATAACCTTAACATTCAAATTTGTCACTAACACTCATGTTAGTTATTTGTTGATTTCGGGTAAACATATAGAACTAGACTCAACCAATCATGTGTTAATGGGAATATTAGGATTAGCAGACTTATATATCATTATTATACAACTATCAATTTTAGCCAGTTGTTCTTTTGAATTATGGATAGTCTTTTAATGTCTATGCCTAATCTAATGGCATATTTTTGCAATGGGACTTCTTCTTAAGAAACCTAAAGCTGGCAGTAATACTTGTATTTTGTCTATGAACCTTAGAATTATCCTCTTTTAGGTTTTAGTGGTAGTGAGTTGAATAACATCTTATTTCTAGCACCAGACATTTCTTTTCGTGTACATATGTTGCTGATCAACACACTCATTTTCCTTTGGTACTTCTGAGTGTTATAGTTGATTCGTAAGGCACTAAATTGTACTGCTGAAAATTTTAGTATGTAATGTACTAAAAAAATGTATTTATTTCCATGTGTAAGACCTTAATTTTATGGGTCATGGTATTTTACAATATGATGTATTCGGTAATGCCATTTAACCTTATAGTTAGAATTTTCAAGAAAGAATGCATGCATCTTATGAGTTATTTTGATTAGTCTTAGGTTAAACTAAATCAGGAATAACTCTAGTGATAGCATTTATTTAAACAAATTATTGATTATCATTATAATAAGAGACATTATGATTGACGCATTCCATTTGTTATGCTCTAGTTTCTAATATAATGATTGTTATTAGAAAGAGCAGTAGGATAGCCATATCATGTCTTAATGAATAATTAAAATTGGGAAGAGCTAAATGTTATTAAAACTCTTTATGAGACAAAATTCAATTGTATTTTAAGATTAGAGTGGATGATTTGGATGAGATCGTTATTTATGGAAGAAAATATAATGAGTAATATTATGGGATATTAAAATAATATAGATTAAAGTTTATGATCATTAGATTAGAAGGATCATTAATATGAGGATCACTATATTTTATTGAAGATATGATATGTCTATTATTAACATCAAACTAATAGACTATAATTAATAGTTCTACTTAAGCAAAAAATAAATCACCTTTGGGCAGAATTAAAATTTATTTAAGTATATGTGCAAAACAATTGTAACACATCACCTTTGGGCAGAAGTTAGACAATTATTTTAATTATGCACGGGCTAGTTTTGCTAAATAAAAATGTAATAAATCACCTTTGGAAAAAAGTGAGACATTTGTATCATGTTAGGCAAAACTAACAAAAGCTTTTCAGTTATACTTGAATGATAGGGTAAATGTAACTCATCACCTTTGGGCAGAAGTGTTACATCAAAAGTTCATTCAAGTTAAGCCTTTATGTTTTATAAAATTTTATAATATTTAAGGTTTACAAAACATTTAATTAGTTAATAGCGGAAAATGTTTAGAGTAAGGATTTTTAAGTTTCCGGTAGGACTTTATTTTTCGGAATTAGTTCTTGGAAATTTTGGGTTCCCGAGAATTGCCAGTTTCCGGCTTTTAATGGGGTTTCAGTATTTGGGTATTTACATGATTTTATGGAGTTTTATGGAAAATGTTCATTCCGGTATTAGTGAGTTTTCGGGTTTATGGGTTATGACCCCAAACCATTTTAGAAACTCATAAACTCTTAGAACACATAAGCTATTTTAAGCCCATAATACATGATTTTTAAATAGCCCGTGAACCCGTAAACTGGTTTAAGCCCTTAACCCATGATCTTTATTAACTAAATTAATAATGATAAGATTTGGTTCAAATCTTTTTAATAATTAACAATTATATTTGTTTCCTATTTTAAGGGGATTCAAATCTTTTAAACCAACATATTTTTTCAAATCCAAGATTTGAAAAAATATTTCCCTAAATAATCATTAACAAATTTTAATCTAGATTTTGAACCAACATATGTATAATTTTCGATAATAATGATGAACACGAAAAACATCATCGAAAATTTTAACAATTAAACATAAAAAAAACTTGGAATCGAAATCTTTAAACATGAAATTAACAGATTTAGAAAATATTAGAGTTTACTAAATATGAATTTAGCGATTTTAAACAGTTTCATGTATTGTTTTCGTAATAGAACATGAAAAAAGAGAAACCTAAAAATTAGGGTTTATCAAGTTTTAGTTCATGTCTTCTGATTCAATTCCGGATTTACAGAAAACATGAAGACTGATTAATCAACATCACTCTAATGCCACATGTTGATCAGTTATTCATGTAAGTAATATAAAACATGATAAATATTAAACCTATGAACCTGTTACAGCATGAAGAGTGGTAACCGCAGCAGGGTATGATTTAGTCGACATGCTTGTCATCTTGATCGAGTTCCCCTTTAGGATGTATAGTTAAGGATGGTTAGGGTTCTTGAGAGGAACCCGGTTTAGAAGAGAGGAGGCACACAAAATTATAATGTGTGTGTGATTAGGTTATGATGTTAATTTATTCTCTCACCCAAGGGGAAACCCTTTATTAGCTATTAAGAGTAATATGGTCCATCAACAATTACCAAGCTAATATATAATAAGGTATAATTAATTATTTTGATCTATTATTATATAAATGATAATGATTGCCATATAAATAAATATATAAAATATATTTGTTCTTACAAATATGTCATGGTTCGTCAAAGATTTCTAAATACCACGAGTTTGGTTTATCACACTTTCATATTATTACATATTTAAGCATTCAAGAAAGACGCTTTTTGACAAACTCAATCGAATTACAAAGAAAATAATATGTATTGTTTACCTTATTTAGAAGAGTGTGGCCAGAAAACTTAGAGCATCCACAACGGGGTGGGTTCCCCGAGGTCCGGATACATGTGGCAAGGAGCGGACGAGGATCAAGCGGACAGTCACCGTTGTAGTGCCAAAGTCCGGTGAACAAGGTTGAATCTGCAAACGTCTGACGGACGAGAAGATGTGGGCCCGTCAAAGGTTTTAAACATTGCTGATTTTTAGCAATAGATAAACGGAACTGCCGGGAAACAATTTGTACCTTAATCACTACTACAGATCACCGTCCGCCGCCACTTGACGCCTCGATTCCGATCTCGTTTACAAATCTCCGATGATCTACAGTGAGTATAAGAAATTTGGGGGTTTGCCAATATAGAAATTGAAATTGACAGTGGGTATAATGAATTTAGGGTTTATGAAAATATTGGTGGTGGATTAAAGTGAAGTTGAGGGAGAGGAGATGAAGAGGATTGTTGAATTTGCCGATGATGATGAAGTGTTTGTGGTGTTGGTTGAAGTAAATCAAGTAATCTAGTGTGAATTAAATGGTTGAAGTAATCTACGGTTAGAGTTGTGTCACTGTGTGTATTAATATTTTTCATTTTGAGTTAAATGATTAATTAAATAAAATATAAAAAAGACTAAATAAACTATTTTAACTAAAATCGTATATTTGAGCAAACCTTAAGAACGATTTTAGCACTTCACTCTTAATTAAATATATAAAGTAGTAGGTGATGATGTGTAGGTTTGTGGAGGTTTGTTGTTGTGAAAGAAAGTGTGAGTTTTTGAGAAAAGTTTGAAATCTGATGTGACGGTTTGTTGAAGTTTGTTGTTGTTGATGCTCTTAGTACGTGTCTGTCAATATTGGATTGTGTTGGAACAATTCATATTGTAGAAGATTCTTTTTTAAACTTTCTTGTTTGACTAAACATTTTGTTACCATTTAGAGTTATGTAAGTGTTGATTAACTTTTTATAGCATCTTATCATTTATATAAAGATGATTGACGTGTTATAATTCAAATCACTCGTCTCATTTCTATCACTTCATGCATCTATGATTTTTAAAATGGAAAATTCTTAAAATAAATTATTTAAAGAGAGAGAAAAAAATAATCCACAAATTTTCAACTTTCTTAAAATGTCGTAAGAAATATGAATTAAGACGACACTTTGGTTTTCGTTTTGACGAGTTCTCTTGACCAATTATATTCTGACACGTAGAAAAAAACTGACATGACCGGCCAAATTTTTGAAAATCTTGATATCACACCCTCAAATTTCGACTAATGGAGTTTTACCGTGATGCGTGTGAATACCAGGATCTAGCTCATTCATTATACCAAACAACCAAATTAAAATATTCAAAACATTTATTTAAGTCTCATTCAAATATGAGAAAACAAAATCCAAACCTAACAATTTAAAAGTGTTGCGGAAGCGTAAAGGAAAACAGTTGAAAATAGTAACCACATGCTTAAACATGCACAACTCATCAACTGTAAAACAATCTGAAATACAAGCTCATGCAATAATGAAAACTCCAAGCAAGCGTGTTACGTGCTCCCTAGCACTACCTAGCGACCTGGGCAAGTATCAATACTCAAGTGTCAACACGTGGTTTGTGAGTTCATAAGTTATAACAAAGAAAATGATAAATGTAATACGTATAAGTAGATTTAGCACATTTCAAAATATATCAGGTTAGCTAACCCATTTACAAGTTACTAGACGGTTGAACCGAAGCTGATTGTATGTATGCCTTCCTACCAGGTCGATCACCAACACTGGCGTATAAAAGTTAGGTAAATATAACACTCGTTTTACGACATCACAACCGTGCTAGCGCGACTAGCCCGAGTGGGGTTTGTCAAACCCAGTAGTACTACTCAATATATCCCTGCGATCACATCCTATCGGTTCAAAATAATGTAAGGACTTTAAGTGATATAAAGGCATCTAGTATAAACTTGTGACATACAAGAAATTATGAAAAATCGAAAACGATTCGCTATGTTTTCCTCCAGAAAACCTGTATATAAGTAAGTTTGTGTTTTCTCCCCGAAAACATGTATCAGAAAGTAGTTTGTGTTTTCTCCCCGAAAACAAGTATAAGCAAATGTGTTGTGTTTTCAGTCCAGAAAACCAGTATACGAAAATAGTTTTGTGTTTTCTCTCTAGAAAACAATTAGGAAAAAGTATGAACTCACCTTGTGTCACGGTAAATGACCTTTCTCAAAACCAAACGAACTAAAGGTAATTCTTTAAGCCAGTTCGTTAAGGTCCAGTTCGTTATAATAGTTAGTTCGTTATAACGAATGAGTTCATTTAAGAACCCCATTCGTTAAGGACTGGACAACGAACTAGAAGTTTGGTAGAATTACAGAATGGTCCTTGGACTTAGAAAAGAATGATATAACCACATAATGGCCCTTGAACTTTGATAATTTATGAAAGATACCTTTAAAGGTTGACGAGTAACGGTTAACTAACTGGGTAAAGATTCAATGAAGTAAAACCAGCTTAGACACTTAAGATTAATTGAGTAAACTATGAAAATGGCCAGAGTAGTATTTAATATTGCATTTATTAAACAGTTAGTCGTGCACAGCTGAAGAAAAAATTAACTATTAACAGTGAACGCAACAAGACTCAGGTGAGTTTCTAGCCCTATTTCCTTGTTATGTTTTCGGCGCTGTGTATATACTCGATGTGATAGTTAATACATTTACCTTAAATGATAAGTGTATGTCATGTATGATTGATGAGTATTGTGGCAGTTTAGCGGAACACTCTTCTTGCCCTTATATATAACAAGTAGACCTAATTAATAAATTCTATGACTTTGGTAAAACTAAAACTAATTGATTAAGTTGTTATTTAAAAAAATAAATATAGTTATTGAGCCACCTTAAATCATTTTAATTCTCCTTTTCCTCATTTAAATTTACATTTTTTTTCTATCCAAATATATATTCGTGCTAGCTTTAAGGGGGTGCGCGGAAAGATCTACCGTCCCTAGTCTGAAAACCCCGATAGGCCCGAATGTTTTTCTTTTTTAAATTTATATATAACTTTTTTTTGAAAAAAAATGTATTTTTAATGTTTAAATTCAATTACTTAATTCATTTAAGGTTATTTTTATTAAAAAAAAAAAGTTATATAACTCAAATCACAATTAGCACTCACTTTACTAGTGAGAGGTAGGGGATTCAAACCTCACTATCACCAATTTATATGGGAGATATGAGGGATGACCCTGGCTTGCCAGGGTTCGAGTTCTGATCTCACCCGGTTTTACCTGCTCCTCGTTGTCGTGCCATTTGGCGGCCATGGCGGTCGGGTTTTATCCGGTAAATCCCTCAATATGTGGGACTTCTAGGGGCTCCGTCCGTCCGGACTAGTGGCCGGCTCGGGCTACCTTTAGCCAATGTGGACCGCGTACGGAGTATCAAGCGTTACTTAGTTGGTCGTTCAAAAAAAAAGACAAACGCATTTAAAAATTTAATTGTTTAAGTGTTAATGAAAAATTATGTTTATTAAAGGCTAAAAAATTTTCTCGCATTCGACCTAAAATTTTTTAATGATTAAGGAGGCGACTCTAATAAACATGACATGCCCCATACATTTACTATTATTAAAAATAAAACCATTTGTTCTTTAACCAATATTAGATTGCATGTTCATACAAACATCCCAACAAGCTTTGTCCCTTATCCATCTATTATTGTCCCCTTGTCAAGAAAGGAATCTTAAACTTAAGTATTTCCTGGGATTGATAATTGTTTATAAGACCTAAATACGTAAAAGAGTACAACACTAAATATAAAATTTGATTGTCTCATCTAATTCTAATCCACATAATAAACATATCGTATTTAACTATTTGGGTTGTACAGATGTTAAATCAACATGTTTAAAGTTAGAATAAAAATTTTGTTTTCTAATTAGTTCAACATTATGACTACCTGGTTAGGCTATGCGTAGTGGAGGAGCTACAAATTGAGGCGAATTACGACACGTGGCGCTTAGTCAGCAAATGATAGGAATTTGTTTTTGGGGTGTAATGGTGTAGGGACTACAAATAGTATAATAATAATAATAACACTAATAATATATATATATATATTTATGTATATATAACACTAATAATATAATAATAATAAATTCCATCCCACTAATAATATAATAATAATAAATTCCATCCCCTCCCGACAACAAATAACCCACGCCCCAGCCCCATTTCGCCCCAATTTCGCCCAGGAGACGGTGTTCCCTCCAAATTCGCCATTGTCGCCCTCATTTTTCGCCCCATTACACATTGCCTCGCCCACAAATCAATTTGTTAATCTGAACTCATGATTAACCCAAAACGGTTATCTTTCCCACTTTATGATAAATTAGTTAAGTGTAATAATATACAATTTAGATGCTACCCAACTACGATAACTATAAATTATTAGAAACATTACGTATATCGAAATCACATATTCACATGAGGGGTTTTGTTAACTTTTTAGTGTTCATTAGCTAATAATGAAATCTATAATTGCAAAGTGATCAGCAAGTGAAGGACCACATCATATATGTTAGCAATTATCATTACTTACTTTTTGCAAGAAACCAAAATGTTGTGAGAACGTGTGTAAGTCTATGTGTAATGGGATGACTAATAGGAGCGATGAAGACTACAATTTTGAGGAAGACCCCCCCCCCCTCCCACCACCAGCGATAATAGGGGCGATAAGAGAGGGGGGGGGGGGGGGGGCAAGTGTTATTTGTCACCTGGTTTGGGTTTGAAATATTATTATTATAATATTATTATTATAATAAAATGATTGTTGTCAACGGTCTTAATCAGCCAAAAGCCGGCCTGTAAACACAAAACAAAGCAACTGGGGGAGCTGATGGCGCCAGTGATCCATACAAGCAATGGATAGAGGATGAGGAACTAGCTCTCACAAAAGCTTGGATCGTCATTTCGGAGGATCCCGATGTTGATAAGTTTTTTAATATTAAGTATTTATAATGTATTTAGTGTTTATTAAAAATTTATAATAATTGTGAAAATAATTTTAATTTGTAGCTAACTTTTAAACCTCTATAATATTTTGAAAGAAAATATATGAAGCTTAACACGTGCTAACGGGTAAATCGGAAGAATACCGGGGTAAAGAAGCGATTCAAGCCCATTGGAAGGTCATCAATCCAGAATGCCAGAAATTTGCTGAGATATACAACTGGTTGACTGATCACGATTGGCGTAGCGGGCAAAATGATGTCGACGTCTCGAGCGTTAAGCGACATTCGAATTCAAAGGCAGACGAAAGGGCAGACCGGGAAACCGTTTAAGCATTTAAGTTCTTGGGAAAAGCTCAAGTTTGCCCGAAATGGAAATGGGAACCCAGCGTTCCGGTCGCTCGACGATCCGGCGCATCATCTCGGGCTACAAAAAAGTCGAGGACCTCGTCTCGACAAATCCGAGCACACTAACAACACCCTCCGATGCTCGTAACTTTAACATCGTTGACGAACATGACGCGGTTAATTTAAACGACGACGAGGTACAAGAGTTGGCTCGACCCCGCGGGAGAGGAAGAAAAAATAATACAAAAAATGGGGAGGGTTCGTCATCGTCACGAGTCAATGCGGGCGCCAGCGAAGAAGTCGAATGTCTAAATGAGGTGTTCGGTCGTTTCGAAACCCATACTGTGGAAGTGTGGAACGTGTTGCTACCCTCTAACAAAACAACCAACACCACGAAAAGCTTGTCGCTATATTTGAATTGCGAAAAATGGGTAAAGACTATGACTTCCTCATCATTGCAGGGTTAGACGAAGAAGCCGCATTATTAGAAGACCGTTCAAAGAACGCGTGAATATTATGAATATTATTTTTATGTTTTTCTAATGTTTTTTCTTTGTATTTCTTTTTTAATTTTTGTGTATTTCTATTTATTTATTTATTTATTTATTTTACTAGGTTTTATTTGTTTGATTTAATTATAAAAATCAAATAATAATAGAGATGACATGGCAAAAAGAGGCTATAACACCATTAAACCTCTAAAACAAAAACTCAACCTTTGTTAACTAGGCATCACATGTCACAAGTCGCTACATTTTATAGCTCATCCACTACAAATAACCTAACAGATAATGTTTTACAGGGGCGTTGTGCATAATGTGGCGCCACACAACAATGAAGACATTATACGTAAAAGGAGCGTAATGGATGCCCTGTTCCAATCATTAATTCATTATTATTATTTTTATTTTTAATAAAAATAAAACAAAAATACATTTCATTAACAAAAAAGCAAAAGAAAATTACACTACAACTAAAACAAATACCTAAAATTAAATATTTAGTCTTCTTAATCGAGCCCGTATTTTTTTATAATTCTATCCTTTTTGATTTCGGCTAGCCTTCGAACATTGCCGGTGAGTCGTGTGAAGTCTTGCTGCAAACAGGAGAAATCTTGTCCATTTTTCGGTCTTTCAATATCTTGGCGAAGTCCTTATTGACTTGAGAATTTTGTTGCATCAACTCATAACGTTGACTCCCAAGGTCGTGTATCTCGGAGAGTTGACGGCTCATTTCATTGAATTGTTTCTCATTTCAAAAGTCGCACCAGCCGAGGACAACCTTGCCCCTTTCCCCAAATTCTTCTAATGCCTGGTCGAGGCAACTCCTCACACTCATCTTCGTGATCACCCTAATCGTTAATAGTTGTCAATAAAATATAAGTTAGAAAAATATATGAGTAACCACTAATATTTTTTCTCACATAAAATTAATAATATATATATATATATATATATATATATATATTAACCACTTACCACATTATAAGTCTTTCAAGATCACGGTCCATCACTGTGCAAGCGTCAAATACTCTTCCGGTATTCAAAATTGAGCAGCTTTTTTAGACTGAGATTCGAACTTGTTTTTCTTTTTGTGTGAGCGCCCTTTTTTGTGTAATCATTATACTCATGGTATAAGTTATAAAGTGTTTTAACTTTTCATTTATCTTTGTTAGTTTTTGTATGTTTTTGTATTTGATTCAAATAAGTTGATGTTTTATAATTCATGTAAATTTATCATTTATTTATATATACAATACATTTACATTTCATTAAATTTATATGATATTACATATATGTTGTGTTTTTAAATATATTCCACTGTGTATAGCACGAGTACTATCCTAGTATTTAATATAAATAGTTTTAATTTACAAGGTAACTTATATATAACTAAATTTTTTTCAACCTAAAAAAACCTATTAGGCCATTACACTTATAAATCTTGAAATAAATTTAAATATATTATAAAATAAGGACTATATGATATTTTAGCTTGAATATATATAAGAATCACTTAGAGTTTTAAAAGCTCGAAATAACTCAATGTAACAATTATTTGAATTTTTTTACATATATTTAATATATGTAGGTTACATTTATTTAGAAAAATTACAACATGTTTTACGCACCGAGTCGAATTTTTACATAGGTGTAACGGACGTTTAAATTAGTATAATCATTATATATATATCTCTCTAATACTTAACTTTTTAATCAAATTTAATCTCAACCTCATAATCTATCCTATTTAATTAAATATGTGGTTAAGAATGAAATTCTTAAATCATAAAAAGTTTTCAAATTATCCCTTCTATAATCAAATCAGCACCGTAAAAAGAAACTAATAATGTACTCAAAACAATATAAATATACACTTATTATATAATGTAAATGCTATAGAAATTAGAAGTGCAATTTTATTTTCAAAACCAAATTTGAATGTACTTTTAGTATGAGTAATGAGAATATCAAATTTGAGATAATACAGATTTGTTTGATACGGGGTAATGGAATGAGCGAAGAATGGAATGGATAAGGTAATGGAATTGATCATTATACCATTCCATTGACATATTTGGTTACCATGTGAGAATGACATGAATTATTAGTTTTTATTTTTTGGTAAGCTAAAAAAAGTCAAAAAAAATAAAATGGTAGCGAGTGGTGGTGGGATGGTGGTGGTTGTCGGTGAGTAGTAATGGTGGTGGTGGATGGCGGGCAGCGGGAGTGATTGTTGGTGGTGGCATGTGGTGGTGATAGTGGGCAGTGGTGGTGGTGGTGGCAGTGGGAAGCGTCGGGTGATGGTGGTGATGGCTAGGAGCGATGGTTGATGGTGGCAGTGGTGGGCGGCGATGGTAGGTGGCGGCGGCGAAGGCGGTTGGTGGTGGTGGCGGGCGGCGGAGGCGGTTGTGGGTCGTGGCGGGAGGCGGAGGCAGTGTTGGGTGGTGAGAGGGAAATGGGTAGTAGTGGTGGGAGGGTGGTGAAGGTGATATAGTGTGAAAGAGAGATGAAATGGAAAAAAAATAACAAGAGCGGGTGGATGGAATGAATTTAGGGTGTTTTAGAGGGAATGGAATGAACATGGTAATGAGTGATTCCATTTCATTGACGAACCAAACACATTTTTTTCATTCCATCATAATGGTCCATTCCATTCCGCCTCTCATTCATGCATACCAAACACTACATACATTGCCATTGTTGAGGTGTGATGTTCTCGCCATCCCGTTGACGGGTGCATCGGAGTATGTCCCGTGAGTGAGATTAAACGATATAAAAATCTGTCCAATAAGTGTTAATTTCATGAAACTAGTTGACTACTGTTGTGTGGTCATTTGTAGGTTAAAAGGAGGTTTTGGAGCTATTATGGTGTATAACGAGGCAACCGAAGGAACCGGAGACTCGAGAGAGGTCAAAAGAGACTAAAAAAATGAAGATTGTGGCTGAAGACCACCGTGGCCCACGGTCCAACTGATCAAGGTAGACCAGAACCCACCATTTGTGGGGTTCTGGTCCACCGTGGGCCACGGTCCGAAAAAAGTAACTGCTGATTTCTTGTTTTTTATGCCGTTTTTCCAAGTCTTTTTATCTATCTATCAATCAAGAACACCCTAGGGACGATTTTTGGAGTCTAAGAACATTATTGTGAGTGTGGTAATAATTACAGACTTGATTCTATGCGTTTTCATACTTTGATTAAAGGAATGATGAACCAAATCATGTGTGGCTAAATTCCTTGGTGTTCTCTCCCGAATTGTAAGGTTTTCCAATGGATGTTTGTTAATTGTTTATGTTATTTGTGGGATAGTAAATTAATATTATGATTGTATTGCTATGGTGATTGTGAGTTTGATTAGTAATTGTTAGTATAGTGTAATTCGTGTTCTTGACTATCAGTTCTTGGTGCCATAGGAAATCGGGATTTATTGGAAGGGAAATAGGGTTGGCTATATAAAACTAATTATCGAGTGACAACCTTGCATTTATACAATCCAAGTATATAGTCCTATTTTATCACAATCAAACACATACTCACGAACTATGTATATGTAGTTCATTCCAAAAGTAAAAGTTAACATTATCAATCTTGGAAACCTGAAATCGGGAGAGAGCATTCTTTTTATTGAATCAGTAAAACTCGTTAAATTGTTTTTCAGTTCTTTTCGTTAATCAAACAAAATCTATGAATTTACTTTTTATGCAATTTAGCTTAATTTAATATAGTCAGATTACAAAGCTACCTAGTAACACATTTTCTACAAACTCCTTGTGTTCGACACCCGCTTACTGCTATCTAATTAGTTGTAATCGGTTTATTTTTGAGTGAGTCTTCGACCATACATCACCCGTTGGTCCAAATCCAGCTTACAGCGTTGAGCAGCGTCGGCCCCTGCTTTGTCGGTTTTCATCACACGATGCCAAAACCCCACATCAGCACCCCACTCAAACGTATTTGGCCTCTTTCATATTTCTCATGTCATGTCATTATCTTTATAAAATAAATGTGTATTGGTTTTATTAATCCTAACTATCATCTTTCAGTCGTTGTCGGTCCCAACTAACGAGTTGGCTGCTGACAGTCCCATCTTTTAACGTATTTTCCCAACGGTCCGCGACTAACAGAATCATAAAGTCGTTACCTGCAGGTCGCCGAAAAACGTTTTTGGCCGAAAAAGTCGGGTTTTTTTTTATTTGCCAAAAAGCTCAACTTGAACATTTGGCTGCCGAAGACCGTTATCACAAAACATAATTTGTATATTAACATCGAGGCTATGAACATGTTTGTGATCATAGCTATCTAATAGAAGCTCATATGTCCGTTTTGACCTGAATCCCGGTTGAACCGAATTCGTTTTGGCATGTTGCCTAGCCCTCGCCCATTTTGCGAGGTTTAATCTACCATAAGAAAATCTTAATTAAAATATTAAAGTTGCAGATACGGAGTGATATACTGATATTAAAAGCAATTAAACAAAAACACTAGAGGTATTTTGAATGCCAATGGTTTGGTAAATAAGAAGTGCACACGTGAATACGTGATACATTTAACATGAACATGCTTCGTTGCTAAGGAATGGAGGGTGGGGGATAAAGGGGAAGCACCTGAAGAGAAATGCCTTTTTAAAGATATGTTTAATTGGCCATACCCCACTCTTTTTCTAGTGTGGATTGAAAAAGATGAGTTGAAAGCATAAGCTAGTGCTGCTTTTAGAGGTGGAACTTGGATGGTGACCTATCTGGACCATGGTACACCATATTTAGCCTCCCATCAACTTGGTTAGATGGCACACTACTCTTTAGGGTGGGAGGGGCGATTAGCGTAGAGGAAGAAGATGGAGATAAGGATTTGTAACTGGCTGCCAACCAATCATCCATCATCTTTAAAATTATTATTTTAACAAAAATGGTTTTATGGTATTTAAGAGCGGTGATGTCAATGATTAAGGGGTTTTAGGATAATTGATGGTATAAATAACATGACAATATAAGATTGGTAAAACTCATATTAGTATGCAGGAGCACCAGTGACGGAACCAGAACGTCTTAACTGGGGGTCGTAATAGAATATTTTTACATTCACTAGAGTGTCATTATTTCAACTTATTCTCGATCAAACTAATTTATTGTTACTGTTATCGTTATCAAACTGAGACAGTGAAGAGGTAGGTCCCAGCAGAGCCCAGTTGGACCCGCAAGACTCACCTTGAAGAGGGACGTCTGCGCGAAGACCAACTGGTTCCGCAGGACCCACCATGCTCAGAGAGATGAAGACCTTACGCGCATAGGCCAGCTGTTCCCGCAGGAAAAGCCTCCCAATGGTGGAGTACCCCGCCTGTTCCCGCAGCTGCGGATACAAGCCATCAGCGGAGGCTACCCGCACTAATAGCAAGGCTACACGCACAAGGCACTAACTCTCAATAATTCAGTAATGTCACCTGAAGAAGGAATGAGCAAGCCGGGAATACTCCCGCCCAAATGAGCCAGTCCGTACGCTTCTGGAGGATCTTTTGTACTATACCTGCCAAGGTATGGACAAAATAGACAAGATCTGACCAAAGCAGCGACAGCTCATTGACAACAGTACGACGAGGAGCACGCTCTAGTACTTAATGTCACTATCAGCCGCTGCCTACTCACCAACCCTTGTCGTGGCACGTACATAGCCTGCAGTTGGTGGAAAAGGAATAGTACACGGCCGGCCATGTCACTATCAGCCGCTGCCTACCCACCAACCACCAGCATGGCACGTGCGTAGCCCACAGTTGGTAGAAAAGGAATATTATACAGCTGGCTGTACCTGCTTGGAAACCTACCTTCGGCTATAAATACTCCAACACCTTGGAACGGTATGATCATCTTATATCTTATATCATATCTTATACCATCATATATCTGCTCTAGCTATTTCTATTAATATACACATATTCAGAGCAATCTAGTCTGATTCTCACGCCGGAGGGTGGTCACAAGGAGGTACCCCCCCCTTCTCAGTGACGAGCTCACGGTGTCTGTTTTGCAGATCATCAGAAGAATAACCATCTTTGCCGGACCTAACCCTCGTGGGAAACATCTACTTAACCCCCAGATTATCCGTAATCTGCCGGGGTCACTTAGTGTTTCTTCATTGGCGCCATCCGTGCATAAAAGCTAGAACTAATTTTCTCAGTTTTTTTCAAAACCTCTGGAAAGATGGTTAAGGTTACTCCAGTGCCAACGCCAGCGAGTGACCAAGAAACTCCGGTAACCACAACCCCAGCTACTGGGGGGAACACCGGCGAGTACACAATATTTACGAACACTACCCCGGTTACCCAAGCCGGGGCAAGTGCAGTAAATAATCCTCCCCTGGGATTCACCGATACCCAGTTGGAGAGACAACAGACGAGGCTCCCCCGCCAAACACTTGATCAAGTTAAAGCGTGGGCGGAAGCACGTCAGAAGGAATTCCAAGCTGAGTTGGATGAACGCTTACGTTCACTCCAACAGGCTGACGAATTCGGAAGCACTCAACAGCTCAACATGAGTAATGAGTGCGAGTATGATAAAGATTGGGAAGAATCTGACAGTGACGCAAACCCGCGCCATAGGGCGAAAGGGAAGCGTAAACAAGCAGACTTCCAACCAAGAAGGAATTTTGGAGAAACCTTCAAACCAAGGAACGCGG
Organism: Bidens hawaiensis; assembly: GCF_021521415.1. Taxonomy (NCBI): domain Eukaryota; kingdom Viridiplantae; phylum Streptophyta; class Magnoliopsida; order Asterales; family Asteraceae; genus Bidens; species Bidens hawaiensis. The sequence continues at coordinate 267,375 of NW_027493190.1, read as the reverse complement.
GGGGAAACCCACGGGACTTCTCCAAAACCTTTAGACCAACTGTTGCAAATGCGGGAACGTCCAAATTTGCAAGGGATATTGCGGAAGCAGTTGCCCCGAAAAGTGCCAAACAAATGTCCAACATAGGCACATATGATGGTATATCTGACCCAGATGATCATTTGAACAGATTCATAGCGGGGGCAACCGTCAGCAATTGGACGGAACCCACGTGGTGTTACATGTTCCAAATGACGCTTGTTGGGGCAGCCAGAGCGTGGTTTGACCGTCTACCGGTCCACCACATCTACGATTGGGCAGACTTCCAACAGAAGTTCAGCCAACACTTCAGTCAACAAAGAAAGTATACCGAAGAGCAATGGACGATCCTCAACTGCATCCGAGAGGAAGATGAGTATTTACTAGACTTCATCACTCGCTTCAACTCAAAAAAGCTGAGTCTGGGTACCATAAGCAAGGATCTTGTTCGAGCAGCTTTCATCCAAGGCGCCGAATACCCAGAGCTTATCCGCACATTGACGGGTAAAGACGGCATGCTATCAACATGGGATGCCATCATGACAGCAGCTAAACGCTTCGCGGAAATGGAAAAGCAACTGGGTAGAGATCTTCCCCAGAGCACAAACCTCTACACTCAAAAAACAAGAGAAAACAACGTCCCTACCGCCCGACAAAACAAAAAGAGGAAGCTTGGTATTTGGCAGTCAAGGGTAAACTTTGGCACCTCATCCGGCTCGCACCAGCGGTTAGGCGGAAAGGATAACATGCAGTTGTCGAACCGGAACTCCAGATGGACGCCACTCACCAAAAGCGTCACCGAGATATTCGCCACCGAGAGGCTCCTATGGCCAGAGGCTCCAATAATCCGACAACGTCCAAACGCTGATCAAAGCAAATCCTGTGACTTCCACAGGACAAAAGGCCACACCACGGAGGAATGCGTAGCCTTGAAGGGCGTCGTCGAAGCATTTGTCAGAGATGGGAAACTCACACACCTCGTGGCGTAATGAACGCTAAGCAGGCTAATGCGTGTAGAACCCCAGTTGGGGAAAGCACGAATGAAACTGCAGCTTCAATGTTGGAGACTACATACTGCGTAAACAACGAGATTCCGAACCAGGTGCATATCGGCTCGAAAGGCTCGATGACACCCCCATCCCAAGAACATGGAAGAGAGCTCAATTACACAGGCTGCATGTAGATCAATTCCAAACTTGTAAAGAAAAGGCCTAGAGCCACTTCTAATGGAAATGATTCTCCTTATCACATTGACGCTGATGGTCTTACATTTATACTTATGATCTGACCACACTGATATGCCGGTATTCACCGCATAAATAAGTGGGGAAGGAAGTCGTTGCGTGTGGACGGCGGCAAAACCCGCATAAACACAAAAAACGGCAGAAATTTCTAAGGAAAAAATGAGGAAAACCTTCACGCAGGTCAGTTGTAGGTAAAGTTTGGTCATCCCACTAAATGAAAGTGACGGTCCTACCCGCACAATCATGAGAGGAAACTGAACATTAACCTATTGACAACCGCGCGTCGAAAGGTTATTCAAAACACTGATGCCGGTATTCACCGCATAAATAAGTGGGGAAGTCGTTGCGTGTGGACGGCGGCAAAACCCGCATAAACACAAGAAACGGCAAAAATTTCTAAGGAAAACATGAGGAAAACCTTCACGCAGGTCAGTTATAGGTGAAGTTTGGTCATCCCACTAAATGAAAGTGACGGTCCTACCCGCACAATCATGATAGAGGAAACTGAACACTAACCTATTGACAACCACGCATTGAAAGGTTAACTTATTCAAAACACTTGGAAAATGGCTAAGTTAAACTAAAGTATACACGAGCGAATCATATATTGTTTGAGGCAAAACAAGTGCCAAATTAAACTATAATATGCATGAGCAAGTCATATAACGTTTATAAAGCAAGTCATTAAGTGAAAGTGACGGTCATACCCGCACAAACATTTCAAACATTACAATGGCCAGATATCTACCCGCCTACAGAAATGTAAATCTATCCTAACGGTGGGAAGGGATCTCAAGGTTCAAACTTCAGGACCACTCCCTCCAAACCCACTCGAACCCGCACCATCAGTTGGCTGTGGCGGTTCAAGGAAAGCCTTGAGAATAGTTAACCCATCATCAGCAGCAGCAGTTTCGTTCACCTTCTCCACCACCGGATGCGGGAAGGCAGCATACCGGTTCACTGCTTGGTCGTAAGTAGCTTCAGTGTCCACATCATAAAGAGGGAAGTTGGAAGGCGGGATGCCCTTCTCAACAAACCCCAGACCAAGCAAGAAACCAGCCTTTTCCCCATCCTCATGGGAAGCGTTGAGGGTTGCGCTCATGGCATCGTCGTAACATGTGTTCCTGAAGATCCGATGCACAACCTACAAAATAAAAAAAAAATATACGTATCAAAAACCTTTCTAAGTATAAAGAAAAGCGTAAAGATATTATGAAGCTACGCATACCTGCGACAACGCTTCCCGTAGAAGCCATTCCTTGGTGATCTGAGCTTCCTGGAGGGCAGCTTGAGCTTGGTCACGAGCGCGTTCGGCTTCATTTTTGTTAAGGTTGGCAAGCAACACTTCCTTAGCAACAGCCTCTTCAACGCCCTTCAGCTTACGCTCAGTGTGGTCAAGCATACCCCTCTGGTCCAAGATCTCTTGGAGCTTTTTGGCATCTTCTAAAGCCAAAGCATCATGAGCCTGCTAAAGCCTCTCTAGTTTGGCTTTAAGCTCCTCATTCTCAGCGCGCAAAGGCTCAGCAATGGCTTCAGCTCGGGTGGCCCTCTCGATCGCGTTCCGCGCAGTTTCCTTAGCCAACCTAAGCTGTTCGTTAACAGCTTGGGTAGCCTTGGAACGAGCCTCGAGCCGGGCCTGAACTTCAACCTCGAGTGCCTTGAAGGCCTTTTCCTTCTCCGCAGCAATGGCGGCAAGTCTCCTGTTCTCCTCCCAGATAGCCCGCGCCTGAGCCACTTCCTGGCTACGCGCCGCCTTTAACTTGTCGTTTTCACGACAAAGCAACTCGACGCGCGGCTGCATCCGGGCAAGGAGAATCCGAAGCTCATTCGTCAGCCTACCCTCCTGGTAGCTAGACATGGCTTCCCCCAACGCACCACTTGGGGCTGCGTGACGCGCCCACTCGACGCAGTCCACAGCCGTTCGAAGGGTTGTTCCACGGCAGATGTTCCACCGTGGAACATACACTTCATTGGAATCCGAAACTGCAAAAACAAAAAGCGGTTAGGAAAAGATGATATAAAAAAAAGATAATAGGCCAAAATAACCCTACGCACCTGTAGGGTCGACAACAGGCCGGTAGCCGCCAAACCCATCACCCGAACCTAAGGGATATCCATCCAAGAGGTCAGGCAGATGGGAAGGAGGCAGAGATTGGCTAGAAGCCCCAACCCTGAACATACCTGATGAACCGGCCGGTGATGAGGTAGTCGCCTGTCACACCCGGCCCTGAACGGCGGAAACAGCCGGGCGCGCGCGAGTGGGGATTGATAATTAAGCACGAGCCATTGCAAACATTCAAAGTAAGATTTTCATTGCGCATGAAAAGTTTAATACAAATACATTACATTGTTTAAAAATTACATAAAAACATCCAAGTATAAAAACTGTTGAAGATTTCCACGCCATATCCCCTTGCGCGGCGGGAACAACCGCGCGCATCGAAGGGATAGAACTAAAATCTTCCAAAAAGCTAGTTTTAGATGTTCAGCGTGAGGTGCTCTAAGTGTGACTCCATGCGCTACCTAGTTATCTCCTGAAAGACACGTAAAACATTTGAATCAGTATAAACTGAGTGAGTTCACAAGTTTTAGTAACTTGATAATTCGTACTGCATCATAGTCCTGATAAAAATCATTCTGAAACATAATTCTGATAGCATCATTAAAACACGTGCTTAGTAAAACATAGTTCTGATAACATATTCTGATAAAATCGTTCCGCGGGCTACGCGCGAACATTTCTGGAAACCGTGCTCGTCTGTGTAAGTGGCGCTGCCACTACGAGCGAAATAAGTAATACCGTCCCGCGGGTTACGCGCGGACACTTCTGAAAAACCGTGCTCGTCTGTGTAAGTGGCGCTGCCACTACGAGCGAATAATACCGTCCCGCGGGTTACGCGCGGACGTTGTGCCGGAAAACAAGGCGCTCGTCTGCGTAAGAGGAGCGACCTCTACGAGCGGGCTCAATCCCATAGTACTGCCCCGTGACATGCTAGGAACTCGTCTGTGTAAGAGGTGCGACCCCTACGAGTGGGTGGATCAAACCAGCAGTCCCTACCCTTAGAGTTCCAATGGTAAAGTGATCACTTACTCGTATCGCACTCTCATCGAAAACCATAGATAACCGTTTACATTGCTCGTAAATATACCATAATGAAACATTATTTAAACACATAATTGCTTGCATTGCTTGTAAGAGTATCATGATAAAACATAATTTAAGTACGTGTCCCTCGCCCCGAAAACAATTTAAAAATAGTGAAAACAGTGAAAATAGGGGCTGTGAGACTCACCTGTGGTTCTTGTTAAGGGATTAATCGAGATTCGGGTTTTCTTGGTGTTGGCCTCGGAATTGAAGGTCTAGAATACGATTAAATAACAAGAAGTATATATATTAAGATCAAGAAATAGGAGAATATAAGGGTTGGAAAGTAGATCTCAAGGTTATAATCTCGGCTTACCTAGTAACAGGATCGGAAATGAAAACAACGGATTCTTGGGAGATGATTAGTGCAAGATTGCAGTTCTTAAGAGAGAAGTTTGAAGTGTGTTTGGGTGATAATTTGGGTTACATATTTATAGGCAAGATTTAGGGAACACAATCCCTTGCTTTAGGGGATTGTAATCTTTTCATATCTAGGTGTAATGATGATAAAGTATGGAAATTATTATTATTTATTTAAAAGTGGAGGTGATTGGTCCTAGGGAGTGGATAAAAGATTCTGATTTGATTTGGACAGGACATGCAGGTCTGTGGTTGGTGAGAGTGGGGTGGCCGACCGTTGACTTTTCATGTTACAGTGTGCTTTTTCAGGTACTTTTGTCAGTGTACAGTAAAAAGTGGAAATCTCTGAAACACGCTACTGTTTCCTTTTGGGCGGGAATAATCTCCTTACATCTGGAGAATAGACTAAGTGTTCTGCGCGTATAACGTTGTGCGCATAGCTTTCTGCGTGAAGGACATTTCTTTGCTGCGGGTAGGTGCGTAACCTTCTCGCAGTTAGGGACAATGAGTTTCATTTGTAGATTCTCCAGGTGGTCTTGGTATTTCAACATAGTGATCAGTTATGTTGAAGTCAATTTCATCTTGGAGCTTCAGACAAACTAACTCTCAATGTTCCCGCCATGCGGGGAGGTTAGTTCCCCTTCCGCACGCGCATAAACGATTTGGGATGCTCCCGCCTTAGCATCATGCGGGACGGTCAACCCATTAGACAACATAAAGTTAAGTTACATGAAAACATAAAGCCAAAACATTCGCGCATGGCGCATATAACATATGCCCACGCTGGTTCTTACATCGCGCGCTCGCGCAGGGCGCACATAACGTGCCCGCGCTGACTCTAACATAGCGCGCTCGCACAGGGCGCACATAATACATGCCCGCGCTGATTCTAAATTAGCGCGCATAATATTTACAATCACCTAATTATTAGGTTGATTACTTAGTTTATAGGATTGGGAAATTACCGGGTGTCACATTTTCCCCCTGTTAAGAGAATTTCGTCCCGAAATTTAGAAGACGTCGCTGGCAGAAGCCATGTTCTGAAAGAGGTGTGGGTATTTCTTGCGTATTTGATCTTCTCTTTCCCAAGTGAATTCAGGCCCACGCCTTGAGTTCCATTGAACCTTTACTAACTTGATTCTGCTTCTGCGTAACTTTTGTTCTTTCCAATCGGTTACTGCTATAGGTTCTTCTACGAAGTGCAGTTGTTTGTCGATGTGAATCTCGTCCAACGGCAAAATCAACGTTTCGTCAGATAAGCACTTTTTGAGGTTGGATACATGGAACGTATCATGAACTCCACTGAGTTCGGCGGGTAGACGGAGTTTATAAGCAACCGGACCGATCCTTTCCAGGATCTCAAATGGTCCAATGTAGCGCGGATTCAACTTTCCTCGCTTGCCGAAACGGGGGACTCCTTTCCATGGAGAGACTTTCAAAAGTACTCTATCCCCTACTTGAAACTCCAACGGTTTCCTTCGCACATCTGCGTAGCTCTTCTGTCTGTCGCGCGCTGTCTTAAGGCGATCCCGTATCTGAAAAATCTTGTCTGTTGTTTCTTGGATCAATTCTGGACCAGTCATTTGCTTGTCACCCACTTCAGCCCAGCACAGTGGGGATCTACACTTGCGCCCATACAAAGCTTCAAACGGCGCAGCCTTGAGGCTTGTGTGATAACTGTTGTTGTAAGAAAATTCAACCAATGGGAGATGAGTATCCCAGCTTCCTCCGAAATCGATTGCGCACGCGCGCAGCATATCTTCCAATGTCTGGATTGTTCGCTCGCTTTGCCCATCCGTTTGGGGATGATAAGCAGTACTCATGTCAAGACGAGTACCTAAAGCCCCTTGTAACGATCTCCAAAACCTTGAGGTGAACCGACTATCTCTATCAGAAATGATGGACACTGGGACTCCATGTTTTGAAACTACTTCTCGAATATACAATCGGGCTAACTTTTCCATCTTATCGGTTTCCTTGATCGGCAGGAAGTGCGCTGACTTAGTTAGCCGATCTACAATAACCCAGATCGTGTCGTAACCCCCAGGTGTCCTTGGCAGTTTGGTGATGAAGTCCATAGAGATTTGTTCCCACTTCCACATGGGAATTTCTGGCTGCTGAAGTAACCCCGACGGCTTCTGGTATTCTGCCTTCACCTTCGAACACGTCAGGCACTTACTGACATACGTCGCGATGGCGCCTTTAAGATTGGGCCACCAATACAGCGCTTTAACATCTTGGTACATCTTGTCTGCGCCAGGATGTACGGAATACCGCGTCTTGTGAGCTTCGTTTAATACTTGCTCGCGCAATCCTCCCTTGAGAGGGACCCATATGCGGTTAGCGAAATATAGATTGCCGTTCTCTTTAAGTTCCAAACTCTTAATCATACCCCCAAGGGATTCGTTTTTAACAAACTCTGGTTTCAAGGCTTCTTGCTGAGCGTCTCGGATACGGGTAGAGAGATCTGCGCGAATGGTCAACCTTAGAGCCTTGACTCGTAGCGTTTTTATTCGCTCCTTCCTACTTAGCGCGTCTGCTACCACATTCGCCTTTCCAGGGTGGTACTTAATTTCACAATCATAATCATTCAACAACTCCACCCATCTTCGTTGCCTCATGTTTAAATCCTTTTGATCAAATATATGTTGAAGGCTCTTGTGATCCGTAAAGATTATACACTTTGTACCATAGAGGTAATGGCGCCAAATCTTTAGCGCGAAGACAACCGCTCCAAGTTCCAGATCATGCGTTGTGTAGTTCTTTTCATTGGTCTTGAGTTGGCGCGAGGCATACGCTATGACTTTGTCTCGCTGCATAAGGACACATCCGAGTCCCTGATGTGAAGCGTCGCAGTAAACGACGATGTCATCCGTCCCCTCGGGCAGAGACAAAATTGGCGCACTACATAACTTCTGTTTCAACATTTGAAACGCCGCTTCCTGATTTTTGCCCCAAACAAACTTCTTGTCTTTCTGAGTTAGCGCGGTCAGAGGTAGAGCTATCTTGGAGAAGTTCTCAATGAAGCGTCGATAGTAGCCAGCTAGTCCTAGGAATTGCCTCACCTCAGTTGGGGTTTTTGGCGCTTCCCAGTTTTCGATGGCCTTGACCTTGGAAGGATCGACGTGTATTCCTTTCTTGTTTACAACGTGACCGAGAAAGTGAACTTCTCTAAGCCAAAACTCACACTTGGAAAACTTCGCATACAACTTTTCTTTCCTCAACAATTCCAAAATCAATCTCAGGTGTTGCTCATGCTCGGCCTTGGTTCGAGAGTAAATCAGAATATCATCTATAAATACAATTACAAATTTATCCAAGTATGGTTTGCACACGCGGTTCATCAGATCCATGAATACAGCCGGCGCATTAGTTAGCCCGAAAGGCATCACTAAGAACTCATAATGGCCGTATCTAGTTCGGAAGGCTGTTTTCGGCACATCTTCCTCATGGACCCTAAGTTGGTGGTATCCTGACGGTAGATCTATCTTCGAATAATAACTGGATCCCTGCAACTGGTCAAATAAGTCGTCAATCCTCGGTAAGGGGTACCGATTCTTGACTGTCAGCTTGTTCAGCTCCCTATAGTCAATACACATTCTGAACGAACCATCCTTTTTCTTAACAAACAGTACTGGAGCTCCCCAAGGTGAAAAGCTTGGGCGTATGAAACCCTTATCCAATAGTTCCTGTAACTGATTGGATAGCTCTTGCATCTCAGATGGAGCTAGTCGATAAGGCGCTCGAGCTACTGGCGCAGCTCCTGGGACTAAATCAATACGAAATTCGACTTGTCGCGGCGGCGGTAATCCGGGCAAATCTTCAGGAAAAACTTCTGGAAATTCGCGCACTACTGGTAAGTCTTCAATTCTTCGCTCATCTCCTTTCTTCTCTACTACATGCGCCAGGAAGGCGTAGCACCCTTTCCTTAGGCACTTGCGCGCCTTTAGGCACGAAATCAGTTTCGTCGCAACTCCCCTTCTTTCCCCTTGAATCACCAAGATTTCTCCGTTCAACAGTGGGATCTGAACCTGCTTCTCATGGCAAATAACCTCCGCGTGGTTCTCGACTAACCAATCCATACCTACCACAATGTCAAAACTTCCCAAGTCTATTGGCAACAAGTTAATATTGAACCCGTGACCTCCCATGACTATTACACATTGTTCAGTTCTTTCGTTCGCGCATAACTGCCTACCATTGGCTAGTTCTATAGTATAAGGTGTGTCTAGCCTACTGGTTGCTAGGCCTAGGGAGTCTTTAAACTCAGCGGATATAAAACTTAGGTCAGTGCCAGTAACAAATAAGACAGATGCAAAATGGCCGTTAAGCAAAAACGTACCGGTTACCACATTCGGCTCTTCTTTAGCTTCGCCCGCGCCGATCACAAAAGCTCTCCCGCGAGCTTGGTTTCCCCTTTGCGGGCAATCCCGACTGAAATGCCCTGGCTTTCCGCATGTGTAGCAGTTGTCACTGGCTCCAGCTTCCTTAGCACGGCAATTCACCGTCTTGTGCCCTGACCTGTTACACTTGGCGCACATGACGCTCGCGCATTCACCCTCGTGGTGAAACTTGCATTTGTTGCACCATGGGTAAGGCCCGCTGTATCCTTTCCTTGATGGCTCCGCGGCTTGGATCGCGTAAACCCTTGCGCTCTCCTGCTTCTTGAACGGTGGCTGCTTGGAGTCGGACCCTCGGTGGTGAGAGTTCCATTTCCTCTTGGAGTCAGAGGTTCGCTGCTCGTTTCTGCGCGTAGTCAACATACCCGCACGGACCGTATCCCTTGTAAGGGTGATGGCCCGCGCTACCGCCTCATCAAAGGTTGGAGGCGCTGCGGCGTTGAGCGGAACCCTAACAACAGGAGGTAACCCAAAGATATACCTCTCGATCTTCTTTTCCTCCGTGTTTGCCATGTCTGGCACCAACTGGCAAAGCTCGTTGAACCGGTTGTTGTAGGCGTCGATATCCGTTCCTACCATGGTGTGGTTCCAGAATTCCTGTTGTAGACTCTGAATTTCTGCGCGAGAGCAGAACTTTCTCATCAACATTTCCTTCAGCTCCTCCCAGGTCTTGTGAAGAGCAACTTCTCGCCCCATAGTCTTCACTTGAAGCTTCCACTAAGACGAAGCTGCTTCTTGGAACATGCAGGTCGCGTAAAGGACCTTCTGGTTCTCACTACATCCGCTAATGGAGAGAACTGTCTCCATCTTGTCAATCCAGTTGTAGAGCCCAATGGCCCCTTCGGTACCCTTGAATGGCCAAGGCCTACAGGCCATAAATGTCTTATAGGAGCACCCTTTGTCCAAGGCTCCTGATTCGGGTTCTGGGGTCTCGTTCTCCTGACGAACCTGACTAGATTCGGCCTTGCTGGCATCATGTGTCGCGATCGCCTGCGCGATTATTTCCGCGAGTTCCTCGGGTGTCATGGTAATTCCCTTGGCTCTAGTTGGAGGCATTCTCGCTTTAAAAGTGAAAATATATCAAACTTAGCGCATGTACTCTGAGCACATAATGTTCTTATCTTTATTCACTAGACACTGTGTGACCCGTGTTCCTAAGTGTGTGTATAGTTTCTTTTGAAAATATTTTCTTTGAAAAATATTTAATGCGATTCCCCAACGGTTATAGTCTAGGTTAAAACTTCTTTTCCTAGTTCGCTATAACCAATGCTCTGATACCAATCTGTCACACCTGGCCCTGAACGGCGGAAACAGCCGGGCGCGCGCGAGTGGGGATTGATAATTAAGCACGGGCCATTGCAAACATTCAAAGTAAGATTTTCATTGCGCATGAAATGTTTAATACAAATACATTACATTGTTTAAAAATTACATAAAAACATCCAAGTATAAAAACTGTTGAAGATTTCCACGCCATATCCCCTTGCGCGGCGGGAACAACCGCGCTCATCGAAGGGATAGAACTAAAATCTTCCAAAAAGCTAGTTTTAGATGTTCAGCGTGAGGTGCTCTAACTGTGACTCCATGCGCTACCTAGTTATCTCCTGAAAGACACGTAAAACATTTGAATCAGTATAAACTGAGTGAGTTCACAAGTTTTAGTAACTTGATAATTCGTATTGCATCATAGTCGTGATAAAAATCATTCTGAAACATAATTCTGATAGCATCATTAAAACACGTGCTTAGTAAAACATAGTTCTGATAACATATTCTGATAAAATCGTTCCGCGGGCTACGCGCGAACATTTCTGGAAACCGTGCTCGTCTGTGTAAGTGGCGCTGCCACTACGAGCGAAATAAGTAATACCGTCCCGCGGGTTACGCGCGGACACTTCTGAAAAACCGTGCTCGTCTGTGTAAGTGGCGCTGCCACTACGAGCGAATAATACCGTCCCGCGGGTTACGCGCGGACGTTGTGCCGGAAAACAAGGCGCTCGTCTGCGTAAGAGGAGCGACCTCTACGAGCGGGCTCAATCCCATAGTACTGCCCCGTGACATGCTAGGCACTCGTCTGTGTAAGAGGTGTGACCCCTACGAGTGGGTGGATCAAACCAGCAGTCCCTACCCTTAGAGTTCCAATGGTAAAGTGATCACTTACTCGTATCGCACTCTCATCGAAAACCATAGATAACCGTTTACATTGCTCGTAAATATACCATAATGAAACATTATTTAAACACATAATTGCTTGCATTGCTTGTAAGAGTATCATGATAAAACATAATTTAAGTACGTGTCCCTCGCCCCGAAAACAATTTAAAAATAGTGAAAACAGTGAAAATAGGGGCTGTGAGACTCACCTGTGGTTCTTGTTAAGGGATTAATCGAGATTCGGGTTTTCTTGGTGTTGGCCTCGGAATTGAAGGTCTAGAATACGATTAAATAACAAGAAGTATATATATTAAGATCAAGAAATAGGAGAATATAAGGGTTGGAAAGTAGATCTCAAGGTTATAATCTCGGATTACCTAGTAACAGGATCGGAAATGAAAACAACGGATTCTTGGGAGATGATTAGTGCAAGATTGCAGTTCTTAAGAGAGAAGTTTGAAGTGTGTTTGGGTGATAATTTGGGTTACATATTTATAGGCAAGATTTAGGGAACACAATCCCTTGCTTTAGGGGATTGTAATCTTTTCATATCTAGGTGTAATGATGATAAAGTATGGAAATTATTATTATTTATTTAAAAGTGGAGGTGATTGGTCCTAGGGAGTGGATAAAAGATTCTGATTTGATTTGGACAGGACATGCAGGTCTGTGGTTGGTGAGAGTGGGGTGGCCGACCGTTGACTTTTCATGTTACAGTGTGCTTTTTCAGGTACTTTTGTCAGTGTACAGTAAAAAGTGGAAATCTCTGAAACACGCTACTGTTTCCTTTTGGGCGGGAATAATCTCCTTACATCTGGAGAATAGACTAAGTGTTCTGCGCGTATAACGTTGTGCGCATAGCTTTCTGCGTGAAGGACATTTCTTTGCTGCGGGTAGGTGCGTAACCTTCTGCAGTTAGGGACAATGAGTTTCATTTGTAGATTCTCCAGGTGGTCTTGGTATTTCAACATAGTGATCAGTTATGTTGAAGTCAATTTCATCTTGGAGCTTCAGACAAACTAACTCTCAATGTTCCCGCCATGCGGGGAGGTTAGTTCCCCTTCCGCACGCGCATAAACGATTTGGGATGCTCCCGCCTTAGCATCATGCGGGACGGTCAACCCATTAGACAACATAAAGTTAAGTTACATGAAAACATAAAGCCAAAACATTGGTGCATGGCGCATATAACATATGCCCACGCTGGTTCTTACATCGCGCGCTCGCGCAGGGCGCACATAACGTGCCCACGCTGACTCTAACATAGCGCGCTCGCGCAGGGCGCACATAATACATGCCCGCGCTGATTCTAATTTAGCGCGCATAATATTCACAATCACCTAATTATTAGGTTGATTACTTAGTTTATAGGATTGGGAAATTACCGGGTGTCACATCGCCGGTGCCGGAGGCACGGTTGAAGCCGCCGCGGTAGAGACCATCGGAGGTGAACTCACTAGAGGTGAACTCACAACCGAGGCCACCGCTGCGGAGGAGCCCGCAGAAAAAATCACCGCCGGCTCAGTGAAGGATGCAGTAAAGATGGCACTGACAGCCGGCGGAGATGACGTCACAATTGGAACAGTTGCCTCAACGGGATGAGCAACTGAATCAACACTGCACACAGGCGCAGCCGCCTGGGTTATCGCCTCGGGTAGATTGACCAAACTTTCCGTCATGGGTCCAGAGATGCTCCTTCCCGCTCCACTCTGGAATGCGGTTGCATCCACGCCTGCATGAAGACAAAATATTAATGGCGGAAAGAATTGCGGGTAAGATTAATTTATACTTACGAGTTTTCTTGAGCTTGAAGGTTCTGACAGGCGGGGACGAACCCGATGGAGCCGGCCTTTTCACGCCGATCACCGTCGTCGTACTAGGCTGCCCGGAGGTGACAGCTGTCTCAACCTCCGGAACAGTGGTCTCACCATCACCAGGGTTCCCCACTGCCTCCTCGCTTTCGGTCTCCGAGTCGGACCGATTTCCCTGATCGGCGGTGGAGGCGACCTTCGCCTTGCCCTTCACGCCGGCAGCTTTCTTCTTCCTCACGAAGAAAGGTCCATCTGCGGATCCCTCATCAGAAGATGATAAAATTAGGGAAACTCCATCAGAGGTTTGAGCATGAAGAGGGCGAGGGTTAAAGATTCCCTTACCTGGCCGCGTGGCGCTCAAAATCTCGTGGCCCGGCGGGTAGACCTCCACGAACCTATCCGCCGTTTGCTCCAGGATGGGCAACTCGTTCTCATCAAGAGCACGAGTACCCAGCCGAGCGGGACCACCTCTCTCATGCGGTTGCAGAAGAGATTGCAAGTTGTTTCCCTCTGAAAATAAACAGAAACAGTTAGAAAAACCCTAAATCAACAAAAAGAGATGGAGCATACCGTAGGGAATATAATTCGAACCGTATTCAAGGATGATAGGTATTTGCGGCGTCCCAGAACCGGCATCCTTCCATACCCGGCTCATCCCGAGCATCACCATCCCAGACTCCGCAAAGCGGTAAACCGGAGTCTGGATCCGGGAGATCTTGGTAAACCATTCAGTCTCCTGGTAGTTGGAGGCGTGAAGGTTGGGGAGTGCTCTCCCGTTCTTGAACGTCATCGCTATGGGGACGACGCGAGCGGAGATATAGAAAAACTCCCGCTTCCAAGACCGAAGACTGCGCTCGGTAGCACAGATCTTCAAACCCTTGATCCGAGTGACCAAGGTATACCAGCCCTGGATGCACCTCCAGGAATAGAAGGTCATCAGGCGGTCGACGCGGGGCTCAACGCCCAGTGTGGCACACCCATTCAAAGTGGCGAACCTTTGCGATCGCCATCGGGTGCACCTCCGTTAAGTGTACACCGTGTTTCTCCAAAACACGGTACACAGACTTCGTCAATGGGAACCTGAGATTCCCATAGATGAAGAATGCAGCATACACCCATATCTTGCCCTTGGGGGCATCGTACACCGTCTGGTGAGGCTCAGGAAAATCAGGCTCGAAAAGCTCGAGCATGAACTTCTTGACGATGTACTGATAAAGGTCGACGGAAAGAGCACACTGGCACTCGCCAGCAGTACTCTTATCGTCCTTGTCAGACGCGGACATCGGATTCTCAGGGTATACGTCGGACTCTTCGGTGGTAACCTCAGGATCATGAGTAGAAGACATTTTGGAGGTTTGAAAGAGAACGATTTCAGGAGAATGCTCGACGGAAAAGTTAGAGTATTCGCCGGAAATCGCTTAGATGAAGAAGAAGGAGGTGAAGGTGTAAGTTGAGATGCATCCTCTTCCCCCTTTATATACCCATCGCAATGAATGCGATGAATTTAATGCGGAGGAGAGGAAAAAGCGCAGGCACAATGAGACAACGACACGTGGAAAGCAAGCTGGCAACAGCTGTCGACAGGACGCGTGCCGTAAAATTCGCGCCCAAGCGCCCGAAAACTCACGCCCACGCGCCTGAAAAAGCGTCTGGAATGACCATATACTGTCACGTCGCCATAACTTCCTGCACGTCCTGAAACTGTCAGAAGAAACCGTCGGACGACGCTAACGTCCCTTCAACAGTTTGGACTGTTCTTATCCTTTCACCAACTCTTCGAATTTCAAAAACATTCAAAAAGATTCAAAAATAAGAGGGAATATACCCCCTTACCTTGGTAACCAAGAAACCGTAAGACAAGTGCGGGTACAGTGTCAAGGCGAAACCCTTCACATACTTAGCACCTGCAGGGAATTGAAGCCAAGAATACCTTGGTAACCAAGAAACCGTAAGACAAGTGCGGGTACAGTGTCAAGGCAAAACCCTTCACATACTTAACACCTGCAGGAATTGAAGCCAAGAATACCTTGGGAGTCAAGTAACTATAAGACAAGTGCGGGTACAGTGTCAAGGCGAAACCCTTCACATACTTAGCACTCGCAGGGAATTAAAACCAAGAAGGATCTTCTGGGCCATGCTTGTGGAAAGGGAAATAACATCCCCGCATAGCGGGAACGTTGAGAACTAGATTGTTTGAAAGCTCCAAGATGGAATTGGTTGTTTAACATAATTGATCACTATGTCTAAAACTACCAAAACCTCGTGGAGAATCTATACAAGTGAAACTCAACGCTCCTGACTTGCGAGGAGGTTACACACCTACCCGCATCATACCCAAAGATCAAGCAGAAAAGTCGGGAATTTCTACACGTGACATTAGGGAAACCGCGGGAAGAATCCCCATGGACAACCTTAAAACTAAAAACCCTTTTCAAAACCCCTTGCTTAAGTCCAAAACTTCACCTCACTTATTAACAATTCATGAGAAGAACATTGGACTGGAGGGTGTTGGTGCATGATGTTAGTAGTTCAGTGTCTAGTGTCTGTAATCGAGTTTGTAATGTTTTGTATTTGATGTAAGCGAAGTTAGCTAACAAGTTCGCTGATATAGGCGAACTTGTTAGACAAGCAAAGTTAGGGACAACTTCGCCTGAACATGCCAGGCGAAGTTGTCGTGTTATATATTGATTAGGTTACGGCTTAATCAATAACAAAAAAGAAGTTTTGTTATTCGAGTTTACGAGTCAGAGAGTTCTGTAATCAGTGATTGATATCACGTGTTTAATGTTGCAATATAACGAATATTTGTTTATTGTAACGTGTGTTCGATTGTGTTAACTCGTATCGTCTTCTACGCTCGTAACATCTTACGTAGGGATTCCGCACCTACGTAGAACGAGATATCTTGTGTAGATCCGGCTGGGAACCTACAATTGGTATCAGAGCTTTTGCTCGATTGTGTGGTTCGGGATTATCACGCGGGTGTAGAAATCATTCCGTTCGACTATTCGTGGGACGAGTTTTCTGAGTTTTTGTGTTATACTCACCTCCTACAATCATAAACAACCCATAACACCTTCACAAACCTCGTAAAATCCAGAAATCTAACCTGCATATTCATCGTGTTCATCAGGCGAAGTTGCCGTCACTCTTCGTAGGGTTTCAGCGAAGATATAAGGTTAAGCGAAGTTATCCACAACTTCGCCTACCTTCTCAAGTTCGCCTGTATCAGCGAAGTTACCCACAACTTCGCCTACTTCACAAGTTCGCTTACCTTAAGCGAAGTTATCTACAACTTCGCCAAATCAGGCGAATTTAAAAAGAAAGCGAAGTTCAGAATCAGCGAAGTTCAGACTTAAGCGAAGTTATCCACAACTTCGCCTACAGTACTGTTAAAAATAAAATTTTTATTTTTCGGGTTTCTGTGTGTTTCGTGAAAGATGTCTTCAATCAACATTACGGAACTAGTTAAGATGGAAGTGGAAGCGGGTTCGGCTACAAAGGCACCGAAGATGCTTAAGAAAACCGATTATGTAACGTGGAAAGATCGTTTTGAACAATATGTCAAGTACCAAGATGCTAAGATGTGGGTATGCATACAAGATGGTTACATTCCACCTACTGCTGAGTATGAGGGTCGTGATCAGATAAAGAAATACAAAGAGATGGAAGAAGAAGAGAAGAAAATGTATGATGCTGAAAGCAAAGCTCATGCTGCGATTACTATGGCTCTTCCACAAGAGATTCTACACACCTTCAAAAAGTATAAGACTGCTAGAGAGCTTTGGGAAGCTCTTGAAAACCGTTTTGAAGGTAATGTGGGAATTCGTGCTTCAAAGATTAAACTACTTAAAACCCAATTCTCGGTCTTCAAGTACTTGAAGAATGAATCACTTGATGATATCATCACTAGATATTATCATCTGATGACCGAACTCAACAATTATTCAATTGCTTACAAAGAAGATGAAATTGTTGAAAAGCTTCTTGATGCTCTCCCACCGAAATGGGAGATGTACACTGTGTTGATGAGAGAAGACAAAGACTTTGCTGACTATGACCTGGAAACAGCAGCTAACAAGCTACGAACTTTTGAACTAAACATGGTTCGAAAAGAGACACCTACTGATCAGGTTCAAGATCCAGGAATGTATGGTGCAAAGGTTAATACAAGTTCAAGTTCGAAGTCTGATTCGTCTGCTTACTACTCAAAGGGAGAGTCGGGCGCTAACTCAACACATGAAGGTCATGTATCTCTCAACATGAATGGTGATGTATGCTTTGTAGCTGGAGGATCAAATGCATCTAACCCTCAAGCAACCAAGAGCAGTTTTACCCCAAGTGTTTCGAACAACAACTACTCAAGGATGCCCATGAGTGTTAAATCTGCTGAACAGCAGTTTGCTCTCTATGCATCCTTTATTGCTTCGTATGATTGTTGATCCAGCAATATTGGAGGAAGACTATGATCAGATCGATGTTGATGATCTGGAAGAGATGGATCTGCAGTGGCAGATGGCGA
This sequence comes from Bidens hawaiensis, assembly GCF_021521415.1. NCBI lineage: Eukaryota > Viridiplantae > Streptophyta > Magnoliopsida > Asterales > Asteraceae > Bidens > Bidens hawaiensis. The sequence goes on along the minus strand of NW_027493190.1, from coordinate 249,721 downwards.
TGATTGTGAGAAGGGTTAAGAGGTTTATGAAGAAGACAGGTAGGAAGTTTGTTGGTGAATGACCAGGGTTCGATAAGTCAAAGGTGCGCTATTACAACTGTCAACAAAATGGCCACTTTGCGAAGGAGTGCACGAATGAAAGAGTTGAACGTAGTCATAATAGGTCGACACACCAGAATGGAGGTGGTAATGATAATAGGGCCATGATATCCAGACAGAATGGGGAGTATAACTGGAATCTGCATGTTGAAGAAGTCTTCGAACAGGCAAATGTGGCGAACATCGAAACTGCAGATACTGAGGAAGTGACTGGTGAAAGTGAAGCTTACATGGCAGAGGCTCAAAATGAAGCTTGTATGGCAGATGTGAAAGATCAGCTCACCGAAGTAAGTACTAAACTCCTTTGCACTAAGTGTGAAAATCTGTCTGAACAATTGTCAACTATAACTGATCAGTATGTTAGTTTGGATGCTCAATTTAAAACCTTAAAAGAAGAACATCATTTCACTAAAGCTAGAGAAAATAGTTATAAAGTAAAAAGAAAAGCTAGTGAAAAAGATATTAGAAGTCTTAAAGCAAATCTAGCTGAAAAAATTAAAGTAATTGATCTGAGCTATGAAGTGTTAGAAGAAAAAACCAAACTAATAGCTGAAAGGGATAAACAGATAGCTGATCACCAGGTGAAAGTGGTGGAACTTAACAGGAAACTTGAGAAATTTAGAAATTCCACCGCTATACTTGATCACCTCGTTAGTGATCAAGGTTCCCCAGTTAAAAGGGGAGGAATTGGTTATCATGAAGTTCCACCACCTTACAATCATAATTACACTTATGATCCTAGTAATCAGAAATCTGTTGATGTTGATTATAGTCAGACAGTTCCGGTTAAAGTTACTATTAAAGAACCAGAAGTTAGTAAAGGCGAAACAAGTAAGCCTGTTTCAAATGTTAAGATTTCTGCTCCAAGTCCTGTCTCATCAAACTCGGACAAGTCATCTGAGTCGTGTGAGACAAAAGAAAAGGCAGTGTTACCAAAAAGTGGAGAGAAACATAAAACAAATGAAAAGAAATCTCCACTAAACCCGTATGTCCCACCATATGTGAGACAAACGGGCAGTAATACAGCCTCAACATCTAAAACAACTACTGAAAAGAAAGTTGAACACAGAAGTTGTTTCAGATGTAATCAATTAGGACACCTAATTGCTGATTGCCCTCTGAAGCAGAGATTCAGAGGTGTGAGGCCTTCAAAAACTGAAAACAGATCTAACAGTAACTATAATTGTGGTAAAACTGAAAACTCATCAAAGTTCAGAAATTGGACTAATTCAGGTTTTCAAAAAAAAAGATCTCAGTTTTTCACTGCTAACAACCAAACCATAAGTAATAATTCACTTAATTCTAGAAGGTTTGGATGGCCTCATAGTCAATCTCCAAGAAGGTATCCTTTCAGGACTTACAGAAACTATTCTGATACTAACTTTGGACAGCCAAGGTACGGGATGTATCGACCCAAGACCAATAGGTCTTGGGTCCCCAGATTTTAATCATTTGCTTTAACCGTGCAGGAACAGTTGAACAGGGCTGCAAACAATCAATGGGTTGTGGATAGCGGCTGTTCCCGGCACATGACGGGTAACAAGAATTTGTTACACGATTGGAAACCTGTTCAGGGAGGAAGAGTGAGTTTCGTTGGAGAGAGCGGTGGTAGGATTACATGAATTGGGACGGTGACTAACGGAAAGATGACGTTAGAGAAAGTAAATTTTGTCGAAGAACTAAAGCACAATCTGCTGAGTGTTTCGCAGATTTGTGACAAAGACTACACCGTGCATTTCACCAAGAATGAAGCGATCGTGCTATATCCTGGTTTCAAGATACCAAATGATTGGATTGTTATGAAGGCTCCAAGAGAAAAGAATACGTATATAATGGACATGAGGTCGACTGAGATGACCACAGAAGAATCGTGTCTTCTGTCGAAAGCAACTGAATCGGAGTCCGAATTATGGCATAGGAGAATGGGGCATATTCATCTTTGAAAAATGAACTACCTTGTCAAGAATGGGCTTGTGATGGGTGTTCCCTTGAAGAATTTCAACTTTGAAGATCAATGCTTATCGTGCAAAAAGGGAAAGCAACACAAGAAATCCCATCGCACCAAGAAGGTTAACTCAATTGTCAGTACCCTAGACTTACTTCACATGGATCTCTTTGGTCCCGTGAATGTAAAAAGTCTAGGGGGAACATCGTATTGCTTGGTGATCACTGATGATTGCTCTCGATACTCTTGGGTATATTTCCTGAAGTCAAAGGATGAAACAGTTCAGATGGTAATAAATTTGATTACCAAAGTTGAGAACATTATGGGAAAAAGAGTTAAATTCATCAAGAGTGACAATGGGACTGAGTTCAAGAACTATCAGATGGAGCTCTTCTGCTTACAGAAAGGAATCGAACATCAGTTCAGCGCTCCGTATACTCCACAACAAAATGGAGTGGCTGAGAGGAAGAACAGAACGTTAATTGAAGGAGCCAGAACCATGCTGGCTGATTCGAAACTTCATGTGGTGTTCTGGGCTGAAGCTGTTGCAACAGCCTGTTATATCCTTAATCAAGTGTAACCGTTAAAAGATTAAATAAAACATGTTATGAACTTATGCATGGGAGAAAGCCCAACTTGAGTGGTCTTGAACCATTCGGGTCCCCGTGTTCGATATTAAAGACAAATTCTAAATTTGGTGAAGTAGCCGACGAAGGAATCTTAGTCGGATACGTTGTTAGGACTCCCAACAGACGAGTCTTTAATACATCGACCAGCAAGGTTGAGGTGGTCTGTAACACTGACATCACAAGTTACAAATCACCAAAACCAAGCACGGGACCCGCTGGGGTTTTCGACTATGATAGACTTTTCAAATCTTTTAATATACCTTATTTGGATTGTGCAGAAGTAGATGAGAGAATTGCTTCGAAGATGATTTTTTATGAGGAAGACAATTATGTGCAAAGACCGAAGTATGATGAATGTCAGCCTTCCTCATCAAAAGCTGTCAATACCCCTGCTACCTCTACTGAAGAAGAATTTTTCAATCCGTTTCACTCTCAACAACAATCACCTACTGATGAGCTACCTTCGAACCTGGAAGACAATCTAGATGTCAGTGCGGTTCCGAATACGAGAGTTTACAAAAATCACCCATTGGAGAATGTGATAGGTGATCTGTCCGACGGTGTACAAACAAGACAAAACTTGAATGAGCACACATGTGTTTATACAAGCATTAAAGATTCAGGCATAATCAACGAATGCTTGTACACCTGCTTCATCAGCCAGATTGAACCAAAGAACTATCAAATGGCTCTCAAGGACAACTCGTGGGTCGAAGCCATGCAAGAAGAATTAGCCCAGTTTAAAGAAATGGAGGTATGGAACTTGGTTGCAAAACTAAAGAATGTGCATGCGATTGGCACAAAATGGGTCTTCAAATGCAAGAGAGATGAGAAAGGGATTATTATCAGGAATAAGGCGAGGCTGGTTGTAAAAGGTTTTAATCAGCAAGATGGGATTGATTACAATTAGGTGTTTGCTCCTGTGGCAAGATTGGAGGCCATTCGTTTGTTTTTGGCATTTGCTGCACATAAGGAGATGAAGGTTTTTCAGTTGGATGTGAAGAGTGCTTTCCTTAATGGTAAAGTCGATGAGGTTGTGTACGTTGAGCAACCTCCAGGTTTTCCTGACCCAGACTTTCCCGATCACGTATACAAGCTAAGTAAAGCACTGTATGGACTACATCAGGCACCTCGTGCCTGGTACTCAACGTTATCCGACTACTTGCTTGAGAATGGTTTTAACGGGGAAAGATTGATAGCACTTTGTTCTTTAAGAGAAAAGGGAGCGACTTTCTACTGGTGCAAGTCTACGTGGACGACATCATCTTTGCTGCATCAAAAGTCGCCATGTGTCAGGAGTTTGAGGCCGTCATGAAGAAGAGATTTGAAATGAGTGCTATGGGTGAACTAACATTCTTTTTAGGACTGCAGGTTGATCAGAAGAAAGATGGGATGTTCATTCATCAGACCAAGTATGTCCATGATGTTCTCAAACGCTTCAAGATGGAGGACAGCACTCCATACGATACCCCAGTCTGCGTCAACCACAAATTGGGTGCTGATTCAGACAACGATGCAGACGTGGACCTAACTCAATATCGGGCAATAATAGGTTCTTTAATGTACTTAACTGCTTCTAGGCCTGATATAATGTTTGCTGTTTGTCTTTGTGCTCGCTTTCAGGCAAACCCAAAGGAATCTCACTTGAAGGGTGCGAAGAGGATTCTACGGTAAGGCAAGCCTAAGCTGGGGTTGTGGTATACGAGAGGAGGAGACTTGGAGTTGGTCGCCTACACAGATTCTGATTATGGAGTGTGCAATCAGAGTCGGAAGTCAACAACAGGTGGTTGTCAGTTTCTCGGAGGCAGATTAGTGTCATGGCAATGCAAGAAGCAGACCTCAGTCGCCATTTCAACCTGTGAAGCAGAATACATGGCAGCATCCAACTGCTGCTCCAAGGTTCTTTGGATTCAACAACAGTTGCGCGATTATGGTCTGAATTTCACTCATACTCCTATTTGCATTGATAATACTGCTGCTATCTCAGTAACTAACAATCCCGTAAAACACAGTAAAACTAAACATATTGACATCCGTCATCATTTTATACGGGATTGTGCTGAGAAGAAACTGATTGTGCTCGAAAAGGTTGATACGCTAGATAATTTCGCTGAAATGTTTACGAAAGCGTTTGACAAAACTAGATTTCAAAACCTTGTTGAACTGAATGGGATGATCAATCCCGAGTAACCCTGCTTTTTTGTATTTTTATTAAAAAAAAAAAAAAGATCACTATCGCTTAGAATTATGTCGGTTGCCCCAGTTTGAAGGACATATCTTCGGATATGTTTGGTCCTCATTTCTACTTGTTGAATATAAGGATAGCCATTAACCAGATGACTGAAAGTGACCGGGGCGGTTTATGATGTGTTTTTATTCTTTCGCTGAAAATTAGTCGATCATATTAGTTAGAAGGACACATACTTGTATGTGGTCGGTCCAGCTGATCCATTGGATCTTCGGGATAGCCGTTTACCTGAAAACTTCAATTTGATCAGGGCGATTGAAGTTAAAAATTTTTATGGGAGATGAAATTATTTTTCAAGTCTACTACTTCGTAAGAAGTTCCTTTACTATGTTTAACAGAAAATTGATCCAACCTTGGAAAGTGATAGATATACTGATTCTGTGTGCTTAACTAGTGAAGTTATTAGGCCTAAAAGACTTTAGAACAGTCATTGTATGTCATGGTAGCTTTTTATGGTGCGTAAAAATAGAAGTGATACTAACTAAATCTACTCGATTTTACGTGGAAACTTCTTAACAATTGTGCATGTCTCCATATATATCTTTCCGAATGATAGGCAGAAAAGCGATTACCCAGTCATACACGAGCCCGTGAGTGTTCTGATTCCCGTGAAGATAGCGTGTCAAGAAACTGCAGTGATCCAGATTCGGGACTTGCAGTAGTTTATATGAAGTTTGTGTAAATACTTAAAAAAAATTAGTTATTGAGACATTATAGAGTTCATAATGATAAGACTTCTCAATCAAGATGCAAGATAGAGAACGGGATTAAGAGTCCAAAGATCGAAGAGTTCCTACTATTTAATCAGACACTACGGGTCGAGGTCAACTCGGGGTGACTTGGGGAAAGCCAAATACGCTTTGAGAATAGATAGGAGGTATCATAATCTCTGAGTTGTTGCCCACTTAAGTTTTGAGCTTAATTGAACCTAACCCGTATCACAGAAACGATGAAAACCATTTTAAGTTATTACCTACTTACAACCTGTTTCTTTATGTCATAATAAAGCTGAACACGGATCTGTGTGACAGTCACGTAGTTAGTATGATTCCTGTTCGGATCTTTTCTAAAAAATGGTAGTCCCTATCGAGACTGAAATTTGATCCCGTGTACTTTAAATTTTAAAATTTTTCTACTTATGTAGTTGTATGATTTTATATCTGGTTACTTGGTCTTGATCGTATCATTTAACACATTAAAGGTTGTTTTTAAAACTTAATTTCAAATTGTTCAAATTATAGGGGTTTGTTTTGAAAATTTTAATACCGGCGAAGTTGTCTATAACTTCGCCTGCATTAGGCGAAGTTATCCACAACTTCGCCTGTATAATTTTGACCCTATATAAAGGAAATTAAAGGTCAAACTGGTTTATTATTTTCAAAACCCAGCGAACTTATCCAGCGAACTTAACCTCTAAACCCACAGCGAACTTATCGATCTTTCTGTGTTCTCTCTTCCTTCGATTCTAATCCGTGTTTAAAGGTGTGTAGGGTAATCGAATCGATTAATCATGTTCATTAACGTTTATCAACGGTCGATTCGACCCGATTCACGTTCTCGTTTTTCGAACCCTTAACAACCGATTTTCAAACGTATCTTTACGTGTTCATAATCAATCTAATCGTCTAAATCGTCATTAAATCAAGTTTTACGTGATTCGCAAGCTCAAAATTGACCAAATCACGTCGTTCGATATACCTAACTGATGCCGTTTCATATTCGGCGAAGTTACAGTTTAGGCGAAGTTGTCCGTAACTTCGCCTGAGGTTTAACTTCGCCTGATAATTATTTTTGAACCAGTTTATGAGGCGATGTTGTGGTTAGGCGAAGTTACCATTAACTTCGCCTGGACTTTTTTACTTAACAGTTAACAGACGAAGTTAAAGTTGAAGCGAAGTTGTTTCCCAACTTCGCCCCATCTTTAACTTCGCCTATACTGAAAAGATCACAACTTCGCTCATGGTAACAGGCGAACTTGTGATTTGCTTTGTCGCTTATCTAACTTAGTTTGTTTGGTGCAGATATGGCTGCTATAGGTGGTGCAGGCGGTGATGACGGTGGTGATAACCAGAGACAGTTCTTCCCGGGTCACAACATGTATATAACATTAGACCCGGAGGCGAGCGGAGTTGATGATTTCCGCGAAATCATCACATTCCTACTACGCTCGCGTATATTCCACGCGATTACGACAACACTGCCAATATCCTTGCCAAACATTGAGGATTTTTGGCAGACCGTGGAATATGATTGTAGGGTCGAGCCCCCGGTGATGCGAGCAACAGTCAACAATCACATTGTTCAGTTCTCATCTGAACAGATCCGGGTGGCTTTACGTTTTGGAGATGAGACGAGGGATGACCCGACAGACTTTGTAGCTCCTTTCCGTGATGGAGCGTTTTTGAGGATGGGATACTCAGGTCCCTTGGGAGATACCCAGAGAAGGAAGGGATTTTTACTTGACCAGTGGCGCTTTCTCATGCATGTCATGATTGTTTGCATGTCAGGGAGAAAGGCGGGCACTGATGGCATGGGCACGACCATGCAGTCGGCAATGACTGCTCTGACTTATAATAAGCGTTACAGCTTTAGTCAGATGGTCTTCTACGAGATCGATCGACAAAGAAGAGCGGTGGCGCGTGAGAGATTTATCATGTATCCAAGATTTCTCCAAATGATCTTGAATCATGTTGCTCCAACGCTACCTCAGCGCCGACCAATCCGATACGTAGAAAGTGTGAGCAAAAGGATCTTTGCCCAATGCAGATCCTCCAGTGCGAGGAGCAAACCTGAGCTCCGTCCTCGACATACTCCACTATTTGGGTACTTGATCAACCCGGGGTATGTGCCTGCTCGAGGGGACGAGTTTCGGGACCCGGCACCACAACAGGCAGGAGCACCTCAAGCTATACCTGCTGCTCCTGTTGTGTCACAGGAGGAGAACGTTGACCTTGACGCAGAGTTTGGCGGTCAATGATTTTTTGACATGGAGAGGGTTGATCCAGAGGAGATTGTGCAAGTCTCTGTTGCACATGTTTCGGGTGTGAATGTTACTAGGGCAGCTACAACGGTGGCTGACTCAGATTCTGATGATGAATTGACCGAAGCAAGACGGATTTTGGTAACACATGAACGGACTCATGGGAAAAGGAAGAGAACTGATGATGATAGCGAGTCAGACTATGAAGAAGAAGTTCAACAGTTGATTCGCAGATCAAGAAGGGAACGGATAGGTGCAGGATCGGGAGCCGGTGAGAGCTCGAGGGTGGTACGTTTCACCCCACCCGCACTGTCCGGTATGACAATGGTTCCCTCATCATTACAGGTTACAAGGCCAAGCGCCACGGACATTCCCGTGGTGGCTACCTCATCCTCATTTGGCCTCCCACTCACTTCATTTCAACTTTCGGCTCCGGAAATCGTATCGTTGCCACCTCCAACTCTTACTCCAACGGAGGTCGTGGCACATTTTATTGAGTCGACGGTTGTGGCCACTGCAGGGTTATCGGTGACGATACAACCTGCGGTTACGTCTACTTCTGAGGTCCCGGTTACATCGAAAATCCCTCCTCAGTACACTCAAGATATATCACATTTGAGGTTTGATTTCGATGCAACCTTATCTGACTCCGAACGAATAGCAGCACTTGAACGGGTCGTGGCAGAACAGTCAAGGATTAATCTTATCCAGACCCAGGCTATTCAACGCCTAGTTGCAGAGAATCAGATGCAGTCGTCCCTGCTGGTAGAACATGGAAAAATCATAGATTCTCTGAAGGAGTTCTTGGCATCTCAGGGGGAGATGAGTTGTAAAGGCGATGAGTTGAGGACCAAGAGGAGAAATGATCGAGACGATGATCCCAATGCATCGAAAGGTGCAGGTGGTGAGTAGCTAAGAACTGTACAAGCTCATGGGACTACCACAACTCAGGGGGAGTCGACAACTGCAGCTGGTGGTGATGATGTGGTGGTAGTGGAGGTTGAGGAGATGGATGATGATTTTATGTGTGATGATGATGTATTACCGAGTGATGAGATAGAGAAGATTGGTGAACAAATTGTGATTGATGATGAGATAGAAGAGGGAGAGATAGTAGAAGAGAATGTAGAGCATGAGATTCCAGAAGTCGATAACGCAGATATGAGTAAAGAGATGGGAAATGATGAGACTGAATGGGAAGAGCAGCCTAGATGGAAAGAAGGATATGCTCAGTGGTTCGTCAAAACGAAGAAACCAGCGGTCCCAACTATGTTTAAGAAGACTTACAACATTAGAGGCTATGCTGAAGCGAGAAAAGGGATTATCTGCTGGATATACGATGAGCAGTTGAGGCTCTTCGTGATTAAGAGATATGATGGTATTCAGTACTTCAAAAGAATGTTGAGATCGTTGAACACACTGCCAGAATGTGAAGTGAAAGACTTAGCCAGATTGGGATTGATAAATCGAAGTGATGATAATATGGCTAGAGTCATCGGGAAGATAGTATGGAAGGAGAGTATAAAGGAAAAGAAGTTCGAGCTGCTGAAACCACAGAAGGGTAAACTTATCAAAGATAAAGATAGAGGGTTGAGAGCAGATGACAAGCCTTGGATGATTATGAAGTATAAACCGATCCGGTGTTTGAAAGAAGTGCCGATGAAACAAATGCCCAAGGATGTGCTCAAAGAGTTGAAGTGGTGGTATGTAGATTGTGAGACAGCTGAAGCAGTGATGGAAGATGAAGATGAACAAGAGCTGCTGAGAGTCTATGATCCGATGCATCTAGTGAACCTGTCTCGAGCTGATCTGCAGGTGCTGAATGAGAAGAAAATCGTTTATATTCCTGCTTGGAAAGACGAAGCGAAGAAATATCAAAGAGTTGTTTCGGTATGTGTACGAGAATGAGTGAATGCTTAAAGATGAAGATTCAAGATTGTTGAAGATTACAAGACACGTGCTTGAAGATAAAGAGATGAAGCTACTGCCAAGGGGGAGTCTGTTGGTGCATGATGTCAGTAGTTCAGTGTCTAGTGTCTGTAATCGAGTTTGTAATGTTTTGTATTTGATGTAAGCGAAGTTAGCTAACAAGTTCGCTGATATAGGCGAACTTGTTAGACAAGCGAAGTTAGGGACAACTTCGCCTGAACATGCCAGGCGAAGTTGTCGTGTTATATATTGATTAGGTTACGGCTTAATCAATAACAAAAAAGAAGTTTTGTTATTCGAGTTTACGAGTCAGAGAGTCCTGTAATCAGTGATTGATATCACGTGTTTAATGTTGCAATATAATGAGTATTTGTTTATTGTAACGTGTGTTCGATTGTGTTAACTCGTATCGTCTTCTACGCTCGTAACGTCTTACGTGAGATTCCGCACCTACGTAGAACGAGATATCTCGTGTAGATCCGGCTGGGAACCTACAGAGGGACTTGAAGAGGTAGGTCCCAGCAGAGCCCAGTTGGACCCGCAAGACTCACCTTGAAGAGGGACGTCTGCGCGAAGACCAACTGGTTCCGCAGGACCCACCATGCTCAGAGAGATGACGCGCATACGACAGCTGTTCCGGCAGGAAAAGCCTCCCAATGGTGAAGTACCCCGCCTGTTCCCGCAGCTGCGGATACAAGCCATCAGCGGAGGCTACCCGCACTAATAGCAAGGCTACACGCACAAGGCACTAACTCTCAATAATTCAATAATGTCACCTGAAGAAGGAATGAGCAAGCCGGGAATACTCCCGCCCAAATGAGCCAGTCCGTACGCTTCTGGAGGATCTTTTGTACTATACCTGCCAAGGTATGGACAAAATAGACAAGATCTGACCAAAGCAGCGACAGCTCACTGACAACAGTACGACGAGGAGCACGCTCTAGTACTTAATGTCACTATCAGCCGCTGCCTACTCACCAACCCTTGTCGTGGCACGTACATAGCCTGCAGTTGGTGGAAAAGGAATAGTACACGGCCGGCCATGTCACTATCAGCCGCTGCCTACCCACCAACCACCAGCATGGCACGTGCTTAGCCCACAGTTGGTAGAAAAGGAATATTATACTGCTGGCTGTATATGCTTGGAAACCTACCTTCGGCTATAAATACTCCAACACCTTGGAACGGTATGATCATCTTATATCTTATATCATATCTTATACCATCATATATCTGCTCTAGCTATTTCTCTTAATATACACATATTCAGAGCAATCTAGTCTGATTCTCACGTCAGAGGGTGGTCACAAGGAGGTACCCCCCCTTCTCAGTGACGAGCTCACGGTGTCTGTTTTGCATATCATCAGATTAATAACCATCTTTGCCGGACCTAACCCTCGTGGGAAACATCTACTTAACCCCCAGATTATCCGTAATCTGCCGGGGTCATTTAGTGTTTCTTCAGACAGTGACCCAAAAAAATATCCCTATATTACATAATTATCTTGTTATATAGAACTATAAAATTAAGATATGAAGTGGAAATCTTAACACAACTAATTCGTCTACTTTTTTGTTAAAAGTAATAAACAATTAAATATGAAAAATGAAATATCAATTAAATGAAAACACAAAAGTAAGAAAAAGAAGTTGAGTTGGCAGGCTATATTAACTGCTACAAATTCTAGCACTCTACCCTAAATTCTGAACTAATATAATTTAATATTACTTTATATTTATTTATTAACCAAAAACCATTCCTTCTTCCTTCTTGTCTCTCTGCTTCAGCTCGCCGTCAACCAACGAAGCATTTTAAAAATGCCACTTTTATTATTTTTTCTTCACATTAACTGCTCAACATGATGCATTTTAAAAGGTCAAACCATACAAATGTTTTTCCGTTAAATATACAGGCTAATATAAAGCTTGGCCACCGAAGAATTAACGGACCCCCTTACCCGCCTGTGGTTCCGTCCCTGGGGAGCACCCGTCCCACCCTTTAACATTTATAGATTGTTAACATTAATATATATATATATTAAAAGGTTGATTCAATTCTCCACACAAAGTTCCTATTCATTTTACTATTCATTTTTTAAATTATTAATTATAACCATAAAATCACTAGCTATTAACTATTCTATAAATATAATGATGATATTTATTTTAACTAATTGAAATATTTAACAAACTATATTTTTAAACACTAAATTTGGGCAAATATCGGTTTTACATGTTTTGTTTGTCGGTTAAACGATTTTCTTAAACTTCGTTTTCATATTTTTATAGCTTGTCTTTACAATGACCGAAACTTTTTTCATGATTTAAAAATATATCATTGCCGTAGGGTTTTATATATACGCTTCAACGTTTGATACATCACTTTTAAAATATTTTTTTAACTTACTAATTTATGTTGGTACCGCTTATACTAATTGACTTTGTGTTAATTCGTAGCTGTAACGTGTTGGGTTTTTTTGGTTCTCCGTATGATAATTTGTTGTATTTTTGGCATTGAAATATTTATTTCTTTTGTTTAGTTTTGATGTCGTAACTTGATATAGACTGACCTCGCGTCGATTTGCAGCGAGCTTATGGTTTAACGTTTTTACTTATGCTTTTTTATTCGATTTAACGATCCCGACGCGAATCACGTGGTCTTAAATCCTAGTTATAACATAAAAAGAAAGCATAAATTAGAGGTTTTTTATACATACAACTTAATTGTTGTAAGAAAGGAAAAAAAACTTATTTCATCTTTTAACTTTCCTATCAATAGTTAATGTATTAAAAAAAATTTCTTATTACACATTAGAAGAGGTGAGCAAAACAACCAATTAACCGAACAGACTTGAAAATTGAACCGGAACTGAAACCGAGCCAACCTGGAAATCGAACCGGTTTGAAACTGATTATGTGGAAACCGAATTGGAATCAACTTAAACCATAGGTTAGGAACCGGCTCGTAATTTTCTCCACCGAAACTGGTTCCAAACCGGTTAACCAAACCAAAAATGGCCAAAAACCAATCAAAACCCGAACCGAAACTAATCATAACTTGACCAAAACTGATCGTACTTGGTCAAGAAACCAGCATCAACCCGAAGCGAAACCAGCTTTGACTTTTGTTGACCAAGGGATGCCAAATAAACATTTTTTTTATATTTGCGCTTGTTTTGATCTTATATTTTTTTCATATTTAGATTTTTTTTTTTTGGTTTGATGGGATCATGTAAGTTGTAAATGATCAAAGAATACAAAATTTGAATCATATGATTAAATGGATGGTATAAGATTTATGTCTCACTTTTTCATTTTTTTTTAAACTCCCTTAATTATGATAAAGTAGATTAAATATTCAATTGACGATTTTTAAATCAGTTATTTATTTTTAAATTAGAGTCTTTAAATCAATTTTTTCTGTTTGATATTAATTCAGTTGACGATTTATATTATCACCAACATATATATATATATATAAATAAAGGATCAAATACAATAATCCCTTATCATACAATATGTACGCGAGTTTGTACACCATCGATTTCAAAAAAACACGCGACCTTCCCCTTCTCCAGTGCTTTAATCCTCTGCTCCCATCAACTCTAATCCACTGCTCCATCGATTTCGTACACGTTCACCATCACCGTCACCGTCCAATGATTGCATCCACCGCCGCGACCGTCGAGGTACCGTCGTGAACACCATCTTCCACGTCACGCCTTTCTCACAGGTCAGTTTATAAAAGTGACCAATTGAAATTGAAATTGTTGCACTAATTGATCAATTAAACTTTGAAATTGGTCCAATTAATCATCAATTTGAAGTTTCAATTGATCAATTTTGAGTTTTGCAGGAACCCAGTTGCAAACGTTACATATTTTGTTCATATGATCGAATCAATGATCAAATTAACGAACGATTGACGTTTGTTTAATGGTTATGAGATTATATGAAGTGGTTTCAGTGTTCAATTTCATGTTTACATGTGTTTAATTTTTTTTTATGTTAGTTTTAGAAGTTCTGAACACCCAGAACTTCTTAGAACTTCTAAACTTTTTATCAGAACTTCTAAACCATTTTAAACACCCAGAACTTCTAAACTTTATCAGAACTTCTAAACTTTTTTAAACAACCTGAACTTCTTAGAACTTATTAGAATGTTTAAAGATGTTCATTTTTTTGAACACCCAGAACGTCTGTGAACGTTTTAGAACGTTTAAAGATGTTCTTTTTTGCCAGAACATTTTAAAGGTCTTCAGTTTTGTTTCAGAACGTTTAAACATAATATTTGTACTGAACTTATAAACAACATTATTTAAAAACGTATAAACAGAACGTATAAACTTTTTAAAGTCTAATTGATTTTGTTCTGAACGTTTAAACTGAACGTATAATACGTTTAAACAGAACATATAATTAGAAAGTATAAACTTAATGTTAGAACTTCTAAAGTTTTGGTACAGAACTTCTAAACTTGAACGTTTAAAGGTGTTCATTTTTTGTCAGAACGTTTAAATGTACAATGTCTTCAGTTTTTGTTTAACATCCAAAATAAGTTGCAACTGTAAAATTGAAGGCTAAAATTTGTATGATTAGGCGAAAAATTGAAGAACAAACAACAATCGTTTGTTTAATTGCAAAAAAAAGTTGACCCATTGTGTTTGAAGTTTATTCGCAGGTAACGAACATTTTTTAGGTTTAGATAACTCAATTTAGTTTGATGTCAATCTGTAGATTAGTTTGTTATGGATCGACGATTGAATTATATTGATATGGATGGACGTCTGATGAATCAATTGATGAATTAGATTGTAGAATTAGATTTAGGTTATTTACGATTATGCCACCGCGTAAAAATTAAATCAACGTTCGCGTACCTAATGTATGATAACTGATTATTGTACAATAACCCACCACTATATATATATATATGTTCTCACTTCCTTATAAACCTTTTGTATTAGCAGGAAATCTGCGCGTTACAACTGATGCAAAGGGTCAGTACTTAAGTAAAAATACACTTACTCTAAAAAACCATCTATATTATTGTGAGAGTAACACATCCCTCTTAATTCATAGGAAAACCGGGTTAATTCTTGCTCGCTAATAAAATCTTCTGACCCATTCTTGAAAAACACCGTTCGACATGTAACCCGTTAATAAAATGGTTCTCTTAATTGTTCTTTATTCATGTTGTAAAAAAATGGATGGATTTATTTTGTATTTTTGGTTTTTAATTTGGTTTATATTAATAGTTGAAGGTCTTGTTTTGGTAATTTGAAAAAAAAAGACAAAAGTTACTTAAAAAGTTGCATCTTTAACCTTTAAAATTAAAGACTTGTACCCGATGAAGTTATGATTTGTACATTATGCTATGCAACTCGATATTTAATAAAGTTAATATTGAAACGTTGATAAAAATAAGCTAGTCGCAATGATATGTTTGATTTTTTTTCAAAACATAGTTTAATAAAAGATATATGAGGAAAACAAAATAAAATAGAAATTGAGGAATATATGGATAAACATAAGGGGTGGAAAAGTAAATATTGTTTTAATTTACATAAATTGAGTAAAGTTGAGGGGTAAAAAATGTAAGTATGATATAAATAATGATTGCATTTGGTTAAATACCATATTACTCTCTTAACCAACTTAAGACATGCAATAAGGCTAGTACAATGAACAACAATAATTGTACATCTTAAAAATTAAGAGGTCATTGGGATTTCCTTTATATATAATATAGATTACTCACACTTTTCAATGTAGTATAGGCATGCCTAGATAATATTGTAGCCATATATAGTGTAGTGTAGGCGTAACTACGTAATGTATTGTTGAGGAATTTCTGCAAACGAGAATCTTTAGATATCTGATAGTTGTGTAAACACTATCAGATCAAAATTATTTTATGGTTCCCAAATACTTTGACCGGATGAAACTTAGATTAATTTGAGCAAGACTTGAGTATGATATCTGTGAGAGTATGATGAACCAGAGATTGTATCGTGTGATCAAAACGAAATAGATATTAGGATTTTTGAGACGGGGACAATGATAACATCTTTGTAGTTATCACAATAGTTATCTAATAATTGAAAATACGCTCTTGTTGGTTTATTAAATTTGTAATGAAAACTTATAATAACTAATTTTCTATTACGATTATAATGAAGCAACATATGCCCGATATATAAAAATTTCCCCAGCTAGAGGTTGCTGCTCCTTGGACCCTGCTATCAGGGGCGCTGCCCCTGGGCCCCCGTCAAGGGGGCGTTGCCCCTTTGGAACCCCTAAGACTTAGGGGCTTCGCCCCTAAGTACCAATAGAATTATAAATTATAATAAGATTAATTAAACGTGCACCCCGCACCCGACTTATTTAGATTCATATTATAATTAACTTGATCAACATGTTAATTCCTAATTACACTAAAATCACTAATATAGTGCATCCAAAACTAATATAGTGTATGCATTGTTATGAAACATATGTTTTCTTATATAATGCAGTGTAGACAAAATTAATGAAAGGCAGGCTTACATCATAAATTCTCATTACACTTAAATAGGTTATTCGGTTCTCTCACTCAGTACATTATACCGAACACTACCTTAGTTTTCGATCGTATTTCGGATTATGGTGGAATTTACCACCCCTAAGCTCTATTAGAGTATTAGCTCGAATGTCGAATTTGGATCATTTCATCCCTTAAAAAGTTAGTTTGTAACTTCGTGGAACTAATTTGGATAAATATATCTATAGATTTAAGCTGTTACTATATTTTTATTTTATTTTAAATTTGTATCGTTTTAACCTGATTTTGACCGTGAACACAAACAACCTTTTCAAAATTCAAATCCACTTTTAAAAAATTCTGAATTCAAGAATCTTGATTCAATGAGTAATTTAGTATAATCGAATTCGATTCAGTTGACACCCCCATTATTATTGTGCAATGTGTGTGTTAAGATTTGGGTTCATTTAAAAAAGTACCAAAAATAACGGGCCAAACATGACGCAGGTTAAGTGAGCCCAGCCCAAATGAGCTACCTCATAAAAATACAAAACAAGCTAGCTTGGATTAAAGATGGAAAAAAAACCCGGTTCCAGACCGGACCTGCCCCCGGAGCTACTCGACCCGTGGATACGAACCATGTATCAGTCCCTCAATAAAATCATACCCGGACCCACCAAAACCGGTTCCATATTTACCCGGTCAAAACCCGGACCCGACCTGACCCGGTCAAAACCCGATAAAAACCAGGTCAAATACCCGAGCAGGCGACCACATTGGTTAGGGTTCCTGAAAATTCCCGATTTGTGCCAGCTCGTTGAGATTGAGTCTGTAGCCAGCTCGTGGCTCTTAGTGAACTTGCTTATTGTGAACTTTGGTTCTTTTGCGTGTTTTTATAGAACAACAAGCAAAAAACAACCTCAAAATTGTTCAAGTCTTAATATCCATGGTATAAATATAACAAAATACAATAAAAATCAATGATGAAAATTTATGCAATCGAGCCAAAAAGCCAGCTACTGAAGGCTTGAATGTTTATACGAAAGGAGAAGCTCGAGCCGAATAAGCTCAATCAGAGCTATGGACGAGCCTTTACCAAGTTAGCTACAAGTAAACTGAATTAAAGATTAGAAAGTGAACATCTGTGTTCCCGAGTCTCATTTAACAAGGGGAGGAGAAGGAAAAGAGAGGAAAATAAGAAAAAATAATGTTACAGAGATTTTTTAAGAAAGGAAGGGGAGGGGAAAGGAGGGAAAATGCTAGAAAATTTGAGTATAATATCATCCTCTCAAATTGAAGAGATTAGGAGAGAAAATCTTATTGATTACTAAATTACACTTAAAACTAATTTAATTTTAGTTTTACTTAAAAGGTATAATAGTAAAACTATAACTTTCTTTTCTTTTCTTTTCAACTCGAGAACACATGAAATATGTAAATTCCTTGATTTGTCTTTCCTTCACATTAAACTCGGAAACACAAAAAAAAAATTTCGTCTCATTTCTTTTCTCTCTTAATTTTCTTCCCCTCCCATCGCCTCGTTAAATGAGACTCTGGAACATAATATTAGAATGGATGGGTGTTAAAATAGGAAGTTTATGACGTTAAGTATTCTGTAGCCTAGGGGCAAATTAGTCTCTTTTGTAGTTTTCCGATATGTACATGTTGCTTTTGTCAATACAATTAACTTTGAAATTATATCCTTATATTCTCATGTCGGTGCTAGATAATTGATCCCTTTCCCAACAAGTGAGGATGGAAAAGTCACGACCGCTAGGGAGAGAAGGCGTTGGTGAGGCAACCGGAAGGCAGTTTAGTTTACTGTTAGAAAGCGAGAGTAGTTGTATTTAGGGTGCTAGTTCCTTTTTTAACAAGCTGACCATGCGGCCAGGGCTGGCTCTGAAAAGGCGAAATAAATTTTGGATCGAAAGCGAAAAATTTTTTTTGCCATAAGTAAAAGGAACATTTTGTTGGGTTTAAACGATTTATTATAAATGAGCTAGCTTGGTTATGATTTAAGTTGTGTATAAAACTTTTTTTTTTTTATAAAAATAGGCTTAAGAATGTCTCAAATGTTTATGATTTGAGTTGTGTAAATTTTTTTTTATAAAAGTAGGCTTAAGAATATCTCAAATGAAACTAGAACCCAGAACATTTTTGTTAGAACTCATACCGTTTTACCACTAGACCAAACTAGTGGTTGTGTAATTGAGTTGAAACATTGAATATATATATTTTTTTCATAAAAATACATATAAATTTTTAAATTTTTTTTTTGTGTATAGGGGGTGTCGGGCCGGAGGCCATCGACCACCCAGCTCCCCTCTAGGGCTGGCCCCGTCCGGGGCAACCATTGTGTCGATGGTGGTGGTTGCATGGCCAGTGGGAGATGAGTATGTGGTAGAGACAAAAAAATGTTTTTGAGTGATGCTAACTCATTTATACTGGTTTTCAAGTTAACAAAACTTTATAATAGCAGTTTTGTCTTATATCGTTACATAAATTTATATTCACATGCCCAAATTTAGTATACTCAAATCAATCTATACGGAAAAATCTACCCTCTCTAATAAAAGAATCCATAATTAGACACGTGTCCCCTTCTCAATCAATTTTTTCCCGCCCATATCTTTATTAAGGGTTTAATTTAATAATTTCAACGGGTGTTTCATATTACAAAATTATTATATCCGACCCCCTTTCCACAATTACCCAGGGTTCTTCATCTCTAATTCCTAATTGACGCCCCCTGATTCTTTATGGCCAGCCAGTTTGAAATCGATGTTGTGATATGGTGATAACATGGTGAATCGATTGTAACATCACGTAAATTTGGAGTTAAAAATGTCAAGCTTCCAAAGTCAATGAACCAATCTTGTCAAATTCCAAACTCCAAGGTTTAAAAATGAAAATTTTGTTTTCTTGACCTATCGCTATATGCGACGGGACAAAGGACAAACCCATCGCGTAACGTGAAGGGCTTGGTCAAAAAATTCTAGAAGAAGTCAACAGCGATACGCGATCGCTGTTGAACCAACGTCATCGCGTATCGCGATGACGTGGTCTGACACATCGTGACACGTGTGCCACGTGGCAAATGGTGGCACAATGTGTCGCCATGCAGCACAACGCCTGCCACGTATCGGGACGTGGCAGGTCTACATGGTGACTCAGGCAGCCTACGTCGTGATACGCGATGGGCTTGCCAAGGAGGCCGTTGCGTACAGCGATGGGCTCCAAAATTTGCCTATAAATAGTGGGCTACGAGTTCTTCACAACTCACACCAAAATCACACACATAATCATCTCTCTAACATCTCTCTAAACTCCAAGATACCAACCCTCGATTCGCCTCGATAAACGTGTCCTCGATTCCTCGATTTCCGTGCCATACCTCGATAATTGTGCCATATCCCGACGACATTCCAAACAAGAAGGTGGTGCCATTTCGACATCCCAACGTTTCTTTTTAAGAAGTGCCGGTGCCTCGAAGTACGTGTCAAGATAAAGAGAAACGTTGGTGTCTCGTTTTGCGTACAAAGAAAAGGGTATAGAAGTTGAACAAGGTGATAAGGAACTTGAAGCGGCGTCGAAGTGCTGCTCAATTGTGTAGGGTTTGATAAGCCAAGAAAAGGTAGGCATAATGCCCGAATAAAATAATAATAAAATATTGAAAAGGCTTAAAACCTAAGGTTGAGTAAATACCGATACCTCGATAAATAAAAGAATAAATAACAAAGGAAAGAAAAGAAAGAAATATAAATGTATATTCAAACACATGTGTGGATATATATATATATATATATATATATATATATATATATATATATAAATCTTTGTTATAAATACTATTTAAGCATAATGAGTATTCTTAAATAATAAAGAAGAAAGATATACGTTTCTTAGAGAAGAAGAAACGTAGGGTTTTATGAATAAGATATCTATAGGTTATCTTATAAAGAAAGATATTTTAAACTAAAGGTTTAAAAAGAAAAGAAAAGAGATTACTTTATAAACTAAAGGTTTTAACGTAAATCGAGGTGTCGATTATAAAACTAAGACTAAAGGTCTTAAGCCGGATTGTATATCCGACTAATAAAAAGTTATACTCGTACTATAGGTGCGAGATAGCAAGGGAAAGACCCTCGGACGGTGTGGGAAGACGATCCCAATCAAAAGGTGAATACACCCCAACTTTTACAAACTTGTTTTCAAACGAGTCAACGTGTTATGTGAAAAACTTTACATGAGACTAAGTGTCTCTAAAAACATTATGAATAAGAGTAAAAGCCTAGCCCTCAGGCTGTAGTATACGTTTGTCTGGATCCTTACATATGTGGTAAAATGCGGTGGGCACATCGCACCACGCTTGGTCACGACCTCCAGCCACGATGGGCCGGACCTAAGTACGTTCGAGTGAGATTGACCATGTGTATATTTATGGTACCTAAGTATGTCGAAACGCTGCGGTGTTTTGCTGGGGTGACCTAGTGTAGAGACTCAAGTTTATAATGATGTTGTTTTAACTTAATTATTCCTAAGCCAAGATGAGCCGAGACTTACGTGGTCTCGAGGGGTGATTAAGTAAAAGAAAATATTTTAGCGTCAGCATATTCACCAGCATTCGTTGCTGACGTATTTTCTTAACATTTTGCCGGTAATCAAGAACAGGGCTTGAAGAACGAAGTGCTCATGATTTTGATGGCTCGGATATTTTGTTAACTTAAATATTAATGAATGGTGGTTTTGTAAAGTATAAACAAGTAAAACTTGAATGAGACTTTTGTCTCATCTTTTGTATTGTAAATATTTATAACTTTAAATCCACATGTTTTATAAAGTCTTCAGCATTAACCCGTAACTCTGATTTATTTACAAATGTGGTACCAACTGTTGGTCACACTCCTAGGTCTTAGATGGGAGTGTGACATCGATGAATGGTGGTCAATTGACTGTTTAAGGTATTCGGTTTAGGGGTATATATGGCTGCCATGTTCAATAAATGAACGACGATTTAGGGTTTCTTTTATTCCAATTTGTTGATTTTTCCAGCTCTATATATTATATTCTACGGTTTAAAGTATTCGATTTCATACAAGCATCAGACTATCATCTCTCATCATTTTCATAAGTTATTTAATTTGCAGTTACAATTAGACTATATCGATTTCATTTTCCCTATTGGTTCAATTATGGAAATTTTCTATGACAATGACGATACATGTTGGTGTTTTTGGTTGTTCATGTTAGTTTAGGGTATTAATCAAAGAGAGTGGTTAAATTTGATTGTTAAGGAATTTAATTCATCTAATATGCCTATGTATTTTGGATATTGAACTTGTTAAGTTGGATCACAATGGAATCTATAACATTAGGTTCGAACATGTTTACATTAAAGTTTGAAGCACACCAAGTGTTCAATAAAATGCCACAATGAATAAACTATAAAATTTAAGTGGAAAATGTGACATTAACTTGTGTAGATATATATATATATATATATATATATATATATATATATATATATATATATATATATATTAGGTCCTTTATTTATTATAAGTTGCAAATGATCATAATCATGATTTTCTTATGTATGAAATCGTTAATTCTTTACTTCGTGTATTATGACTGATCAATGAAAATTGGAACCTGATAGACAAATTATTAACTCTATACTTTTTGTATTAAAATTGTTCACTTTGATCATATCTTTTTGGTGTGTGTATTCAGCCCATGTTAATGAGATATGGTTGGATCATTCTTTTATTATTTCAATAACTTAATTGTTGAAACTGACCTTGGTTATTTGAAACTGAACTGAGTATTATTTAACAAAATTTAGATAAATAGCACATTAAACTTTAATGTAAAAAAAGTATGTTTTATTGAATATTGATAGGCTATCTTGTTTGGTAACTTGTAGAAGCTAGGAGATATAATAGAAATGGCATTTTGTGGTCGTTATGTTATCTTCATGATGACAATTTTTTCCATGTATGTTGATGGCATGCTCATTGTTACAAGTTCAGTCACTGATATAATTACATATGAATTATCATTGCATTGCATCTGTACCACTGAAATATTATTATTTTCATTATTGCAATGATCAGTTTAATTATCATATATGTTTGGTTACAAGTCAACTTTTACTAGGAAGAGGCTATGTGGATCAGATTTTTGTTGCATTAAAGATTGTATATGATGAAGACCTAGATAATACTCTTGCTCTTCTTGGTCAGGTATATTCTAATTACTTTTGTTCTTAAACGCAATGTTGGTTTTATCTACTGAGTTTGTAATGTTGTAAGGAAAAACAAAGTTATATGAAGGCCTAAGGCTATGTGATTTGTCATTTAAAAAACAAGAAAAAGCTTTGTTTAGAAGCGGCATGTGCTTATTTTAGTAGTGCTTTTTTATAATGTTTCTCATCCATAAATTGAATGTTTTGGTACTTATAAACTGATCTCATAGCTTGGATTATGGATCGCTAATTTGGGTCATGAACAAAAATGATGCTTGCGATGGGATTATTTGATTTGGACCGTTTTTTTTATTGTAGTAATGATAGACAAAGCCTCGAAGACAGTTGGGCCATTTTCTATAAACTTTTTTAATACAGTAAAATGGTTTTGATATTTATTTATTTTTTTCTCTTTTTGTTGGGCATTAGTTTATGTTATGTTTGCAATAGTTAATGAGAAAACTCTTGCAGGTCGTATTCATAAACGAATACGTTTAACCTGAATGAAGGTATTTCGATTTTCAAACAAAATTTTTTAATTAAATTCTTAATTTATTGGCTAAATTTGATGGCTTGTATCAGTATGTTGTGCCTTTGACCGAAAGTCAAGATTGTAGCTCGGGCCCATTTTTGTTACAACATCAACCTTCAGACTTCCTGTCCCTAAAGCTCCGGGTATCATGATTGGTCTTGGAACCGGATTGGCCCGTTCGGAGGTTTTATTCAAGAAAGATCAGCGCTCAAGAAATCTGGAACTGAACTTGGGTCATCTATTTTGTTCTTCAGTTGTGGAAACCGTAAAATGGTAATTTCAATCAATAAACATTTTGTTAATCGGTTTGCTTGAATCTTAACTTCTATAATGTTTTTTTATAGAGAAATGGTTTATGTTTGGTACTTGTTATGGATGAATACAAGTACTAAAACTAATATATGCCTACAACTTAGTAAAGTCATTGCCTTAATGGAAATCAAAAGATCACAACTATTGAACTATATTTTAGTTGCAAATACATTTAGCTATATATAGTTTGCATTGGGCTGAAACAATTTTTGTAGATTTCCAAACTTCTTATACAAAAGTATTACAGTTAATGGAATAATTGTTAAGAGAGTCAAGACAATACACTATAAGAAAAAACGAGATCAAAAGATCAAGTTAATTAAGGATAATTTAGGAATTATGAAGGGGGGGGGGGGGGAGGGGGTTGAGCAGGTTTGATCATTTGCAACTTTCTTATAGTTTTTTTTAATGTTTTTATTGTGTATTAGAGATTGTTTTGAAGAAAAGAAAAACAATGAGGGTCAGCAAATTACAAGAAAGGAGTTGTTGGAACAACCGGTCAAGAAGCCAAAAAATAATAACTTGGTTATTAAGAAGCCTAAACAAATTATGAATTTTAGCTTTTAGAATTTCCAAACTGTGTAATACCCAAAAATTGCTCTAATTTATCTAATATAATATGCAGTTTTATTTATCAGTTTTTTTATTTTATTTATACATTTAAGATTTGTAAGTTTATATTCTTCAGCCCGTGTATTACACGGGTACCTAACCTAGTAAATGAACAAACAAGAGAGATAATGATTTACATCTGAATAGACGTAAATTATCATATTTTGTGTTTATTTGATTACCAGATGGGTGCAAACGTGATGCTGCGGAAAACAAAAATCCTAATAATCATGTAATAGTTATGGTTGTTCAATGTTCGTTTGAAACCTTGAAAACGTTAAACCAATCACCGCTTTTGGTCAGTCGGTTTCCGAATGTTCAAAACATAGCAAACGGTTTGGTTTACAGTTTATATCGAAATCGACCATATAAAAACGGATCGGATGGTAAACTTGTTATTGAAGCTCAATGCGTGAAACCAAACCATTAGTAACTATTCAATTTAATTTTTCAACGGTTCAGTTTCGGTTTTCAATGACAAAAAATCAAACCAACGGCACACAGATTAATTTAGAAACCGTTAAAAACGAATTATGAGCACCCATACGTAACATGATAATTTTTTTAATTGAAAATTAACTAAAGCAATACCATACCCAAATTAAAGACAATAAAATACTCATTTTTAAGGTGCAATTTTTGAAAAAAAAATATATATTAACGTACGAAAAAGTTACGGCCGTTGAAAAATCGTTGGTGGGAAGTTAGTTTACAACTAAAATTAAAAGAAATAAATGAGTATAGATGAATGTTCAATGTTGTAACTATTCTTTTTCAAGTTAGGGGCAATGTTGTAATTATTTCTATGCATATTTTCTAATTGACAGATTTGTCCTTATCTTACCTGCTATAGAAGTGTACTTTATACATTATAAGTTGTGAATTACTTAAATTGTAAGTATCTTAATTTGCTCATATCTCATGTATTATCTATAATATATATAAATGAAGACATAAAAATCCTACGTGTTGCAATGTGGTCGCTCCCCCTTTTTTTGGAGTCACCAGATTTGCATAATTATTAAATGAAGGCTTCTCATGCATTTGACCTAAATTCATGGGTATGGGTCTCCAAACCCAGATATTTCTTAAACGGGTTATAACATCTCATTAAATTAAAAATTATTCTCACCAAATTATTTATGTAAAAATCCTATAAAATAGGATATAATAAAAAATAATATCTTATTTATTTTAAAAAAGATATATATATATTATTTAAATTAAAAAACCAATTTGATAGTAAAAAAAATAAACGAGTCTTGGGTCTCATCAAACCATAAGTATATTATTAACTTTCATAAATATTATTTATAATTAAAAAATCAATTTCATAGTAAAAAAAATAAACGGGTCTCGGGTCTCATCAAAACCATATCAATCAATCAATTATGCCCAGTAAAATCCCACCGACAGCAAAGCTATAAGTAGGGTCTGGGGAGGGTGGGATGTAGGCACACCGTACCTCTATCCAAAGGAATAAAGAGGTGGCTTCCAGAGAGACCCTCGGCTCTAGGTACATGTGTATGAAGCAAAATAAGGAAATCAACGTTTAACAGTTATATAAAAACTACTACTAATTATAATAATATTAATAATAAGATCACAGTTTAACAGCTATATAAAAGCTAATAATAATTATAAAAATATTAATAATATATGTAAGGGAAATACCATTATGGTATGTGACCTAAATAAGTTAAGTCTAAGCCCTAAGGTATTCAATTCTCTCTAAAAATCCTTAACTTTAATTCTACTTCTCCACGAATTCCTATCCTCAACCATGTCCTCGGAGAGGTTTAGGTCTATCAAATCCTGCCTAATCCTCTCATCCCAAGTCAATTTCGGTCGTCCTCTACCCCTCCTCCCCTCTATAGTAATGTTTTCTACGGATCTAATAGGATTCGTCGTCTGTCTTCTCTTTACATGTCCAAACCATCTCAATCTCCACTCTCTTATCTTGTCTGCTATGTTCGCCACCCCTAATCTCTCGCGAAACACAACGTTTCTTATTCGGTCTAGCCTTGTGTGCCCACACATCCAACGTAGCATTCTCATTTCTGCTACCTCCATCTTCCGCACTTGTGCCTTCTTGATAAACCATATAGCTTTTAAACCGGGTTATAACATCTAATTTATTTGTGAAACAATTTATCATCTAACCATAAGTATATTATTAACTTTCATACAATAAAAAAAATATAAATTAAAAAAAATAAATAAATATTAGAACAAACAATATAAAACAACCGCCGTAATACGGGGGATAAAAACTAGTATATAAATATAGATAGATAAACATATATATAATATGAAACCAAAATTTTTTTTTCTTTATTTTTTGTTAAATAACATCAATAATAGTTACGACTTAATTTGAATTTAAAATTGGAATCACGTCCTTTTCGTGATAATTAGGTAAGTTACGTAAGTCCAAGCCAGAATCCACCAACTTAACCTTGGTCGAGTTTCCGAGTCCCATTCTAACTAATTAACACCTGCATTCTCTTAATCACTATCAATATTTCGTTTTGTTTTTTTACAATTAACCTTATATAAAAATATACATGCAGAATAAATATTTCAGTTATTATTATGATATACGAGAGAATAATAAATACAAAAAAGGATTATAGCTGATAAGTTTGAAAAATGGATATATATATATATATATATTAGTAGGAAAAGAAAAGAAACAATGGCATCATAGTCATGGTATGATACTACTATTTATAGCTAGGCAAATTATTATTAATTATTAATATTATTATAATTAAACTACAATTAGCTAGTCATAGGAGGATATGCATATGCTCTCTATCTGTATCTCGCATGTGTATGTGTATTGATATTGATATAGATATAAATACATCACCGATCACCATAATATTTATATATATATACATATGCTGCGGATTATCCATACATACATCGAGACTTTAATTCTTCCTCAATCGCTCCGTTTTCAAAGATGACGATGGATAACATGCAGATTCGTACTATCGTCGGCATCATTGGTACGTCATTCATTCTCACGATCCGTTACATATTAATCTTCATCTTCATCTTCATCATATCATTCAATATTCATCTCATCATCGTTTCTGATTATCAATTTATCAAACGCCACTCGTTAATCAACCGTACGTATGTCTATATATGTATATGAATTCAAGTGCACATGGAGCTAGGTTTATATTGATTTTGTTAGGTTAATCAGTACGTATACTGATTACGAGCTCGAGTGAATCATCATCTTACTTTTGTTAATCTCTTCTGTTAATTGTTAGGTATTTAAACTTCTGTTAGGTAGTTAGGTTAGGGTTAATTAATTGTAGCAGATGAATTAATTATTTGAAGCATTCAATTCTAGTTAATTAGCTGCATGTATATCCTGATTTCATTCTTAATTTAACTGATGTGTAATTAGGTCAACTTCTCAGTTAGTTAATTCATTGAATCTTAATTAATGATGTGATCAATTTATTAGATTAGTAATAATATCAATTATTATGTTAATGAAGTGCATTCCTAATTTCTCATTGCAGGCAATGTCATCTCGTTCTTCCTGTTCATCTCGCCAGCGTATACAACCTCCTTTTCCTTTATTCATTCATTCATTCGTTATATATGTATTATAGTAGACACGAACTTTATGACTAAGTTAATGATATTTTATAATAAAACCTGCAGGCCTACAATTTGGAGAATCTTTAGGAAGAAATCAGTAGAGGAGTTTTCAGCAGACCCTTACATATTTTGTGTTTTAAACTGCTTGTTATGGATATTCTATGGTTTACCCTTCAATCATCCCAACAGTACACTTGTGGTCACTATTAATGGCACTGGTCTAGTTTTGGAGCTCATATATCTCATTGTGTTCCTCACATATGGCAATAATAAAGTCAGAGTATGCACTTAATTGCCTCAAATATCTTAACTGTCATATGTTTTCCGCCCTGTTCGCATTAGATATATCTAATTTTCCTTCAATCTGCAGAAATATATCACCTGTGCTTTAGTTGCAGAAGTTATTGTTGTTGGAGCTATTGCGGGTGCTGATTTGGGAGCTTTCCACACTCATAAGGCGCGGTCCACTTTTGTGGGCGCGTTTTGTGTGGTGTGTGGTATCTTCATGTACGGGTCCCCTTTAACTATCATGGTTAGTATCAAACTTACCTGCTTCATGTATTTATTCCATATATTTATTTACATTATTACGTACTAATTGATTTCATGTTTCTTTATCATGATAATTGATAGTGGAAAGTGATCAAAACAAAGAGTGTCGAGTACATGCCACTCCCGCTTTCAGTGGCTGCTTTCTTGAATGGATGCTGCTGGACAGCATATGCTCTACTCAAATTTGATTTAGCTATTCTGGTAATTGAAGCATAATCTTCAATGATGTTAATATGCAATTATCACTTTATGTTAACTGATTGTTTTGCTTTATTATTGTAGATTGCAAATGGTACTGGTGCGGTTCTTGGGTTTGTACAGCTTGTTTTGTATGCATGTTTTTGGAGTACAACTCCAAAGAAGAGCAGAACTCCACCTGTTAATGGTGGTGATGGTGTGGTGCAGCTCCAGAATGTATAGAAGTTTATATTTTCTGGTACAAATATGGAGTTAGATTTTCATAGTTTGGGTTTACATAGGTTTGAAATTCTGTCTAGTTTGTGGTTTTGGATTCATGTTTTGGTTACTGACATTTGAATTGGTTTTAGAGTTTTTTAGTTTCATGAGTATCAACTTTTGAGAGGATTTGGTGGTATATAAATTTTGTGGAAAATTTTCTTTATGGTGGTGTTTAATGGCGTGGTTAACATATGATAATGATTGGATTTTTGTGTTTTACTTTGTTAACAAGCGGATAAAGAGTAGAGAATCTGTTAACTAAAACCGAAATTCAAAGTGATTAAGTAAACAGGTTGGATCGAGTTAATACTTTACCATGTAACACACATATTATTAATATGACATATCAAACACTAAACTTTTCTTTTGGAGAAAAAGCAAAATTGGTTAACAGATTAGGCAGCAAACAGCCTAATTAATTAGTTTACAAATCAGGAAGGTAATACTTAATAGAGTATGTTATGTTGGGATATATATTCAAAAGTATAGTCAAATGACTTTGATTTAAGTAATAAATATATTCAGAGGTTTAGAAGTTTGTTTATTTACATGAACAATAAGGAAGATTTGGACGCTCAAAAAGGTCCAACGTACGTTTTCAAAAGCGCGTCATTAGCGCAATGTGATGTTTTGCAAGGAGTCCTATATAGAAATCTTAGTTATCAGTTTTACATGAAAGAGTTTATTAACAATATTAACATTTTAATGACACAGTTCATCAATTACCCATAGCTTGCAATATAAACCAAAGATAAGCTTAACTGCTTTATTGATAGAAGTAGTCGACATAAATTAAAAACCATAGCAATCTATTTTTCATACGCTACAACATGGAAAGGGTCGGAGAGTTTCAAGTTGGCGAATTTGGGAATAGTCAACAATCAAGTTATAAAGTCAGCGTATATGCAATTTAGGTGGGCTCTTATTGGGCTTGAACTTTTTGTAAACAGGCTCTCATTTTTCTACTGGGTTTTTTGTTAAATTTTAGAATGATATAAAGTTTCTCATAAATAAATATTTCAAAATTTTGATCTTGCAATGCAACTGCAAAATTATACCCACAAATAAAAACATAATTTACACCTGTTAACATTGATTCTTGTAACCATAATCATAAAGTATTACATATATTATTATTATTTATTTTATTTTTTTTTTTGAAAAATGCCATAAAGTTTAAGAGATTTAATATAAGATCCAATACACAGATTATACAACTATATAAACATTTAAGAAAAAAGTATGTATATCTGCAGATAAGTATACCATCAAACACCAAAGGATCATGCAACATATGTCCATTTTCGCTCAATCTTAAGGGCCTCTAGTCCGGTTGAAGCAGAAACATCCTTGTTGATCTCCGGGTATCATTCCTCCACCCTTTGAAGTATCAATGGCCTCCAACATCGCCACCACCTCGTCCATCTCAGGCCTCTTGTCCGGATTTGCATCCCAGCATCTCTTCATAACACTTGCAAGTGAGTTAGGACAGCAACGCGGTATCTCCGGCCTCAAATTCTGTAATTTCACAATTAATTTTCAATTAAAAAAACCTCAAAATGATACCATAAGTATACAAAAAATAACCCAATTTTAGCTTGCACTGTTTTTCTGCCTTTAACCCGTCATCTACTTTGCGTAAACTGCAGTTTACCTGATTTTCATTGTTTAACAAGGATTGGTGGGTCCCAGGAGTTCACTCACCCAAAGATAAAGAGTCTATTTTGCATACCTGACGGACCACCGCTGATGTGACTTCAGAAAAGCTAAGATCGGGATAAGGCATGTCGCAACAATATATTTCCCACAAACAAATCCCAAAGCTATAAACATCACATTTCCTGTTATACGCGCTGCCATTAAGAACCTGCCTCCATGTTGATTGAAGAATAAACATATGGTTACAATGTATGATCTATAAGAGTTACGTTGAATCCCAAATGACATCGAATTATATATAATTAACTAAACATACTTCTGGTGCCATGTAACCAAGGGTTCCGGTCTCTCCTGTCATGTCATTCGGGTTTGATGCCTCTACACGAGCAACCCCGAAATCTGCAATCTTTAACGTCCGGTTCTTGTCCAAAAGCATATTTTCCGTCTTCACATCTCTGTGGACAATCTTCTTTGTATGAAGATAATTCAACCTGCAAAGGTGTTTTAAAAATATGACACTTATAATATTTCAAAGTTAAATATAAATATAATGTGATGATTTAAATTAAGGGATGAAGATGCACCCTCTAGCAAGATCAAGTGCTAGTTGCATGACAACTTTAAAAACCAACTTCTTTCTTCGATTTTTTATGAGAAAAGATTTCAAAGCACCACCGGGAAGGTATTCAACTACGACGCAACAAGAGTTACGTGGCACGCCAAAATGACCATTATCTCCTTGTATGTTTAGTTCTGGTATGCCCATTGTAGCCCCTATGAACTACCAAAACAAAAGGTGACATAGTAAACATCTGTTAGAAAACAAACCGTTTCTAGCCAAACCAAACAACCTAAATTAATAGTTTCACTATGTTATTATGTTTTTAATGTAACTCATCCAAAGTTTCTTTAGTTCACACATTATTTTGAGATGAAAATGCATGACGATTACCTTGGTTACATTAGGATGATCAAGTTTGTACCAAACGACGA
Source organism: Bidens hawaiensis (assembly GCF_021521415.1). NCBI lineage: Eukaryota > Viridiplantae > Streptophyta > Magnoliopsida > Asterales > Asteraceae > Bidens > Bidens hawaiensis. The sequence goes on along the minus strand of NW_027493190.1, from coordinate 218,372 downwards.
CTTCTTGTGTAAAGGCGGCTCTAAGTGAAGCGATTTCAGCATCTGTTCTGTGCCCTTCTTCACCCCAATCAAGAAGTTTAACTGAAGATAATTAAAAATTAACCTTAATTAACCGGTGAACATTCGTTTTCTACTACTAAATAAAATAACTCTATTTTTTAAAATATGATTTTTTTTCATTAACTTTGGACGGATCTATTTAGTGAAGTATATAGATGCTTGAAGTTGTGTGCTTGTAATGAAAAAGTATATAACTCAGATACAGATGCTCAAGCCGGATACTTTTATTTTTTTTTAGTTTATAGAGGATGATTGAGATCTTCAATTACATAGCCACATAATAGGATTGAAAATTATTGATTTGGGTTGACTGCATGTTTATTTCTTTTTTGGAATGAGCACTTTAAGGATACTAGAAACTATATATGTGAATATATCCTTAATTTGAAATTGGAGTATTTGTCTGGATCATATAAATGGGTTATAAAATTAAAAATAGTAAATAATATTATATGATTAAAGAATACTATTTACAAAATACTTACATAAAATTCTTTGTTAATAATATTCAATATATAATCATAATCATATTAATAGTGTTGATTAAAGTCACAGTTTATAATTATATAAATATAAAATAATAATACTTATACTAGTAACATTTATTATTCTAGTATATAGTATTAAATACCAAACTGTAAAATAGTTAAGAAATTGAATAGAGTAAATTACGTACACAGATCGATACGATACTATAAAAGTTTAGATTTCTTAACTTATTTTAATTACAGTTCGAATCTCTACTTTAAAACCATATGTGTTACGTTCAAACAAACGATAGTAACTAGACTTGAAACTAACTAAAGTTAGAAACTATATCCATAATCGTGACCATCCGCGTAATTAAGACTTTTTATTATAAATTAAAAAAAGTAAGTTATATGAATTTAGAAAAGCAACGTTCGTTTTTGGGATGAAAAGACATGCATCTTTTATCCTCCTTCACATATAATTCACATGTCAAGCTCAAAACACACATCAAATACCCACTCAATTTGGGTAGGATTAAAAAGGTTACCTGCTTTAAACAATAACTAAAGGGTCCAACTATGGATCACTTCCATCTCGTGACTTGCTACTAAAAGCATTCACATTCACAACTTTAACCACTTACCCATATTCATTAACGCTGAATCCTTTTTAAGTAATACAAATAAATACCTTGGAAAGCTATTTAAATATTAATACTTTTTTATGGGTTATACACCACTACAGATCAAATCCAAATTTAAGGTGCAAATGAGTCAAGTAATTGTTTTTAAATAACTCGAAATCAAATCTAAATTGAAGTCACCTTAATAAACAATCATAAGTGTGAGTTTTATATACGAATCTCGGTTAGACTCGCAAGCATAAGATGTCTACTACTTGTACAATTGTATTTTAAAATATAATATATAATTACATAGTGATTATAGTATATTATGTATGTGTAGCTATCATTTAAACATAGAAAAGATATTTATATATACACAGCAATTATGCAAATAGTTTACATGAAATACATAATGAATTATTCATAGGAAGAATATGGCGAGAGTAGTGAAGCTCGAGTTTGTGTCACGAGCCAAGCTAGAGATGAGCTTAGCTAAAACTCGACTCGTTAAGTTATAAGTAATATCTTAGGCGTGAGCATGAGACCATTCAAACTCCCCATGAGGGAAGTACAAGTTGGGAACGAAAATCTAGACGTGTTACTATGTAGAATTAATGAGCACGAATTTAGCAATAAGTGTAATTAAGGATGAGAACGAATACACACCTGCAACATCAAGCCCATCATAAAAGCCACGATGAACAGTTCCAAAGGAGCCACGAGCTATAACAGATTTTATTACAAGCTTTGAAGGATCAATCTCCCAATCTTGTCTCTGCCGATTAACATTAGTATCAATCCTTAACCTAGAAATAGGATTAGCCCCATCTCCAGTGTGATTATGATGATGATCATGTGGTTTTGGGAGATTATTATTGAAATTGATGCTGAGATTGAGGCCGGTGCCCTTATCGAAGCTTCTTCCTCTTCTGGTAGTCGAGGCAGAAGAGCTGAGATGCCTTTGCAGCTGTTCGTCTAAGCTCTTTAGATCAATCTGATCCGCTCTCAGAAAGCCGTTTTTGATGTGGTCGTTGTTTCCCTCCATTTTTGTTTGTGAAGAATACTGATTGTTATGCGAGTGATCCATAAATAGGTCTGGGATAGGGTAACAACTGCTTTCTTCTTTTAAGTTTTGCTCACACAAGGGTGTTTCTCCTAAAATATACGATACATGGAAAGATATATGCATGCAAGTTCATGGGATGATGACACTTGTCAAAGTGTAGATTACCCCAACTTGGGGTAAAAATGTGATTGATTGGTTCTTTTATAAAAGTTAGATAAATTTGCAAACATCAAAGTGCATGTAACGATTAACGGTATGGTTGTAGTCTTATGGTGTAGATTTAAAAATATGTTTAAAGGGTGTGAGAGCTAGTCATTCTAACATAATAAAGAAAAATAAAACATAAATCCACAAACTTTGAATATAAAAGAGCTCTAGTTAGTTTAACATACAGGGTTGACTTATTTTAAACACTATACATGAAATTCGAGCTCGTCACCTTGGTAATTTTTCAAGTTCGAACTTAGTTCATGCTCGTTTATATTATATTTACTTATTATGTAATTATAATTATCTAATTAATATAAAAGAGAACTTGGTGTCACAAAGTGACCTTTTTATATATGTAGTAATCTATTTGATAGTTGGCACATGTATTGGTGATGGGATGACTTTGTTGGTAAGGTAAGTGTTTCTACCATATGCAATCAGGGTTTGAGTCCCTTATGGTGTAAAATGATGGTTTTTTATTGTGTTATTTTATGTTTTTGTGTATGGTAGAATGGTTTGTCATGCAGCGAATGACGGTTTTTTTTTTTTAAATTGTGTTATTTTTTGATTTTGTGTATGGTACGTAGAATGGTTTGTCTTTCAACATTAACTTTAGTGTGGATCGGATAGTTGTGTTGTTAAGTGAAACTGGCCGAATTTGCATACAATCACCACATTTTGTTTTAGTATCGGTGCAATAACGAAAACTGACGGGATACCAATTTTGTTTTTATTTTTGTTTTGTTTTTTTAGTTCCGGTATCGTAATGAACGTGATGAAGACCGACCAAATTTGTGTAGACTCATTGCCTCAACGCCGTGATCGACAAAACTTGGGTTTTACCAAAGCCAAAGCTTTACTGACCGACTTGACCCTATTGGTCCACCTTAGTTTTTTAATTTTGTTTTTTGTTTTAGTTCCGATGCCATAACGCACATAACCAAAACTGACTGAATCCGTGTCGACATACCGCCACAAAGCCAAGATCTAGAATAATTGTTTGGGTTTTACCAACGTTTGAGTTTTACCAACCTGCCCGGCGCATCGCGCCAAGTAAAACACTAGTTTTATTATATTTAAAACTATTATTTTCATAAAATAATAAGCTTATTAAGACGCTTGTTTAAGTTCGGCTCAATTTAAGCTTCTAGCAACCGATCTCGATATTTTTTGAGAGACTCGACTCATCTCCTCTAGTTACATAGATCATCTTATAGATTAATTTTTAGGATAGAATAACATAATGTCTTCCTGTGTAGATATATGGATGATATGGATTGGGTATTCTTTCCAATTAAGGGAACATAAGTCCTTAACTAATGTCAACAAAAAAATATATATCATGAGTATCAAGTTTTGACTAATTAATTGGAAACATGAACAAGACACAGTAGCCAAAGGCACTTTGTCATAAGATCATCCTTTATGGTGAGGGGTTTCGAAGTCCTTCTCTAGTGTTACATCAGCGTCACGTGGGCACTAAGAGCTTCAAAACCCCATCACAAAACTTCTATGGTGAGGGTGCTTCGAAGCCCCTTTATTTTTTATTTTTTTTATAAAACCAACAAATTTATTAAACTTAAAATACAATAATAATAAAAATCAAACTAAATTAAACTAAAAAAACATAAAAATAAAAAACTTGCAAATAAAAAAACAAAAAAAAAATAGAATTAATTTTCGTCGCCCTCGTTTGCGTATTTTGCCATTATCTTGCTTTTTTTTTCTCCAAAACGCATGTGTGGCCTCATCTAGAAGCGAGAGATATTTTGCGAGGAGCTTGAAATCTTTCGCTCATTGCTGCTTCGAGTTAGTGAGAGAACGTCATAGAGACCAAGATCTAGCCGCTAATACGATACATCAACACGAAATCGTTACTTTAAATATAATACTTTATTGATAAATATGGAGTAAATACATTATAGTGGAGATAGGTTATGGAGAGAATAACTTAAACTATGTACAAGTTCTCTACCTAAACTATGACATAATCTACCTATTTATAGGCCAAAGCCCAATTCACAATAAATATAGATTAAATACAAAGACGAGACAACCTATAACTTATTCGATCGCTACGGACACCAAAACCGTGCACTAACAGACTCCCCCTTTTCCGTAGCTATCGAATACTTTATCCTTGAATACTTTAACTGCAAATCACCAGTCACAAACCGTGCACTAACAGACATCCCCTTGATTGATGTTTTTCGGGCTTGTGCAGACAAACAATCTTTAAATCTTTTTCAGCAAACCAACAACTTGTAGCTTCTCATATCAGATCACCCCCTAAATGTGAGCAACTCTTGGAGATCATCCCGATCATCCACTGGCGTATGATATGGTTCAATCTTTTAACAATCAGCAGCAAGTCATCAGCTATCTGTCAGCATCGGTAAAGAAAACATATCTTTACGTTTAACTTCGTCACACATCTTCATGAACAACTCGATCATTCAACATCTTTCATTTCGGTTTTCCCTCTCTTGATAACGTTTATCCCAAATAACTCTTTGAAGCTCTTCCACATCTCGTTCGCGAAGATGCACTAATGTTTGGGCATATGATTCAGAGTTCCAACCTCCATTAATAAACCCCAAATGATCAAATTCTTCAATATAATGACAAGACTTGTATATTCTTCAATAAGATCAACTCGTTCGAGAATTGTCCCCCTTAACAGAAGTAATCCGCCATTTACTCGTAGCCAACATAGTCAGGATCAAGTCCCTCATAAAGAAGTAAACGAACAGACACTCGTATCCCACATAGTCAGGTTTCAATCTTGAACAGATTAATCACCAATCGAAAAACAACTGCAGTCTTGAACTCAGTTAAACGTAGCCTTGCAAGCATGAATTACCACCCGAAATGCAGTAATTTTTCAAGAAACCTTGCAAATGTAGGAAGATACAAGCCTAATAATCTCAAATGAAAGTATTATCTCTCCCTTTTCTTGACAAATTCGGCAAGGTCTTATATAATATTCAAGATTCACAAACAAACACACTCCTCCTTAAATTACACGAGATCTCCCCCTCGGCCAATCGAAAACGCATAAATAGTCGGCCGGAAAATATATTACCAAAACTTACACGAAGAGTCTCCAATACCTTAGGAACATCCCAGAAAAATTTCAATTAAGAAAATTTTTCCCGATTTTCCCGCCAAAAATTCATCGAAATTTTTCGAAAATTAAATATTAACGCCAAAATTTTCAATAATAAAATCTCACTTACGATGAGCATTCAGGAAAAAATTCGCGCAAGAAAATTTTTCCCACCATTCATTACATTAGTTCGTGCTCTCCATTCTTCAACCAAGCAGTTCGTCAACCAGCCAGTTCGTTATAACTTACCAACTCTAATTCGTTATAACAGTTACACGAATGAACTCCTATTCGTTAAGAATTCCAATTCGTCACACACATAACGAGTTACCTTAATTCGTTACCAATACCTTAGCGAATTAACTTAACGAAGTAACTTAACGAATTGCCTTAATTCGTTACCTTTAACTTAACGAATTACCATGACGAATTAACTTAACGAATTGCCTTAATTCGTTACATTTTCCTTAACGAATATCCTTAACGAATTAACTTAATTCGTTACCATTTCCATAACGAATTGCTACAGTAGATTCGTTAAGATTTCTTACCAAAATAGCTACAGTAACTAACGAATCAGGTGGTTGGATCTGAACAGTTTCGCCGAAAAAACGAATTTCGCCGGAAAATTCAGTTACAGTGGCCGGAATAAGCAGATCTGGCCGGAATATGCATTTTTCAAGCTGCATCCATGGTGAAATCATCAAAACACCATCATAAATCATGAAATTCTACCCGAACACCCGGATTTTCATCACGATTCTGAATCCATAATCCAAATACCTTAACGATTACTTATTCATTACCAAATAATCAACCCGAAACCATGCTCTTTCATGGCAAAACCTTCAATACACCATAATTAACCACCAAAATCCACAGAAGCATGCGGATTTCATTAATAAACACAAATCCATCCAATTAACTTAACAATCACTAAATCATCATAAACCGAATCAAACGTTAACATGCTCTTCCATGGTGAATCACTCAATACACCATAAATTAACACCAAATTACACAGGAAGCATCATCTTCCATCCGTAAACACGAATTCACAAAAACACTAATTGACTCCAGATCTGACAAAACCCGAAGAACACAAAAACTCAGATTTACCTTATTGATGCATCGAGAGCAGCTCCTGCTCTGATACCAATTGAGAAAACGTTTAGATTCGAGAGGATCTGGTCATTTGATATGATGTTGTTTAGGTATTGGATATGTTATGGTGTGAATGGTGATAGAGAGAATATGGAAGGAATACTTTAAGAATAAACTAACATCATTTCTTTATTCCATTAGTACTAAGGTATATATAGAGGATATATTCATTCATTAGACATCCCTAATGAAATAAATATTTACATTAACGATCCCTCTATATTATCCTACTATAACCTATACATTAAGAATACATTATATACGATATAACAAAGATCAAGACGCTAAACGATGTACTAACAAACCCCCCTCGTCTCGAGCTTGGTTATCTTCCATCTTGAATACGTTATCACAAAGAACGAGATGTCGTGTAGTAACAAACTCCCCTCATCTCGAGCTTTGTATCTTCTTTTCTTTAGATACTTTAATATTCATTCGTCAAAAATTTCAAACGGGTGAAAATTTTCTTCATACGTTAGCCGATCATACTTTATATTCATTCGTTCACACCTTTCTAACGAATGAATTTCTCATACTTTAAACGATAACCCCACCCACCACATACGTTGGATGATCAATAACTGCTTTAACGAATGTGATATTCCATGGAATTAAAATATTGAATGAAATATCCCATATACTATCCAACGAACGTAGCATATAGTGAATGTGAAAGACAAACAAATATGCCTTCATCTAACGAATTAGACTAATAAATAATAAAGTTGTAGCCATCTTTGTTGACCCTTAATAACGAATGTGAACCATGATGTATGCGATGTGATTTCCATGTGCTAGTAAAGAATGAGAATGATATATATATATATAAACATGCAGCCATAATTGTTGACTTTCATTATCATGTTGTGCGAATGAACAAACAAATATCTTGTGCAGTGCATGACTAACGAATGAAGCATATATCCCACATGCACCTCTAACGAATGTGAGGAGTAAGATTGTAACGAACTAGGTTGTTAAGTTGTTATAACCAATTTACCAACTCCCTGACAACTCCATAACAAACCCATAGCAACCACACACCATAACGATTCATAAGCTAACGAATTTCCTTTTGTTACATAACGAATGTGCCCAACCATACGAATTAGCATTCAAACTTTCCTTGAAGAACTTCAAGTATTTCAGCAACGATAATTATACTACGGCCGGAACTCATAACGTCATATACATCATCATTGCCGGAACCGTAACCACATGCATATAATTAACACCGGAACCGCATATTCATCGCCGGAACCGTGATTTCATGCACATAAGTAATACTGTAACCAATCATCATCATCATGAATCGCCAGAATCAATACAATGGCCGGAATCATCATGTAAATCATTGTCGGAAAATCGGAGATCAAGTTTCATCCCGATTTCATTCCGAAATCATTCGTTGAATAACATTTAACTCTTTCACACATTAAACATCAACCGATTATCATCCGAAATTACCGAAAATCAAACCGAAAGATCAAATACGTTAACCATTTGCACAAAATCATCACCCGATCCACTCCAAACACTATTCAACACCGAATCCAAATCCGGTTTCATCAACGAAATCGAAATCGTTGCTAATAGACTAAGATCCAATTCACTCAAATCAAATCCATATAACGCCCAATCAATACATTAATCAATTGCTTCGAACCGCATCAATCCGAATCAAACCATAATTACTTAATTATGTGATCGATTCTCAGAATCAAACCGAAAACATGAATCATATACGTTAAACAATCCGGATCTAATCCAAATCATGAAACTAAAACCGGATCTAATTCAATTTTTCATCCAAAAACCAGATCCAATACATTAATCCACCGGATTCAATTCATTTCATAAAACACAAACTGTAATCTAGCCGAATTCAATCCGATTCATCAACCAAAAAACCGGATCTAAATCCATAGCTTACCAAAATCGATTTCAACAATCTAAACTAAACCGATTTCGTACCTTAACCAAAAACAAATCCGAATTCATAACACAAATCCGAATTCATACATTATCAAACCGAAACCGATTTCATCAAAATTAATCAAAAACCGATTTCAACTCATACGTTAAACTTCGACAAATCAAACAATCAATACGTTAATGACGTACCTAAACCGAGATCAATCAGACGCTAGCTTTGATACATATTGTGAAAACGTTATAGAGACCAAGATCTAGCCGCTAATACGATACATCAACACGAAATCGTTACTTTAAATATAATACTTTATTGATAAATATGGAGTAAATACATTATAGTGGAGATAAGTTATGGAGAGAATAACTTAAACTATGTACAAGTTCTCTACCTAAATTATGACATAATCTACCTATTTATAGGCCAAAGCCCAGTTCACAATAAATATAGATTAAATACAAAGACGAGACAACCTATAACTTATTCGATCGCTACGGACACCAAAATCGTGAACTAACAGACTCCCCCTTTTCCGTAGCTATCGAATACTTTATCCTTGAATACTTTAACTGCAAATCACCAGTCACAAACCGTGCACTAACAGTTAGCCTTCTTTCTTCCTTCATGCATGGCTTTGTATTCCGCATGCATCACTTTTCTTTCTTCATGCATTTTCTTGAGTTTATTTTTTGAGTGTTTTTTCTCATCGCGAAACTCTTTAAATGCAAGCTTCAAGTTGTCAAACCGCGCGCTCACATTGGAACTCATCGAGGATGTCGTTCTAGACGAAGACCCCCCACCTCTACCCACCGCCTTGGCCTTTTCTCTTCCTACCGGACGTGGCAACTCATCCGGTTCATCAAAAAGAAAATCAGGATCAATCTCGTTTAAGTTAAATTGAGAACGAGCATCCGACCCAGCTTGAGACGGCGATTGGTTGACCGAAGTAGACGTTGTTTTTGATCGTTTGGACGGTCACAGTGAAGATGTTGGGACCGGATGCCACTTTGGCGAGCTTGTGCATTTCCTTCAAATTTCCAACATACCGAAATTGTAACCATGAAGGCCCTTATATTGTTTCAAGCAAGTCTCAATGAGGTCAACATCGTTAGTGCCGCTTCCTTTATTGTTTGTAACGCAATTGTGAACTTTGGAGAAGTTGTTCATCTTTAAAACCATTGCCTTCCATTTGTTGGAGACAGAATCATCCCCGCGGTAGCGACCTCGACCCATTATCTCAAAGAACTTACTACGTATTTCTTCACAAAATACCGCACTGTGTTTACCGTCACCTACGATACATTTAAAAGCTTAGTATTACTAAACAAAAAAAATAATAAAACATAAAATATATATAAATAATTTGATGATTTACCTTCAATTGAGTTTTCGGATGAGTCGATCCATGCTTGCGCCAACGCCACTTCCTCATCGTCTTCCCACTTTTTTCTTTCAGTCCTTTTGGTAGTTGTTTGACCGACATCAACCTTCTTTTTATGACTTCGTTTGCGACAAACTTGTGGTTCGTCTACTTGGGTTTTGGGAACTTGAGTTTCGGGTATTTGGGTTTGGGTTGGCGGTGGCATAAACGGCATTCGCATTCGATACAACATATCGTTGGGGAACGATTGCATGGTTGGAGGCAATACGGGTAGATGTTGGTTGGCATATAAAGGGTTGGTAGGGTCATTGTTGTTTGCGAGCATACTAGCCCACCACCTTTGAGACGGATCCCACGGGTTTGTGGTAGGGTTTAAGCTCGAGCTTGTGAAATTTGAGAAATGATCCATGGTAGAAAGTTGAGAGAGTTTTGAGAGTTTGTTTGAGTGAAATTTGATATTTGGTTGAGTAAAAATTGAAAAAATAGTTTGTATTATATAGAAAATAAATAAATAATTTTTTTAGTTACCGTTAGGTGACCGTTGAGGAGAGGGGGGGCCCACATTCACCCAAGAGTGCCCATTGGGGTCCGCGCCCCACCACCAAGGGTGCCCTTTGGTGGTGTTTCACACCCAAGGGCACCCACCACATCACTTGACCACGTCCCATAGTAGGTGGTCTAACAGCTTCATAAATTTGTTACTTGAAGTCTGTGTTACAGTGGTGTAGCGAATCCTGTCATGTAAATAAAACTAAGATAAAATTTTGGTGATGTATCATCAAGAGGATGGTTTCAAACAGATATACGATATGCATTGTAAATTTATGGTGTGGTCTCTACGCCCCTCATTTTTTTGTTCAGTAATGTAAATATATGTGTTTCATATAAAATTTGTATATGTAATGTAAACTTACCTGCTATGCATTCCAAAACAAATACCAAATTATGAATTATTTTTCAACTTGAAGGTTTAACTTTAAACTATGTTTGAAAGTAAAGGTAGCAAATCTTGACTCATTCTTCAAATAATGAACTGAATTGGCCTTATTAAATTTTATATGAGTAATTTGAGTCGCAAGTCAACGTATCAATTTGGGTCACCTCAAATTAGTCGACTGGATCAAGACAAGCAAGTATTATGAAACTTAACTTAAAAAAAGTCGTAATGCATTACCACCGCCATGACCATGTTTGTCTCCACCACCTACTCGTTGTCACCGATGCCATCTCAACCAACACCACCACCACTAGCTTTGTCGCCGCCATCACTACGCCAACACCGCAAAACAGCCCCGTTGTCGCCACTCCATTAACGCCGTCACTACCGGCCTCACCACCACCGCGGCCACAACCATCTCTGTGGTCACCAGTTGCCACCATAAAACAATATTCCGGATGAACCTATTTTAATACATTTTTTAAAGAAACTCATTTCAACCTGACTCCATTTTGGCCACACACCGTTTCGACCCGAACCAAATTGATATCTTTTTAAACGGACATTCTGACCCAAAATCATTTTTGCTCTGAACACGAATAACCCCAAACCTATTCTGATCAGTGAACCAATCCCGCCCAGTTTGCCAGGCCTGTTTGCAAGCTAAAAACCATAGTTGCTCATAGATATTGAACACTAGTCATGATGCATGACTGTAACACCAAAGCTAGACGAAGAAAGCATTCAAGCAATAACTTTACGTTGACACAAAAATCAGTTGCCACCATTTTCAGATATCAAATATAGAAAGGGTTGTACTAGGCATGGTATGTTCACTTAAAAACACAAGTAACCTTTTAAATGCAGGTAATACCGAAGGTAATATGTCTGGCAAACTTGGCAAGTCGGGCAAGTTCAGGTTTAGGAGTCAAAATAGAGTTGGGTCAATATGGATTCTACGCAAAATGAATTTGGGTCACAACAATCACTTTAAAAATGCATCAATTTTGAAGAGGTAGGTCCCAGCAGAGCCCAGTTGGACCCGCAAGACTCACCTCAAAGAGGGACGTCTGCGCAGTTGAAACCGCAAGACTCACCTTCAACAGGGACGTCTGCGCAAAGGCTAAACTCGCAAGACTCACCTTGAAGAGAGACGTCTGCGCAGAAACCAACTGGATCCGCAGGATCCACCATGCTCAGAGACGTGACGTCCTTACGCGCAGTACGCAAGTTGTTCCCGCAGGAAAAGCCTCCCAATGGTCGACGTACTCCGCCTGTTCCCGCAGTATCGGATACTAGCCATCAGGGAAGGCTACCCGCGCAGCAAGGCTACACGCACAAGGCACTTAACTCTTAAATAATTCAGTAATGTCACCTGAAGAAGGAGTGAGCAAGCCGGGAACACTCCCGCCCAAAGCCGGGAATACTCCCGCCCAAATAAGCCAGTCCGTACGCTACTGGAGGATCTTTTGTACTGTACCTGACGAGGTATGGACAAAAGATCTGACCAAAGCTGCGACAGCTCACTGACAACAGTACAACGAGCAGCATGCTCTATTACTTAATTTCACTATCAGCCGCTGCCTACTCACCAACCTGTCGTAGCACATGCATAGCCTGCAGTTGGTGGAAAAGAAATAGTACACAGCCGGCCTGGTCACTATCAGCCGCTGCCTACCCACCAACCACCAGCATGGCATGTGCGTAGCCCACAGTTGGCAGGACAGGAATACTATTCAGCCGGCTGTACCTTCTTGGAAACCTACATTCGGCTATAAATACTCCAACACCTTGGAATGGTATACACATTACATTATCTTACATTATCTGATATCTCATTATCTTATCTTCTCTAGCAATCTCTTAATATACACTTATATTCAAGAGCAATCTAGTCTGATTCTCACGCCGGAGGGTGGTCACAAGGAGGTACCCCCCCTTCTCAGTGACGAGCTCACGGTGTCTGTTTTGCAGGTCATCAGAAGAACCATCTTTGCCGGACCTAACCCCTCGTGGGAAGCATCTATTAACCCCCAGATTATCCGTAATCTGCACGGGGTCAATTAGTGTTTCTTCATTGGCGCCATCCGTGCATAAATGCTAGAACTAATTCTCTCAGTTTTTTCAAAACCTCCGAAAAGATGGTTAACGTTACTCCGGTCCCCAGGCCAGGGAGTAACCAAGAAACCCCGGTAACCACAACCACAGCTACTGGGGGGAACACCGGCGAATACACACATTATACGAACACTTCCCCGGTTACCCAAGCCGGGGCAAGTGCATTAAATTTTACGAACACTACCCCGGTTACCCGAGCCGGGGCAAGTGAAGTAAACAATCCTCCCCTGGGATTCATTGATACCCAGGTGGAAAGACAACAGACGAGGCCCCCCCGCCAAACACTTGAGCAAGTTAAAGCGTGGGCGGTAAAACGTCAAAGGGAATTCCAAGCTGAGTTGGATGAACGCTTACGTTCACTCCAACAGGCTGACGAATTCGGAAGCACTCGACAACAGCTCAACATGAGCAATGAGTGCGAGTACTTGGACGATGATTCGGAGGAATCCGACACCGACGTAAACCTTCGCCATAAGGCGAAAGGGAAGCGTAAGAAAACGGACTTCCAACCAAGAAGGAATTTTGGAGAAACCTTCAAACCAAAAAACGTGGGTGGAAACCCACGTGACTTCTCTAAAACCTTCAGACCAACCGCTGCAAATGCGGGAACCTCCAAGTTTGCAAGGGACATTGCGGAAGCAATCGCCCCAAGAAGTGCCAAACAGATGTCCAACATCGGCACCTATGATGGTATATCCGACCCAGACGATCATTTGAACAGATTCATAGCGGGGGAAACCGTCAGCAACTGGACGGAACCCACGTGGTGTTATATGTTCCAGATGACGTTGGTTGGAGCAGCCAGAGCGTGGTTCGACCGTCTACCGGTCCACCACATCTACGATTTGGCAGACTTCCAACAGAAGTTCAGCCAACACTTCAGTCAACAAAGAAAGTACACTGAAGAGCAATGGACAATCCTCAACTGCATCCGAGAGGAAGATGAGTCTTTACTAGACTTCATCACGCGCTTCAATTCAAAGAAGCTAAGTCTGGGCAGTATTAGCGAAGATCTTGTTCGCGCTGCTTTCATCCAGGGCGCGAAAGACCCAAAGCTCATCCGCACCTTAACGGGTAAAGATGGCATGCCATCCACATGGGATGCCATCATGTCAGCAGCTAAACGCTTCGCGGAAACGGAAAAGCAACTGGATAGAGATCTTCCCCAAAGCACAAACCTCTAGACCCAGAAAACAAGAGAAAATAACGTCCTTACCGCCCGACTAAACAAAAAGAGGAAGCTTGGTATTTGGCAGTCAAGGGTAAACTTCGACACCTCATCCGGCTCGCACCCTCGGTTAGGCGAAAAGGACAACAGGCAGTCGTCGAACCGGAACCCCCAGTGGACACCGCTCACCAAACGCGTCACCGAGATTTTCGACACCGAGAGGCTCCCATGGCCAAAGGCTCCAATAATCCGAGAGCGTCACAACGCTGATCAGAGCAAATTCTGTGACTTCCACAGGACAAAAGGCCACAACACCGACGAATGCATAGACTTGAAAGACATCATCGAGACATTCGTCAGAGATGGAGAACTCGCACACCTCGTGGCGTAAAGGATGCTGAGCAGGCCAACGCGTGTAGAACCCCAGTTGGGAAAAACACGAAACTACAGCTACAATGTTGGAGACTACATACTGCGTAAACAACGAGATTCCGAACCAAGTGCATATCGGCTCGATGGCACTCCCATCCAAGCAACATGGAAGGGAGCTCAATTACACAGTGCATGTAGATCAATTCCAAACTTGTAAAAGAAAAGGCCCAGAGCCACTTCTAATGGGAATGATTCTCCTTATCACATTGACGATGATAATCTTACATTTATACTTATGAACTTTCCACACTGATATGCCGGTCTTCACTGCATACATAAGTGGGGAAGTAAGTCGTTGCGTGTGGAAGGCGAAAAAACCCGCATAAACACAAAAAATGGCCAACCTTCACGCAGGTCAGTTATAGGTAAAGTTGGGTCATCCCACTAAATGAAAGTGCCGGTCCTACCCGCACAAATCATGATAGAGGAAACCGAACTAACCTATTGACAACCGCGCGTCGAACGGTTAATTTATTCAAAACACTGATATGCCTGTCTTCACCGCATAAATAAGTGTGAAGAAGTCGTTGCGTGTGAAAGGCGGCAAAACCCGCATAAACACAAAAAACGGCAAACCTTCACGCAGGTCAGTCATAGGTGAAGTTAGGTCATCCCACTAAATGAAAGTGCCGGTCATACCCGCACAATCATCATAGAGGAAACTGAACGTTAACCTATTGACAACCGCGCGTCGAACGGTTAACTTATCCAAAACACTGATATGCCGGTATTCACCGCATAACTAAGTGTGAAAAGAAGTCGTTGCGTGTGGAAGGCGGCAAAACCCGCATAAACACAAAAAATGGCAAACCTTCTCGCAGGTCAGTCATAGGTGAAGTTCGGTCATCCCACTAAATGAAAGTGCCGGTCCTACCCGCACAATCATCATAGAGGAAACTGAACGTTAACCTATTGACAACCGCGCGTCGAATGGTTAACTTATCCAAAACACTGATATGCCGGTATTCACCGCATAAATAAGTGTGAAAAGAAGTCGTTGCGTGTGGAAGGCGGTAAAACCCGTATAAACACAAAAAACGGCAAGAATTTCTAAGGAAAAGATGATGAAAACCTTCACGCAGGTCAGTCATAGGTAAAGTTTGGTCATCCTACTAAATGCAAGTGACGGTCTTACCCGCACAATCATGATAGAGGAAACTGAACATTAACCTATTGACAACCGCGCGTCGAAAGGTTAACTTATTCAGAACACTTAGAAAATCTCTTAAGGAAAAAATGAGGAAAACCTCCACGCAGGTCAGATATAGGTAAAGTTTAGCCATCCTACTAAGTGAAAGTGACGGTCTTACCCGCACAATCACGAAAGAGAAAGCAAAACTTTAACCTATTATCTGCCACGTTGAAAGGTTAACTTATCCAAAGTACTTAAGAAATTGCTAAGTTAAACTAAAGTATGCACAAGCGAATCATATATTGTTTATGCGGCAAAACTAGTGCCAAATTAAACTATAATATGCATGAGCAAGTCGTATAATGTTTATAAAGCAAGAGTGACGGTCCTACCCGCACAAAAGATTTATATTCCATAAAAATTCAACTGTTACAAGAATGGCCGGGTATCTACCCGCCTACAAGAATATAAATCTATACAAAGACGTAAATCTATCCTAACAGTGGGAAAGGATTTAAAAGATCAAGCTTCAGGGCCACTCCCTCCAAACCCACTTGTACCCGCACCATCAGTTGGCTGTGGCGGTTCAAGGAAGGTCTTGAGAATTGTTAGCCCATCATCAGTAGCAGCAACTTCGTTCACCTTCTCCACCACCGGGTGCGGGAAGGCGGCATACTGGTTCACTGCTTGGTCATATACAGCTTCAGTATCCACATCATATAAAGGGAAGTTGGAAGGCGGGATGCCCTTCTCAACGAACCCTAGACCAAGCAGGAAGCCAGCCTTTTCCCCATCCTCATGAGAAGCATTGAGGGCTGCGCTCATGGCATCGTCATATGATGTGTCCGTGAAGACCCGATGCACAACCTACAAAACAAAAATACAAGTATCAAAACCTTTTCTAAGTACAAAGAAAAGCGTAAAGATATTATGAAGCTATGCATAGCTGCGACAACGCTTCTCGTAGAAGCCATTCTTGGTAACCAGAGCCTCCTGGAGGGCAGCTTGAGCTTCATTACGGGCGCGTTCGGCTTCGTTCTTTGTAAGGTTGGCAAGCAACACATCTTTGGCTGCAGCCTCTTCGACGCCCTTTAGCTTACGCTCAGTGTGGTCAAGCACCCCCCTCTGGTCCAAGATCTCTTGGAGCTTATTGGCATCTTCCATGGCCAAGGCATCATGAGCCTGCTGGAGCCTCTCTAATTTGGCTTTGAGCTCTTCATTCTCAGTGCGTAGAGGCTCAGCAACAGCTTCAGCCTTGGTGGCCCTCTCAGTTGCGTTCCGTGCAGTTTTCTTAGCCAACCGAAGCTGTTCATTAACAGCTTGGGTAGCCTTGGAACGGGCCTCGAGACGGGCCTGAACTTCAACCTCGAGGGCCTTGAAGGCCTTCTTCTTCTCCGCAGCAACGGCGGAGAGTCTCCTGTTCTCCTCCCGGATAGCCCGCGCCTGAGCTACTTCTTGGATACGAGCCGCCTTTAACTTGTCGTTTTCACGACAAAGCAGCTCGACGGGCGGCTGCATCCGGGCAAGGAGAATTCGAAGCTCGTTTGTCAGCCTACCATCTTGGTAGCTTGACATAGCTTCTCCCAGTGCACCACTGGGGGCGGCGTGGCGCGCCCACTCGACGCAATCCACAGCCGTCCGAAGGGTGGTTCCCCGGCGGATATTCCACCGCGGAACAAACACCTCATTTGAATCCGACACTGCAAAAACAAAAAGCAGTTAGGAAAAGATGATAAAACCAAAAATATATATAAAAAGGCCAAAATAACCCTACGCACCTGTAGGGTCGACAGTAGGCCGGTAGCCGCCAAACCCATCACCCGAACCTAATGGATATCCATCCAAGAGGTCAGGCAGATGGGAAGGAGGCAGAGATTGGCTTGAAACCCCGAACATACCTGCTGAACCGGCCGGGGACGAGGTAGTCGCCGGTGCCGGCGGCACGGTCGAAGCCGCTGCGGTAGAGACCATCGGAGGTGAACTCACTGGAGGTGAACTCACAACCGTGGCCGCCGCTGCGGAACCCGCAGAAAATATCACCGCCGGCTCAGTGAAGGATTCCGTGAAGATCGCACTGACAGCCGGCGGGGATGATGTTACAGTTGGAACAGTTGCCTCAACCGAGTGAGCAACTGAACCAACACTTGAAGCAGGCGCTGTCGCCTGGGTCATCGCCTCGGGTAGGTTGACCAAACCTACCGTCATGGGTCCAGAGGTGCTCCTCCCCGCTCCACCCTGGAATGCAGTTGCATCCACGCCTGCAAGAAGACAAGATAGTTAAATATAATGGCGGAAGGATATGTAGTTAAAGTAAATGAAAATTATACTTACGAGTTCTCTTCAGCTTGAAGGTTCTGATAGGCGGGGACGAACCCGATGGAGCCGGCCTCTTCACGCCGCTCACCGTCGTACTAGGCTGCCCGGAGGTGACAGCTGTCTCAACCTCCGGAACAGTGGTATCGTCACCACCAGGGTTCCCCGCCACCTCTTCACTCTCGGTCTCTGACTCTGACCGATTCCCCTGATCGGCAGTAGAGGCAACCTTCGCCTTACCCTTCCCGCCAGCAGCCTTCTTCTTCCGCGTGAAGAAAGGACCATCTGCGGATTCCTCATCAGAAGATGACAAAATTAGAGGAATTCCAGCAGAGGTTTGAGCATTGACAGGGCGAGGGTTAAATAACTCCTTACCTGGCCGCGTGGCGCTCAGAATCGGGTGGCCCGGCGGGTAGACCTCCACAAACCGATCCGCCGTTTGCTCCAAGATGGGCAACTCGTTCTCATCAAGAGCACGGGTACCCATCCGAGCGGGACCACCAGCCTCCCGCGGATGCAGGAGCGATTGTAGGTCGTTTCCCTCTGAAAACAAAAGAAACAGTTAGAAGAAAACTTTAAATCAGCAAAGAAAATGAAGCATACCGTAAGGGATAGAGTTCAAACCATATTCAAGGATGATGGGAACCTGTGGCGCCTCCACCCCAGCATCTTTCCACACCCGGCTCATCCCGAGCATCACCATCCTAGACTCCGCAAAGCGGTAAACCGGAGACTGGACCCGGGAAATCTTGGAGAACCATTCCGTCTCCTCATAGTTGAAGGCGTGAAGGTTCGGGAGAGCTCTCCCGTTCTTGAACGTCAACGCTATGGGGACGACGCGGGCGGAGATATAGAAGAACTCCCGCTTCCAAGACCGAAGACTGCGCTCGGTAGCGCAGATCTTCAAACCCTTGATCCGAGTGACCAAGGTATACCACCCCTGGATGCACCTCCAGGAATAGAAGGTCATCAGGCGGTCGACATGGGGCTCCACGCCCAGAATGAGTCACACCCATTCAAAATGGGTAATCTTGGCGATCGCCATTGGGTGTACCTCCGTCAAATGTACACCGTGTCTCTCCAAAACACGGTACACAAACTTCGTCAATGGGAACCTGAGATTCCCATAGATGAAGAATGCAGCATACACCCCTATTTTGCCCTTGGGGGCATCGTACACCGTCTGGTGTGGCTCAGGAAACTCAGCTCGAAAGGTTCGAGCATGAACTTCCTGACGATGTACTGATACTGGTCGACGGGAAGAGCACACTGGCACTCGCCAGCAGTACTCTTATCGTCCCTATCAGAAGTGGACGTCGGGTTCTCGGAATACACGTCCGACTCTTCAGCAGTAACTTCAAGATCATGAGAAGACATGTTTTGAATGTAAAGAACGATTTCAGGAGAATGCTCGACAGAAAAGTTAGAGTATTCACCGGAAATCGTTTAGAAGAAGAAGAAAGGTGAAACTGTGAGTTGAGATGCATCCTCTCCTCCCTTTATATACTCATCGCAATGAATGCGATGAATTTAATGCGGAAGAGAGAGGAAAGCGCAGGTGCAATGAAACTATGACACGTGGAATATGCAAGCTGGCAAAAACTGTTGACAGGACGCGTGCCGTAAACTTCGCGGCCACGCGCCCGAAAACTCGCGCCCACGCGCCTGAAAAAGCGTCTGGAATGACCATATACTGTCACGTCGCCATAACTTCCTGCACGTCCTGACACTGTCAGAAGAAACCGTCGGACGACGTTTCAACAGTTTGGACTGTTCTTATCCTTTCACCAACTCTTCAAATTTCAAAAAGATTCAAAAAAGATTCAAAAGTAAGCGGGACTATACCCCTTACCTTGGCAACCAAGTAACTATAAGACAGGTGCGAGTACAGTGTTAAGGCAAAACCCTTCATATACTTAGCACCTGCAGGGAATTGAAGCCAAGAATGCCTCGGCAACCAAGTAACTATAAGACGGGTGCGGGTACAGTGTCAAGGCAAAACCCTTCACATACTTAGCACCCGCAGGGAATTGAAGCCAGGAATACCTTGGAAGTAAAGTAACTATAAGACGAGTGCGGGTACAGTGTCAAGGCGAAACCCTTCACATACCTAGCACTCCGCAGGGAATTGAAACCAAGAAGGATCTTCTGGGCCATGCTTGCGGAAACGGGAATAACATCCCCGCATAGCGGGAACGTCGAGAACTAGATTGTTTGAAGCTCCAAGATGGAATTGGTTGTTTAAACATAATTGATCACTATGTTCAAAACTACCAAAACCTCATCAAGAATCTACACAAGTGGAACTCAAAGCTCCTGACTTGCGAGGAGGTTACAGACCTACCCGCATCATACCCAAAGATCAAGCAGAAAAGTCGGGAATTTCTGCATGTGACATTAGGACTTCCGCGGGAAGAATCCCCATGGAAAACCTTAAAACTAAACCCTTTTCAAAACCCTTTGCTTAAGTCCAAAAGTTCACCTCACTTATTAAACAATTCATGAGAAGAACATTGGACTGGGGGGACTTGAAGAGGTAGGTCCCAGCAGAGCCCAGTTGGACCCGCAAGACTCACCTCAAAGAGGGATGTCTGCGCAGTTGAAACCGCAAGACTCACCTTCAACAGGGATGTCTGCGCAAAGGCTAAACTCGCAAGACTCACCTTGAAGAGAGACGTCTGCGCAGAAACCAACTGGATCCGCAGGACCCACCATGCTCAGAGACGTGACGTCCTTACGCGCAGTACGCAAGCTGTTCCCGCAGGAAAAGCCTCCCAATGGTCGACGTACTCCGCCTGTTCCCGCAGTAACGGATACTAGCCATCAGGGAAGGCTACCCGCGCAGCAAGGCTACACGCACAAGGCACTTAACTCTTAAATAATTCAGTAATGTCACCTGAAGAAGGAGTGAGCAAGCCGGGAACACTCCCGCCCAAAGCCGGGAATACTCCCGCCCAAATAAGCCAGGCCGTACGCTACTGGAGGATCTTTTGTACTGTACCTGACGAGGTATGGACAAAAGATCTGACCAAAGCTGCGACAGCTCAATGACAACAGTACAACAAGCAGCATGCTCTATTACTTAATGTCACTATCAGCCGCTGCCTACTCACCAACCTGTCGTAGCACGTGCATAGCCTGCAGTTGGTGGAAAAGGAATAGTACACAGCCGGCCTGGTCACTATCAGCCGCTGCCTACCCACCAACCACCAGCATGGCATGTGCGTAGCCCACAGTTGGCAGAACAGGAATACTATTCAGCCGGCTGTACCTTCTTGGAAACCTACCTTCGGCTATAAATACTCCAACACCTTGGAATGGTATACACATTACATTATCTTACATTATCTGATATCTCATTATCTTATCTTCTCTAGCAATCTCTTAATATACACTTATATTCAAGAGCAATCTAGTCTGATTCTCACGCCGGAGGGTGGTCACAAGGAGGTACCACCCCCTTCTCAGTGACGAGCTCACGGTGTCTGTTTTGCAGGTCAGAAGAACCATCTTTGCCGGACCTAACCCCTCGTGGGAAACATCTATTAACCCCCAGATTATCCGTAATCTGCTCGGGGTCAATTAGTGTTTCTTCAAATTTGGTTCATGTCAAAACAGTTTCAATAACAATTACCTTTTTGACCCATTGACTAATTTTAGTAGACTTAAATTTAGCCCGTTGAATGATTTGAGACGACCCAAATGAGCCCATATACAATTTATTTTGCCAAATCAAGCCATTCTTTGGAGAGCGAGTCATGAAAGAATTAAGATAATGCCCTTGAATGATTTGAGACAGCCCAACTCCATTGGCAGCCTGCAATACAATAAATTATAATAATGGCATATAATGCGTTATGCGTCTAATGTGATTATTGCAACTTCAATTAAAAGAATTAGTGAATTATTTTGTAATGGAACTGGATAAGAAGCGAGGACCGGTGATGGTGGAAAAGGTTTTGGAAGATTCCGGTGACAGTCCAGATTGGAACCGGAGTTTATGGGTATCGGATTTTTTATTTTTGATGTCTAGCCATAGGTGATTAACCTAACAATGACATTCGTTTATCCTAAACACAGTCCTATGTATAACACAAGCACAACCACACAATCATAACAATAATCATTTATCCGTATTAGTCATAAATATAAGATTACAAAATTTACTTAAA
This sequence comes from Bidens hawaiensis, assembly GCF_021521415.1. NCBI lineage: Eukaryota > Viridiplantae > Streptophyta > Magnoliopsida > Asterales > Asteraceae > Bidens > Bidens hawaiensis. The sequence continues at coordinate 196,081 of NW_027493190.1, read as the reverse complement.
CCATTAGACCGTGTATAATGGATGACGTTTCTATGAGGGCGTTGTGCGTCATGTGGTGTCATGTAATCACATGAGCATTATACTCAAAAGGTGTGTAATGGATAATCCGTCATTCCAATCATTCCTTCATTATTAAAAATAAAATATAAAAACACCTCCACCAATCATTCTCCACCCAATTATCACCGACCAATCGACAACCTTCACCAGTGGCACTATGTGGGGAGCACATGAGTACGACTAATCCTCCTGTCAGCCTCAATTCTCACCAAAGATCAACCCTCTACTCTCAAATATGTTTTTAGCAATGGGTTAGATAGAAGATCTTCAAATAAAAGCCTACCTTTGCTTTATTGGAGTCGATTTCTTTATACACTTAATGAAATTAGGTTTTTCGACTTGGGATACGAGTTGTATACAAGTCGTATGACTATATACGGCTCGTATTGTGGCTAATATTTAGATTAACGCCGATTAGAAATCTCCATGTCTGTACAAAATAGCATGGAAAAGTGCCCCTCTAAACAGCTACAACGACTTTTTGTATCCAAATAATCAAAACACACATAGTATATTAGTTTTACGTATATTATTTCTTCCTCAGGTGACTATGCGGGTGGTCCGTATGTCCCGCGGGTGCCTTATGAAGGACTTCTGGTTGACCCGTGGGTAATACTTAAGAGTATTTGGGATCTTTCAGTACCCTACCTCTATAAGCCCCCCCACTCCAGTGTTTCTTCCGCGTGGATTACTTATGCGGGTGAAATTCTAGACTTAACACGTAATTGGGAATTTTTTATGCTTCAAGTTGTTGAGAAATATCTTTTGTTGCTGTCGTGCTGCATAGACCAATGCTAAAACAAGTTTTTCTAACATCGAATATCTTGTCTCCGGGTCTGACAACGTCCTACTGACGCAGTAAATTGGAGTTTAGAGATTTTTCCTATCTGTCAGTAGCACGGCCCCGATGGCAATATCAGAAGCAGATAAATAGAGCATCAGAGGTTCACCCGCATATGGCGCTGTTAGGGTAGGCAGCTCCATTAAGCGTTTCTTAACCTCTAAAAATGCTTTTTCAGTTTCCATGGTCCACTTGAAATGTGCCTTCTTGAGGCAATTTATAAGTGTTGACACAAATGGGTAAGACTTGGCCACATGATTTGCTAAGAAACGATTTAACGCCACAAGTCTTCCATTAAGTGTCTGAACTTCTTTGAGGGAAGACGGGGAATGCATGCGGGCTATAGTCTGAACATTGTTAGGGTTGGCTTTAAAGCCCACATCCGTCACTATGAATCCAAAGAACTTTCCCTCTTCCATCCCAAACGAACACTTAGCCGAGTTCAGCTTCATGTTGATGCTTCTTAATGATTTGAAGGTCTCTTCAATATCTCTTAACATTTGATCTTCTTCTATGCTTTTGATCACTAAAACATCCATATAAACTTCTAGGTTTCGACTTATCTGACCTTGGAAAGCTTGATCCATTAACCGCTGATATGTGGCACCCGCGTTTTTTTAACCCGAAAGGCATCATTTTATAACAAAAGGTGCCTTGATCGGTTCAAAATGCCGTTTTATCCTCATCACCCGCCGCCATGCGGATTTGGTGATAGCCCTTGTAAGCATCAAGGAAGCATTTAAATTTGAATAGGGCTACAACGTCTACCTTGAGGTCGATCTCAGGTAATGGGTAACAATCTTTCGGTCAAGCTTTGTTTAGATCTTTAAAATCAATACACATCTGCCATGTTCCTGTTTCTCTTTGGAACAATGACCGGATTGGCTACCCATGTCTGATATTTGCTATCTCGGATGATCCCGGCGTGAAGAAGTTCTTGCACTTGCTCATTCATGGCTTTCGTTTGTTCTGGGCCCATTTTCCGCTTCTTCTGCACAATTGGGGTAAACATCGGGTTTACCCTTAACTTGTGTTCAGCAATGCTCCGCGGAACACCAGTCATGTCCGCGGGCTGCCAAGCGAAGATGTCTATGTTTTTGGTTAATAGCTGCTTCAAAAAGGTCCTCACTATTTCTGAAATAGCGGGTCCAATTGTAACTGTTTGGTCAGGGAATTTCTTGTTCAAAACCCATTTCTCTGGTTCCGTCCTTTGAGCTTGTCTTGGGACCTTGCTAGGTCTTGAACTCTCGGTTGCAAAGCAGTGTCGGTTGACATGAATTATTGCTACCCCCGGTGCGAGTTGGAACTCCTACTGCACCGTGGGCTGTGGACGGGTGAGCATTGAAATCACCAATCGCCTCTCGTCCCAGAATAATATTGTGTTCAGAAGTTGCTGGTAGGACTAAAAATTCTACTTCCTCTGTCATTGAATGAACTCCATCACTGAGTTCCACCGGAAACGATATCACCCCTCGTTGGTGCATTATCTCACCTCCAAAACCAGAAACGGGGGCGTGGATTGGTTTTAATCTTTCTTTGTCTTCCTCATCTAACTGTTCGAAACATTTTTCGTACATGATGTCGGACGTACTGCCGGAGTCAAAGAACACATATTGCGATCGATAGTGACCAAAAAGAGCCGTGATTATCAATGGATTCTTGTTGCACGGTCCTCCTTTAATCAGAGGGAAAATCACAGGCTCGTTTTTCCATTCCTCATCTAAGTACTCCCTCATTTTTCCTTTAACTATATGTCTACCCTGAATCATGTGAACGTTTAAGTCTTTAACTTGCCTTTTAGCTGGGCCCTGGTTGTCCCTTGCGGGAGGTTTGCTGGTCCCTGGTCGTGTGCCTTTGACCAAATGTTAGAGTTTGCCTCTTTTGACGGCTGTTTCAATTTCATTTCCGAGGGTCACACACTCGTTCGTGTTATGTCCAATATCATTATGATATGAGCAGTGCTTATTATTATCGAGGAATGACTTCCTAGGTAATGGTTGAGGTTTTCTGAAAGTCAGATTCTTAGTGGTGAAAATTTATGAGGGAGTCTTTGATAACGGGGTCCAACTGTTGGGGGACCGGGCTGAAAAATTATGTTTGCCTTTGTTGCCGATTAAGGACCTTGCATCGAATTACTTTGGTTGTTCCGAAGTCGGCTGTAGTCTCGACCAGATTGTTCCCTTGGCTTGTCTATTTGGTCTCGTAGTTTGGAACTCGACCCTTGGTAATTGCTTTTGACTACTGGAACCTAGAGTTTTCTCGGTTCTTGCAAACAACTTTGCTACCTTCATGATTTCGTCCCATGATTCGGGCATTCCATCTCTCCCTATGAGAGTGCGAATCAGGGCATCACTATGGACATTCTTACGGAATGCTCCCCTCAGCATATCCACGCTGACCCCTCCAATGTTAAGGCTCTCGTTACTAAAACGAGTAATGAAGTCTTCGATAGACTCATTATTTCGCCTTGTGACATCCAGTATTTTAGAAGGGTCACAGGTATGTTTCTTTTGTTAACTAAAATGCTGGGAAAATTTTGCTACAAAATCGTTCCAGCTTTTAATTTTTCCGCATGGAAACTTTTCAAACCATTATCGAGCAGCTCCCGTGAATGTTGGTGCAAACATGTGGCACCGGTACAAGGGTCCAACCACTGACTCTCCTGACTGCCACAAATCTCAGAAATGATCGCTGGGGTCTGTCATTCCGTTATACGTTCCAACAGTCGTTGGGATCTTTGCATTTATTGGGAACGGAGCTGTCGCGATGCTCGCAGTAAACTTTGACTTTTCAGCAAAGGATTCCGGACGATATGGCTTAGAAAAATCATGCTCAGCATTACTGTAGTATTCCGCCTGATGGACGACTGGACGCGGGTAACTAGCCCCTCTATATGAAGGAAGACGGCTATCCCCGCTGTAATAACTACCTTCCTGACGATAAGTTGAATCGTACCCATCCAGTTCGTCCTCATAAGATGGTACCCGCATATCTATGCGGGGACAAGGACGTAACCTTGGGATCTCGCCTATATTCTGCTCTGGTGGCTGACTGTACTGAATGTGACTTCCCCTTATGGGAGGAGAAATAGATCTCCTGGGAAGGTCATCATACGTCAGGGTACGACCGTGAAAACGCTCATTCCGCACCATACGCTCATATTCTGCTTTCAAATTGTCTTGCTGAATACGAAGCCATTCGTCTGGGGACAAAAGTCCTTTGGACCTGGAGCTATGATGACGAGCTCTTCTTGGGTTAGAGTCACCGAAATTTTCTTCCAGGCCTAACTCTGAGTGAGTTCGCTGGGCTTCTCTCATGATTCTTTCCAGATCTCCCAAAATGGAACCTCCTGGGGCTGTAACATGCCCCAGATCAGTATGAGTAGGACCTGTTGGTATAATGACATTATCAGTGTCTACCGGAGTAGCATCTGTTAACGGAGTGAAATGCCCCCGAGTCGTTTAACCACCTAAACTAAAATTTACAGGGTTTACGACATCAGTTCGTGCAGTAGGAGTCGTGACTCGAGCAAAAATAGATGTTTCTGGGTTGAAATCACGCGAAGACTGTGCTTGGTTCTCCGTCGGCCCTTTAGGTAACTGATTCATATCGTAAAAAGAACGGAATATTTTTTGTTGTTCTAACGAAAACACGGATAGCGCCAATGAAGAAACACGGATCTACTCCCCTTAACGGGTCTTAGATCCAATGATTCCACAGGGTAGGATACGGCTAATTGCCAATGCGATATGAACACAATTCCCAAAGTCCAATGACGTGAACCTGCAAAACAGACACCGTGAGCTCGTTACGGGAAGGACAAGAGGGTGGGGGGGGGGTCTTCCCGTAACCACCCTTCGGCGTAAGAATAAGTACAATTCTGACAAAGATAATGCACTTAAGTAAATAGTGAAAGTACAGTGGGAGTGAATATGAATACCTGATGATGATTGAGAAGGTATTTATAGCCGAAGGGTATGAGAAGGTGATTGGGCCAGCTGTCCCTTTGGAAGATGCTCTCGTAACCGCCTGGACACGTGTCCTCGTACTATAGGTTTAGTTTATACGTTGCATGTGCATGTATAACAACCTGGACACGCGTCTTTACATGATAGGACGATAGACAACCCTGGCCATGTGCAGGGTTATAACGGCCTGGCCAGGTGTCCTTTACTGATTAGCTGAAACATCACGTATTGCTCAAGAAAGCATCTTGGTAGCTCTTCTAGAATGTTGACAGCTGTCTCGGGGCATTACCTCATGATTATTTACGCGGATGAATATTCCGTCTCGCGAATAACTTTTGAGGGTGCTAGGATGCTTCCGCATGTCCTTTGAGGGTGTTTCTTCCTCAGGTGACTATGCGGGTGGTCCGTATGTCCCGCGGGTGCCTTATGAAGGACTTATGGTTGACCCGCGGGTAATACTTAAGAGTATTTGGGTCCTTTCAGTACCCTATCTCTATAGACAACCTTCACCAGTGGCACTATGTGGGGAGCACATGAATAAGACTAATCCTCCTTTCAGCCTCAATTCTCACCAAAGATCAACCCTCTACTATCAAATATGTTTTTAGCAATGGTTTAGATAGAAGATCTTCAAATAAAAGCCTACCTTTGCTTTATTGGGGTCGGTTTCTTTATACACTTAATGAAATTTAGGTTTTTCGACTTGGGATACGAGTTGTATACAAGTCGTATGACTATATACGGCTCGTATTGTGGCTAATATTTAGGATTAATGCCGATTAACAATCTCCATGTCTGTACAAAATAGCATGGAAAAGTGCCCCTCTAAACAACTACAACGACTTTGTGTATTCAAATAATCAAAACACACATAGTATATTAGTTTTACGTATATTATTTCTCAAACTCCAAAAAAATTGGGACCAAAGAGATAACTTATTTTCATATATAGGTAGGTTGGCTCTGCACAAGGGGTGATATTAGTTTGAAGGAATAGTGAATTAATGAAGGTTTTGACTTGGAATTAATGGGGATCCAATCGGTGTTCTTGGAGTTGCTTATTTTAAGAATCATTGGGTGAATTTTTTTGCCGTAAGAAAGGCCAAAACATGGCCAAGTTCTTGAAAAGTTTAGAGGATTATATTAGAGCTAGCTTAGAGTCCTAGTGATATTAACGCTACCCAAAAATGATTATAAGACAACGGGTAAGGGATAGCTAGGTCATCGAAAGATGTATTGACGATGAATCTGATAGAGTTTTTGCTGGTTAATTGAAAATGGAGGGTGAGAGTAGTTTTAAAAGTTCAAAAGTGACAAACACGTCAAAAGATTGTTAAAATATAAAAGTGTAATTTTTCATATTTAGGATCCAAAACTAAACATAATTAGTTTTTAGTTTTTTAAATAAATAATAGTAACTACTTATGTATATGTATGAGTATCATCTATTTACTTGTACAAAAAGTTTTTCCATGTCTAATCTAAAATTCAATCTTCTCATATAAAACGATTTCTTAATACAATATACTAAAAGTAGAAAAGATTACCTAAAAATATCCAACTTAATTAGAATACATTAATGCTAAAAGCAAGAAAATTAAATAACTTAAGACACCTTTAAGCACACAAACACGTGGTACTTTGTCCTCACTTAAAACACCCAAAATTCTAAACTTGTACATCTTATTCACCTTTACCCTTCACTTGAACCACCAATCCAATCAGTCTTCTTCTTCTTCCTTCTAAACCCATCGCTTGAACCAAACTGGTTTCCAGATTCTCCTTTAATGGAACAAGAATCAAAACCCAAACACCAAACTGCCGTTGACTCATCGGCACCGGAATACTCTCCGGCCTCATCCGTGTCATCTCTTTCATCTCTCAGCCACGGATTCTCACCGGAAAGACCCGAATCAGAACCAGACCCACAACCACAACCACACCCACACCCACAAACACCACACGGATCTCCGCCGTTAGATCCCTTGCCGGAATTACCACCAGACCGTATAACCTCCCCGACGCCGGTGCCGATGGTCAACCTGAACCGGTACGTCCGTGACGAAACACCGCCGGTTAAGAAATCCGAACACGCCCCAATTGACGGATTCGTCCGGCAGCCAACCGCCGGCGCCGGAGATCGGATAAACAAGGGTCGTTAAAGAAGATAGCGCTGGGGTTTAGAATATTCGAAGTAATATTCTGTTTGGTTTCGTTGTCGGTGATGGCTACTGATAAGCGTCAAGGATGGGCTATGGATTCGTACAACCGTTATAAAGAGTTCCGGTGAGTTTTTGTTTAATTATGTTAATTGGTTTTTAGTTTTTTTAATGGTGGGGTTACAGGTACTCTATGGGAGTCAATGTGGTTGGATTTGCGTACGCCGTGCTACAAGTGTGTGACTTGGTGTATCAGTTGGCCACCGGGAATCGTTCCGCCAGCCGACACCCGCTTCTATACTACTTGGATTTCGCCATGGATCAGGTGAGTTCTAAATTTATGAAATAATTATTAGGATAGCTAGTTTTAGTACTCCTTGATTACTTGTTACTGTAGTTTATTATGTTTTTCATGGATTCACTTTGTGTTGCGCTTATATTAGAGTTGTGCATGGGTTGGTTTGGGTCGGTTTTGAGCTCAAACCAAACTAGGAAACAGTTTTTCGATTTTTGAGTTTTTGAAAACAATTCAGTTTCGGTTTGTTTTTTAGCTTGGGATCTTGGCATGGGTTCGTATTTTTTGGTTTTCGGCTTGGGTTCGTTAATTCGGTTTCGCCATTTGGGCTTGAATTTTTTGGGCTGAAAAAAATATTGGCCCAAAATCAATGTTGTAAAAATAGGTTTATGAGGCCGGGTACTCGCTACAAGGTATGTCACCGAGGGGAGTTTCTTTTAACTCCACCTAGTTACTAAGGATCGATCGAAAGTGGTCAACCTCAGCCAAAATCACATCTATTTGTGAACTTGAGCTGATTTTGACTTAAAAAATAAAACACAATTCGTATATTTTATAATATTAAAAAACAAATATAATTTTTTTTAATTAATGATTAGCAATTTTTAGAATAATTTATTATTTAAAAGTGTATTTCTCTTATTTATATTGATATTCACATATTTTGTTATACTAGCTGGGTGCCCGCACGATGCAGCGGGGGCGCGCGCAACTCCACAGTGAACGCATAGTTCGTATCGGTACCTACATCACCTGGTGACAGTGCACACGTAGCCTAAAATTGGACCGCGTAACTCGTGCAAAGCCAGTTGCGTGTTATCAAATACTGAACACGCGTAACCCGGCGGGAATGCACGTTACCGACATTGGAACATGCTTAACCAACACCACGCGTGTAATTCATGGCGATTAACAGTGTAGGGTGCTACGTGGGACTGGACACGTATTTATCGGCCCCAGTATATTTAAACAACAGTATCTGCGTAACTTGTAACGAAAATCAAAAGGCAAACATTAAATATACATCAATCTGAAATACATCATTTTTTTAAACCAATCCGTTTTGGCCCCAAACCTGTTCTGACTCGACATCGTTCTGACCTGGCCCCTTTCTACTTGAACCCGAACCAAATTAACAATTTTTTTTGTATTGACTCATTCCGACCCTACTGTACTTCTACGAATGACCTGAGCTCGCCCGACTCGACCTGTTACTCGGTTCCAAATCGTAAGCGCGTAACATGTTAACGTTTTAAAACTAAAAAAACTATAGCAATATCATACTCAAATCAAAGAGAATAAAATGCGACTAGGGTCTATAATATTAGTTGATTATTATGCATTTAGGGTATAATACTTGGGTTACACTGTTTTTAAACTTTTTAAAATTACTTATACTTCAAAATGTAAAGAAATATCCATGAATATGGTTTGGTTCGGTTATTCTGTTTTAGTTACATACAAAACCAAAACCGAACTAAAAGTTCTGTTCTACGAAAATATAAAATCAAACCGTTGGTTATTTCGATTTCATGCACGCCCCTACTTATATCTAAAGTAAAAAGAGCTGGGTGTTAGTGGCGCCCCAGTGGGTGCACCCTCTATATCTCTTGGGTCATAAGAAATTATCTCACCTTCCACAGACCTGATATGTGTGGGTCTTATTAGGTAACGTTTGTTGTTTTTCAATTGTTACTGAATATTGGTAAACTTCAGATGCTGTCATACCTGCTGATATCATCGGGATCATGCGCAGCCACCAGAGTGGATGAATGGAAAGCAAACTGGGGTGCAGACAAGTTCCCGGAGCTGGCTACTGCATCGGTTGGTTTGGGTTTTGCGGCTTTTGTTGCCTTTGCCTTCAGCTCTGTGATTTCTGGTTATTCACTATACACCGCAACCTCCTCTTGATTTTTGATAATTATTTGCTAAATTTTGTGAGATAATCATACAGAAGGTGTAAAGTCAGTCGTCTATGCAAACACTATGTTTTTGATTCTTGTATATAGATATTGTATGGTACAAAACATGCTTATAATAGTGTGATGATGTAAATTTTACTAGTTGAGCTTGGACCGTACCCTAGACTTATTGGTTGTTAAATCTAAATAAGCTTTATGTTAGCTCAACTTGCATTTACTGATAGACTAGATCGTATGACCCGTTGCAGTCATATTCTCACACCGAAGGGTGGATTTTGGTAACTATTCATCCAGGGTAACCTAGAGGAAGTTTGTGGTTACTTTTTAGCAAAGTGAAAGCTTTATGTGCCAATGTATGATGACCCTTCAGGCAATCGTGCAGTAGTGTTGGTTTACATTGTGAGTGGAGTTATGTCCTGTATATATATATATACGCATGTCATTTTTCGGTTGGGTGGCAATATGGACCGGTTGATTCAAGATGTAATTTTGGTGCGAGATAAAATGGGGCAGGACGGGTGGATCAACAGGGTATTTTTCTTTTTGTGGTTTATAAATAGAATTTTTGTATTTTAGAACGTCTGTTATGCGAATTCTAGTTGCATATCATGTTTTCTATATAGTCAGATTTTTGTGGTATGACTAACTCAAGGCACCCTCTAAACTTTTTAATTTACACTTTGCCTATTGAGTACTGAGTAACCACTATGTGTAAACGCATTTTCATAAATAACTTACTCCTTAATTTGCACCTTGTCTACCTTTCAAATACTCGGGGAGAATAAATTTTCAATGACCTTGATACTGTTAGACTACAAGCCTTTTGATATATGGTTAGATATATGAGGATATAGAAGATTGGGTTTTATTACCCCACGGCTGTAATAATTGACTACAGACACTAACATGTATACGTATACTTATGAGTGCCTAATGAGAGCGAGCTTGTGCTTTTGGTTCCAATGATCTTTGATCGAAGTTAAAACGAAAGAGAAAATACTTAAAGTTGGTGAAATTCATAGAAAATGAGCAAGGTTATATATAAGACAATAAGCATCTTAGAACACATTTAAAGCTGTAGCTATGAGAAATGATATACTTCTTCATAGCATGTATGTGCTACTTTGCCTATAAGCTTTTAGGATTTAACACACGAGGCTATAGGTTACATGGAATTTTATCCTGTACATTATCTTATACTCATGTTTTTTAGTATCTGTATCTATAATATATAATAAATAAAAGTTTCTTAATGCCACATATCATCATCATGGTGATCATTACACAATTTTCTCTCCTCTCTCTCATATTAAATACATTCTTTTTTCTTTAATATTTCAATTTCTCTTATTAATAATTTTTTGCTGATTTAAAAAATTAATACCAGCATAAATATTTTGTTTTGCTTTATATAAATATATTGTCTTAGTTATTAATTAGGTTTTTATAATTAACTAATTTTCACGTTGATTTTGAATAATGATTCCAAAAACTAAGGTTTTAAATATATTATATTAGTTAATTAATATTGAGGTATTATAAGAAATGATATTATTGGATGAAGAGACAAGATTAATTTAAAATTTAAATTTCAATAAACTTCAACTAATTAAATATATATGATATTTACTAAATTACAAGTTTTTTTTTCCTTTCAAACCATTAAAAGACAAATTCATTATTGATGCATTATCAGTGTTTATGTCAATTTAAATGAGTGGGTTTTTTTACTGGTTAAAGTATCTAACATGGTTCAGGTGAAAACAATTAATAATTATAATGAGTTTCGGTCCACGGGTTGGTTTAAAAAAAGAGACATTTACAACTTATTTTTATAATTGACTATTTAATCAACTCATCATTTATATTAAGTTCATCATCTTAAAATCAACAAAAATATATAACCATTAGACTACATATTTTGGTTTTTTAGGAGGATAAAACAACTTCTTACCTTAGGAATATAAATGTTAGACATTAACACACTTTTAATTAAAGATTTCAAAAATATAGATTTCTTTAGTGAATGAGTTTTACTTGCACCAAAAAATGAGGTGGTTCAAGAAATTAACAAATTTTTGTTATCCATGTTTTTGGGAGATGAAAAATATTACCATTATTCAGATGATATCTATCAGACATAAAATGATACATTACAAAAAAAAAATAGTTTTTTGATGTTTTGAATGACCTCAAAACTAAGGTTGTCAAAGTCATAGGGTAGTCCTAAAAGATGATGCTTAAATGGTGTATGCAATGAAACTAAAAATACATGTGAAAATACAATATGATAACCGCGTTATTGAAGCAGAAATCATATCCGGAAGTATTACCGGAACTCACACTTCTATTTTTAAAAAGAAAAATTTTACACCTTTAGATAAAATGATTAATTTCAAAGAACATAATTTCCACATTAGTTTTGTTTTGCAATGAAACTTAATATAATGTATTTGACATTATGTTATTATTATATAAATTTAATTAAGCCCGTGTGCTACACGGGTAACTGACCTAGTGTTATATATATTCGAAGTACAATACTATTTGAATAATTATCGCGCACCATACATATACATACATCAATGTGATATGCTGTACGTTATCATATGGAGAGTAAAATTGCACCGATGAACTATCCCTAGAAATCATCTTCAATCGACAAGAACAGCGGAAGATCATGAATCCAGAGCATATGGCTCTAATACATTGAACAAAATCTCAACAATACTCCAAAACATAGCTATATAGCGACAAAACAATGACAACCTTTTTTAGATTTTAAGCCAAACGCCCAAACACAAAAATTTCCCACCAAACCACAACTCACAAATGTATGAGTTCTTCAGAATACAAACACAATCAGTTGATATGATCTAATAACAAAGATATAAAAACATAATAAACCGGATTAGCGAATACAAAAGAGATGAGCCAGAAACCCTAATAAACAAAATGAATTAATCGTCTCTACCAAAAGTCGTTGCAAGTATCCGACGCTGATTTCCAAGATAGACCCTCTGGAACAGAATATGACACTTCAACCCCTACACTTCTTGTAAAGACATGCACAACACCAAACTTAACAAGAGAGCATCGTTTATGTTTATCCATTATGTTATTTACAAAGTAACCCTTCCTATTTAACAATCGTACGTGAATTCTTCTCGTCTTTTCATATCGAGGAGCAATGCATATGTAAGTTATATAGATAAAAAATAATTCAAGCTTATATTTCAGCACATGCTTTATCTATTTTATCTTAATAAGTTGTTGGTCATCAAACGGCTAACTTAGTTTGTTTATTTATCCTATTTTTCTGCATATGTACGTTTGGAATTAGCTCTATTTAATGAGCCTTATGATTCTCTTGTAATCATTACTTTATCATTCAATAATTATCACAGAGCAATTCCTTTTGATTTCTTGTTATTATCACTTTGTTAAAACCATCAAAGTGGCATCAGAGCCAATCTGATCTGGGCTCAATCCTCTAACCCTAATTCCTTTCTTCGTAAAGAAACCCTAATTCCTCAGCCTCTAATTCATGGCAGAACAAACCAGTACGTTTCCCATAGCTCCAACTCCTATCCCCATGTTTAAAGGGGATGGCAGGAGTATTGGAGCGTTCGCATGAAGACCATTCTCAAATCACGAGACTTATGGGATCTGGTCATTGAAGGTGTTAATGAAGCAGAAAAAAATGCATGAAAACTAAAGAATTCCTAGAAGAAAGATGCTCATGCGATGGCCATCATTCAACAGGCTTTTCATGATCAACTTTTTTCACGCATAGCTGCCGCCTCCGGTGCAAAAGAAACATGGAAAATACTCAAACTGGAATTTCAAGGAGATACTCAAGTGAAAGCTATCAAACTCAGGGTCTTAGAAGAGAATTTGAAAACCTTGCTATGAAGGAAAGCGAGGCTGTTGGTGATTACTTTGGACGGGTCATGGCCCTTGTAAGTCAAAAACAGGCCTATGGTGAAGAAATATCTGACCAAACTGTTGTGGAGAAGGTATTACGCAGTTTAACTCCTAAGTTTGATTATGTAGTACATGTTGGATTTCAACGGTGGTTCAGAACAAAAACGGTCAAACTATTTTAACCCATTTTAACATATTATGTTCGTTTAAGTAATTATTAATCATATTAATATATCAAAACGAACCGAAAAACGCAGCGGACATTAATGAGTAAAACGAACCAAAAACCGAAACCCGAACCCGGATCCGTTTACAACAATACGAGCACGAATAAATAAAACACAACTATAGATCTAGTTTAGTTATATATACCTCGGTTATCGAAACCGGAAAGAGACATCGAAAGCTTAACGAAAATCGCTAGATGGTGACACAATCAAAACCGATTACAGATCCGGCGATGGCGGCAGTTTATGGCGGCAGTGGCGGTGGTCAGCAGTGACAAACAGCAGCAGCAGAAGCCGACAAGCGGTTGTGGTGGCCGGAGGAAAGCTGCGCCGACGATGGACGGCAGCGGGTGGCAGCGTCTCCGGTGAGAGGCGACGGTTGGTAATAACAATAGCAACAATCAGCAAAGACAACTAACAACAGCAGCCGCAGCAAGGGAACTGGAGCTCTGGTGATCGAAATACGGCGCCGGAGGCGGCTGCTATGTAAAGATGATGGTGATTAGGGTTTAGGGTATTAGCTTACCTTTTAATATAATATCTCATATTATATATAATAAGGTGATTTAGGGTATTATCCAAATAAAACCCAATGGGCTTTGAGCCCAATCACCATCCTATTCTTTTAATTTGTTGTGTCGGCCCAGTTAACGATTAAGTAGGTTTAATATTCGTTACCCTCGGTGTAACTCATACCGGGTCATATTCGGGTCGGTCCGCTTTGAATTGACCCGGACCGACCATTAAATCCAACAGTCTCCCACTTGGACGGATTTGGGTCAAGTATCACAACGCTTAACAGTTAGAGGCGTTCTAGCTACACATAGCTGTCCCCAACCAAATATGACATTTTTAAATCTATAACCAAAATATCTTGGAATACCTTATTGCAAGATAATGAATTTATAGTAATCGTTGTTATCTATCCTTTCTGTATAAGACATCAATTGAACGATGAGACATGGATCAAATCAATCTCATATAGTGTTCAATTATTGTAGTTCTCGATATAGAGTCAAAGTGGTCCAATCAAACACATAGTAAGTTTGGGTGAGGCCTCACACTTTACCAGTTTGAATCAACGAGGGCACCAAGACGTCTAAATGTTACATTTCATGTAAGAGTACAGAATCCCATCTTGACTACATACAACTCCCACTGAACTTTAGAATATTCCCAATCAATGCCTTTATGACTGGCAGTTACGCAACAACGGTTAACATGATTAAAGAATATTCCTCGGTAAACGAAAGTTCCAATATGTATCTCAGGTCTAAGGATACTAAATGAGCATACTATTATCAAAACATCTTATGATCAAGATCCATGAAGATGATTTGATGCGAGTTACATCCAACGTCATTCATAATGAGGTCTGTGAGTTTGGAAGTCAACTCCTTGAGTCCAAAGTCAAAATAGTCTTAATTCTGAATCATTCCCACGACTCTGACCGACTACGAATAATTTCGAATATAATATTCATGGATTAAACGTAATAAAAGAAACAAAATTGTATCATTCAACGTTTGCATTTAACCATTAAATCAAAAGGTGAACTGAAAAGTACAACTGTTTGAATGTTCATACATCCAAATACTAAATCAAAATAAATCACTAGCAAGTCTAAGCCCGATAGCATCTCTATGCTGATCATGCTTGTCCTGAGTCATCGGCCTAGCGAACGAGTCAGCTAGTTTTTGATATGTGTCTACTTTGCTCATTATGATGTCACCTCGCTCCAGTATTTCTCGTACATAGTGGAACTAAAAATGTGCTTGGCCATGTGATGATAATTGGGCTCTTTGGCTTGAGCAATAGCACATGTGATATCACATATTACGTCGATCCTTTTCCTAAACTTGGAACCAGATCGAGGTTGGCTATGAATTTCTTCATCCAAGCAGATTATGAGCGAGAAACATCCCGGTCATTCTGGAAGTTATCGTCAGTGTAATACCTTACAGTGAGCTCCTCTTCCACTCCTCTAAACATGCATACGAGACGTCAGGTCAAATGTATAATATAGCGTACATGACAAAGCCAATCGCTGAAGCATATGGAATTGCTTGCATGTGATTTGTCTCAATATCCGTTGCCAGAGATTGCGATTTGCTAAAAACGGTTCCTTTAGCAATGGAACATCTCCTATCTTGAAGTTGTCCATTGAGAAGTGTGTCATGACTTTGCTTATGTATGTACACTGACTTAGCCCTAGAATCCGCTTAGATCTATCTCTATAGATCTTTATTCCCAGAATATATGCGGCTTCTCCAAGATATTTCATTGCAAAACAAGATTCCAATCAGTGCTTAACTTCCTTAAGCATAGGAATGTTGTTTCCAATTATCAGTATATCATCCACATACAAGATGAGGAATGATATAGTGCTCCCACTAGCCTTTTTGTAAACACAAGGCTCATCTTCATTTTTGATAAAACCAAACTCTTTGATTTTCTCATCAAAGTGAAGATTCCAGCTTCTAGATGCTTGCTTAAAATCCACTTGCTCCCTATTGCCCGACCTTCGGGGGGTAGCTTAATCAAGTTCCAGACTTGATTGCCATGAATAGATTGCATCTCGACGTTCATGGCTTCACGCCGTTTCTCAGATTCCGGATCTAAGATTGCATATTTGTAGTTAGTAGTTTCGTCGCTAGACATGGCTACTAATAAGAATAATAAGACTTCTGGACCATCCAGATGCCATAGGTATCTAGGATTTGGTGCGGGAGTCCTACTACTTCTGCGAACGCTCGTGTTCATGTTTGACGTATCAGCAACAACAACTTGTTAATCAGACGCTACAACTTCCTCAGCGGTTGTTTGTGGTTCTTGAATTTCTTCAAGATCGACAATGTAATCTCCAGTTCCTCGATCGAGAAATTCTTTCCCGAGGAAGTGGTCTTTCCTCTTGATAGAAATCATATTTGTATCAGGATGAAAGAAGTAATAACCGCTTTGGTTGTAGTATTTGATGAATGCGGGAGGCGGTCATAAGGGTGAAACTCCAAAGGGAGTGAGGCAAGTTAGTTCTACACATCATCGATCGAACCATGTTTAGCAAAGTTCGATTCCTCCTCTCGCTCACGCCATTATGTTGGGGTGTGCTAGGTGGAGTGAGCAGTGAAACAATTCCACCCTCTTTTAGATGAGTAATGAACTCTGAGCTGAGATACTCTCCACCTCGATCTGATCGAAGTATCTTAATGGTTATACCAAGTTGGTTTTTCCACTTCGTTTTGAAACTCTTTGAACTTTTTCAAAAGTTTCATGCTTGTGTTTCATAAGATACACATAAGCATATCGACTGTAATCGTCGATAAAAGAAACAAAGTATCTTTCATGGTTTCTAGACATGGTTCTGAAATGTCCATATACATCAGTATGTATGAGTCCTAACAGATCTCTTTCTCGTTCACTTTTATGAGTGAAGGAGTCTTTGGCGAGTTTGCCAGCTAAGCAAGACTCACAGTTGTCAAAGGAATCTGGTCCTGTGGATTCAAGAATCCCTTCGGATTGGAGTCTTTTAACTCTTGCCTTGCTTATGTGGCCAAGTCGGCAATGCCATAGAAATGTATCATTGATGCCAGATCTAATACGTTTTGAAAGATTATATACGTTATTATTAGTTTGAACATCAATCTTATGAATACCATTTCGAGGTTTAGCCTCAAAGTAAAAGATATCATTCAAGTAAGCAGAAATATCCATGCCATTAAAAACGTACTTAAAACCTTGTTCAAACAATAACTAAACTGAAACGATGTTTCTGGTCAAACCAGTAGCATACAAACAATTATTCAAATGAAAAACTAGGCCA
Source organism: Bidens hawaiensis (assembly GCF_021521415.1). Lineage (NCBI taxonomy): Eukaryota > Viridiplantae > Streptophyta > Magnoliopsida > Asterales > Asteraceae > Bidens > Bidens hawaiensis. The sequence goes on along the minus strand of NW_027493190.1, from coordinate 178,862 downwards.
GATGGACAAGTAAAATTAAAAACTCCAGTTGCCAGAACTGGTACTCTATTCTCATCTCCAACAATGAGTTCCATGCTGCCTTTATTCAGTTTCCTCCACTTCTCAAGCTCCTGCAAGACATTAACGATGTGGAAACCACATCCTGCATCAAATACCCATGTGTTGCTAGAGGCAGTGAAAAGTTCAATAACGTATATGGAAATACCTCGAGAAGAGCCTTCACCATTGGCTCTCTTCATCTTGATCTCAGCAAGATATTCGGGACAATTGCGCATCCAGTGTCCCATTTGGTTGCATCGGTAGCACTGGCGCTCCTCATGGGGCGGCGGCGGTATCTTTGGAACCCCTTTGTTAGCATTGGTGGCACGAGGGGCAGCAATGGTAACATTCTTCTTGCCTTTACCCTTATAACCTTGGTACTTGTGATTAGGCTTCTTGACACCAGCAGATCGGATCATCAGGACTTGATTGGTCCTAGAAGGAATGTTCATCTCAGGCGTCTTGAGCATGTTGTAAAGCTCCGGCACTGTCTTCACCCAGCCGTTTATGTTGAAATTTATTACGAATTGGTCGTAAGAGCTGGGGAGAGAGTTGAGAATGAAATCCGCTGCCATCTCATCAGGCAGGGGATAATCAAGCTTCTTGAGCTGATCGATGTGCCCCTTCATCTTTAACATGCGCACTGACGGGAGACCCTTCTGCCATCTTGCAGCTAATGAGCTGTTTCATGGTGTCGAATCGTTCTTGACGGGCTTGTTTCTGGAACATGTCCTTGAGTTGCTCAAGCATCTCATAGGCACCAAAGTCTTCTAAGCCTTTAGCAAGCTCAGAAGTCATGGTGGCTAGCATAATGCAGGAGACATCAGCCGAGTCATCTTGATGCTTCTCAAGGACTTTTTGAGCAGCGGCTGTTTTGTTTTCAGGCTCGGTTGGAACATGTCCATCGAGAACATACAGGCGCTTTTCCATGGTGAGAACAAGTCTCAAGTTGCGGTGCCATTCGATGAAGTTGGTATCGTTCAGTTTATCCTTCTCAAGGATATACTTAAGGGCGTAGGGTGAGTATTCGTTTGACGACATCTGATTAATAAAGCAAAAGTAAATTTAATTAGTATTTTCGACGTTGTTGTCCTATTATTAATGACCCAATAACATTAATAAAATAGGAGCAAGAGAATCTGGCTTCCAGTTATTAAAGGTAGCTGTAGCACACAACATTAATAAGTGGTTAGGTAGACTGACAACGATTGCCAATTGTGAATAGAGCACAACTCTTGGTTATGAGGCCTATTGAGATAACGATTGTCTGAATAGATACGTTTAGCCTCATCTTTGCCCACTTTAAGTCTCCAGACAGCTGTAGCATGCAACAGGAGAGTAAAGTAATAGTTGTCCTAGTACAGTGACGTGTGAAAGGGCCGGATGTGTCAACGAAACGCTTTCACCTTGATGTGATAGGCTAGAAAACAAGTGCGGTGCTGTAGCTCCAAACACTTGAAATTTCGTAGTATGACTCAAGTGTGACTTGTAGTAGGATTGGCATAAACTATTGGTTTTAAATTGGGATTAATTTTATAATTACCAAATAGAGTAAAAGTCCAATTTTACTGTATTTATTATCAGGACAAATTGGTGAACCCTTTCATCTCTCAGGACACTTAATTTTAAATAACCTATTAAAAACTAAGTTTGTCGCGATACGACTAACCAATTTTAAGTTAATAGATAAACTATTAAGTTATTAGTATTGAAAATCAAAACGCTTTTAATTTGCAAAACATAATCGGTTAATAAAATGTGTATTTTCAAATTTATTTGGTATTAGGTCGGTGATATTACAACCCTATTATAAACAATCCAAGCAACCACAATAAAATAATAATATGTAAATCCTTATGGCCAAAAGGTGATCGGTCTCGCTAGAGCCAATTAGGGAGACCGATCGGGTCAAGAGGTTCACAACACAAAACAACCACAAGGATGGACTTCTTCGTGCATCCCGTCATTTGTCTGAACTCCCACTAACTCCAAGAAATCCTTTGAGCTCGTCCTCGGTGATCTTCGCGTCTTCTTTATTACAAATTTATAATACTAGCATAATTTGCCCTATTACAAATTTGAACCATCCAAATGGCCAAAAGAAAACCAAAAAAATAAAATAACTACCGATTACAATTTTGAACCATCCATATGGCCAAATAACAAACTCAACTACCAAACAAACATAGGTCGGGGCCGGATTTAAATATTCAAAATAAATAAATTTCGGGTCGTTTTGACTTGGTCAAATAAAATAAACAAAACTTTGACCAAATCTAAAATCACCCGAAAATAAATCTAGATCAAAAACTTTAAACGATTTAAAGTTTGTGATGTAGATCCGGTTTAAGCGAACCGGTATCGACTCGTACGTTGTAACCGCGGATCTGATACCACTGTTGGGTTTCAACGGTGGTTCGGAACGAAAACGGTCAAACTATTTTAACCCGTTTTAACATATTATGTTTGTTTAAGTAGTTATTAATCATATCAATATATCAAAACGAACCGAAAAACGCAGCGGACATTACTGAGTAAAATGAACCAAAAACCGAAACCCGAACCCGGATCTGGTTACAACAATACGAGCACGAATAAATAAAACACAACCATAGATCTAGTTTAGTTATATATACCTCGGTTATCGAAACCGGGAAGAGACACCGTGAGCTTAACGAAAAACGCTAGATGGTGACACAATCAAAACCGACTACAGATTCGGCGATGGCGGCAGTTTATGGCGGTATCGGCGGTGGTCATTAGTGACAAACAGCAGCAGAAGCCGACAAACGGCTGTGGTGGCCAGAGGAAAGCTGCGCCGGTGATGGACGTCAGCGCGTGGCAGCGGCTCCGGTGAGAGGCGGCGGCTGGTGATAACAATAGCAGCAATTGGCAAAGACAACTAACAACAGCAGTTGTAACAACGAAACTGGAGCACTGGTGATCATTAATGGCGGTGGCCGAAAAAACGACTCGCCGGAAAAACAAGCCGCCGGAATACGGCGCCGGAGGCGGCGGCGGCTGCTGCTATGTAAAGATGATGGTGATTAGGGTTTAGGGTATTAGCTTACCTTTTAATATAATATCTTATATTATATATAATAAGGTGATTCAAGGTATTATCCAAATAAAACCCAATGGGCTTTCAGCCCAATCACCATCCTAAAGCCTTGTCCACCATCCTATTCTTTTAATTTGTTGTGTCGGCCCAGTTAACAATTAAGTAGGTTTAATATTCGTTACCCTCGGTGTAACTTATACAGGGTCATATTCGGGTCGGTCCGCGTTGACTTGACCTGAACCGACCATTAAATCCAACAGTACCCTTCATAGAGGTTGGTTATGATCTCTCCAAACTCACTCTAGTTAAACTAATGGGGTGTTTGCAATCACAAGAAGAGATGATGAATAGTAGAATCAGTCCTAAGAAGTCACAAAATACAGGAGATGAGCAAGCCCTTCAGGCTATGCAAGATAGGAATAGGTCATTAAGAAATTCCTCAACCTCTAGGGGAAGAGGTAGATCTTCTTCTAGAGGTAGAGTAAGGGGGAGGAATCAAGGTGACGGAAACAAGATCCCACGATGCACCAATTGTAACAAATTGGGTCATGTGATAAAGAGTGTTGGTTCTTAGATGAACAACCAACTTCTAATTTGGCTGCCAACTATGAAGATTCTCATGAAGAAGGGGAACAAAGGCTATTTATGGCGTTGATTGGAGATCAGATGTCATTGATGGCTGATAGTGCTGGTAATATCACTTCTTCTCATTTATGGTTCCTTGATTCTGGAGCATCTAATCACATGACTTGATGTAAGGAAAGCTTTACAACCCTGGATGATAAATTTAACATCTCAATTAGACTTGGAGATAAGAAAGCATTAGCTATAGAAGGCAAAGGAACTGTGAAGATCACTACACCAAATGGATCATCGAGATTACTTGATGATGTGTATTTTGCTTCTCAATTAGGCTACAACTTGTTAAGTGTAGGCCAATTGATGAGGAAAGGCTATTCCTTGCTCTTTGATGATGGTAAATGTACTATAAAGAGCAAGTCTTCTGGGTTGATCCTTATGCATGTTCCGCTTCAGAACAACAACATGTTCCTATTGAATGTTGCTGATGCTTCTGATGGAAAAGGAAAGACAACTAGTGAAGTCGAAAAATCACCCATTGATGACCGATCTATGTTGTGGCACAAAGGTATGGTCATTATCATTTCCAAAGTCTTAAATTGATGCATGATAAGCACATGATCATGGGATTACCAACTATACAACGTGCTGACAAATGTGAAGGTTGTGTAGTTGGTAAGAAGACCAAAGAAAGTTTCCCTTTTAAGTCATGGAGGGCAATTAAGCCTCTTGAGTTAGTCCATTCTGACATATGTGGTGCCATGTAGGGAACCAGTATGGGTGGTAGTAATTATTATATACTTTTCATTGATGACTACACTAGGTTGGTTTGGGTGTATTTCATCAAAGAAAAGTCTGAAGCTTTTAGTAAATTCAAAAGCTTTAAACTCATGGTAGAGAAAGAAAGTGAACATATAATTAAGGTTCTAAGATCGGATAGAAGGGGAGAGTATACCTCTAATGAATTCAATATCTTTTGTGAATATTTTGGTATTAAAAGGGAGTTAACCGTACCCTATACACCTGAACACAATGGTGTAGTTGAAAAAGAAAAAAACAGAACCATCATGGGTATGACTAGAAGTATGATGGAACAAATGAATCTCCCTAATCAGTTTTGGGCAGAAGCTGTTGCCACATCTGTCTATCTCATTAATATAGCAAACACCAAAGCAGTTTGAAATAAAACACCCTATGAAGCCTTGTATCTTAAGAAACCTTCTGTGAATCACTTAAGGGTGTTTGGGTGTGTTGCTTATGGGCTTATACCTGCTCAATTCAGAAAGAAGCTGGATAAAAGATCTGAAAAATGTATCTTCATAGGATACTCTTCACAAAGCAAGGGGTATAGGTTGTATAATCCGGTTACCAAAAAGTTTATCACTAGAAGGGATGTTACCTTTATGGAGAAAGAAAAATGGGCATGGCACAATACATCCACTGAAACCTCTCAAACCTATTACACCGATCCATTTCATACTATACAAGAACATGATCACCTCATTCCTAACAATGATACCACTCATGATCTACAAAGTCCTAACCAAACCATCTCTTAATCCGACACTAATCAACCGACACCTAGCCGAACCACTTCCCAATTTGCCACTTCAACAAATCAAACCAGGAATCAACCTACCCCACTCTCAAATATACCTGACTCTTCACAAAACAATCCTACTATACCCTACACTCCCGTGCCTAGAAGACAAAGATTGAAAGATCTTAATGATGTGTATGATGAAGCTGAAGAAGTAGATATTGGTGAAGATTTATGTCTGCCAATTTTCTCTTACTGCCATAGATCCCGTCACATTTGAAGACGCTTGCATGGAACAAGAATGGTTGGTTGCCATGCAAGAAGAGATAAATACCATAGAAAAGAATGATACTTGGGAACTTGTTAAGGTTCCTTGTGACAGGAAAGTTGTGGGTTTGAAGTGGTTGTTTAAAACTAAAGTAGGTTCTGATGGGAGAGTTTTGAGGCATAAGGCCAGACTTGTAGCAAAGGGATACCCTCAGATGGACGGGATTGATTACCAAGAAACCTTTGCTCCTGTAGCAAGGTTTGAAACTATTAGAGTTGTGCTAAGTGTGGCTGCTCAAAGAGGTTGGAATGTTCACCAGTTGGATGTAAAATCGGCCTTCTTGAATGGAGAGTTAAGTGAAGAAATCTATGTTGAGAAGCCTTGTGGTTTTGAAGTAGAAGGGAAACATGACTATGTGTACAAGCTGAAAAAGGCATTATATGGCCTAAAACAGGCTCCTAGAGCCTGGTACTCAAAGATAGACAAGTACTTCATCAGCAATGGTTATAAAAGAAGTGAGAATGAGCCAACACTCTATGTTAAGAATGTTGCAAGCAAAGAGGTTATGTACATATGTCTTTATGTTGATGACATTATCTGTACTTGTGCTTCATCTAACTTAATTGCAGAATTCAAAGAAGGGATGAAACAGGCCTTTGAAATGTCTGATTTGGGCTTGTTAAAGTTCTTCCCTGGTTTGGAAATAAAACAAACTAGGGAGGGTATGTTTATTAGCCAAGAAAAATATGCAAAAGGCTTGATTTCCAAGTTTGGTTTGTCAAAATGTAACTTTGAAGAAACCCCTATGAACACTAGTGAAAAGTTGCAACCGGAAGATGGTGCTGATAAGTGCAATGAGGCGGTGTACAGGAGCCTAGTAGGTGGCTTAAATTATCTAACTCACACTAGACCGGATCTGGTCTATGCTGTGGGCATTATCTCAAGGTTTATGCAATCTCCTTCCAAAATACACTATGGTGCAGCTAGAAGAATCCTAAAGTATGTGGCAGGAACTATCAATTTCGGGCTATGGTATGAAAGAGGTGTTGAAATAGAGCTGATTGGATTTGCATATAGTGACTAGGCCAACTGTCCTAATGATAGAAAAATCATTTCAGCTTGTGTTTTTACCCTTGGAAGTGGTGCTGTGACTTGGAGCTCAAAGAAACAACCAACGGTTGCCTTATCAAGCACTGAAGCTGAGTACATTGCAGCCACCACAGCCACTTGTCAAGCTTTGTGGTTGAGAAGAATAATGGAAGATTTGGGCCTAACTCAGTCAAATGCTACAGTCGTGTACTGTGATAAAAGGTCTACTATCAATTTGAGCAAGAACCCGGTGATGCATAGTCGTTCTAAGCATATTGAACTAAAGCATCACTTCATTCGTGAGATGGTGAATCAAGATCAGGTCATACTTAAGTATTGCAAGACGAATGAGCAGCTGGCAGACATGTTAACAAAGGCTTTAGCCTGAGAAAAGTTTGTGTTTTATCGTCATTGGCTCGGAGTTAAGGAGCTTGAATCAAGGGAGGGTGATAAAAAATAATTCAAGCTTATATTTCAGCACATGCTTTATCTATTTTATCTCAATAAGTTGTTGGTCATCAAACGGCTAACTTAGTTTGTTTATTTATCCTATTTTTCTGCATATGTACGTTTGGAATTAGCTCTATTTAATGAGCCTTATGATTCTCTTGTAATCATTACTTTATCATTCAATAATGATCACAGAGCAATTCCTTTTGATTTCTTGTTATTATCACTTTGTTAAAACCATCCTATATAACCATCTTCATTAATGCTTATGATTATGATTTCACTTGTGCTGTATTTACTATATATGGTGTTACAAATCTCACTGGGGAAAATGATTCTCAAGTGTTTGGAACGACTTCTTAAGCGAATCCACATCAGTTTTGACAGGATTCCTAAGCCAACCCGGTAGTTACGCCTTTTGGAGAAACTAAACCAAACCAGCCCGGTTGACTAGGTAGTGAATCATGCAACTGGTTTTTCAAACCGCAAACTCAGCAATATTACTTCTAATCTGGCTGAACAGGCTAATTTAGCTTGGTTGGGGCTTCAATGTTTTTGAGCATCTCTCTTTTTTAGGTGCTCTTTGCTCTTCTCATCCCGGTGCATGCATGTATGTCACGGTGTCATCCTAATCATGTGCAAAAAGAACATTATCCTATCTTAAACAATAACTGATAATTCGGTATTAGATTATATTTAGACTATGCGCATAAGGTAGTGCTCTACTAATTGACAAGCTCAAATGACTATTTGATAGATGAAATATAGATTTTCGCAAGCAAAGGATGCATGCATGTGTTATTTGATCACAATGTAGCTTCAAATTATTTGTATAAATAGTTGATTGAGATCAGTTAATGAGCATCTAGTTGATTTGTGTAACACAATCCCTGCTTGGTGCTATCTTATAACTTATTTTCTTAACGGGATTTGTTTTTGTACGTTAAGTTGTTAAAACTTTAACCAAACACAAACATTTGGACACACGGATTTTCTTAATTCGTGTTTGTTGTGTTCATAAAGGGAATAAAAATGTTTGTGTTCATTTGTTGATATTCTAGACGAATGGTTCACAAACACAAAATAATATAAATGCATGAACACCAATTAAACGAGATTGATTCTAAACAAAGAATTTAAAAATAGGGATACATCAAAATATCCATCATGTTCTGTCCGTAACAAGAATGATTTCTAAACAAAGGGTTTAAAAATATGAAGCTCAAATTGATTCTATCTTAATATTAATACACAAACAAACAAACTTAATAAAAACGAACAAGCATACCTAGTATAACTCCACTTATAAAATGAATGAATATAAATAAACGATTATAAACGAACGTAAATGAATGAACATAAACGAACTAAATGAGTGACCATACACGAACGAAAGGGACATGCGCAAATGTTGTTCATTTACTAAATGAACAAAATTTTGTGTTTTGTTGGTTGGTTTATAAAACGAACATAATTGAACTTCCTGCTGTTCACGGAACGTTTGGTTAATTTACAGGCCTAAAGACTTTGTATATAGGCTCTTGCGATAAGAACTAAGTTTAACTAGAGAACAAGACTCACATAATCACTTGTACATACTGCATAGTGTTGATGAGGTAGAGAGAAAGAGAGGGATATATATGGTTAAACAACCTACTTATGTGTTAGCGTCAAAGTTATAGTACACGTGTTTATGTTGTTATCGCAGTTCCCTTCGTGAGAACAATCCATATTTTTTATCTTCATGTTTTTAACATTAAATTTCTATATTATATATTAAATTCACTAATAAGGAGGTGTTTGATGTAAATGTAACTTGGATTATGTAATTCTGGCAAATGAAGATATATTTATTAGCACTTAACTTAGATATATAACATACAATCACTCCTTTCTACTTCCAAATCAATACTGATTAGACATTTAATTAAAGCTCCATTCTATATTAGAAATAGTCCTCTTACTATCCTAACAGAAGGATGGGCATCCATGTTTATTCGTCCAAATACTTTTTGAAAGGTTTATTCATTCAATTAGCTACTGTCTTCACCAACTACAATACGAGTTCATGTTCATCCCTTCATTAAGCCACATCTCTGCTATCTAGGCACCAACAGTAGTAATCAGACCCTGAGATTGCAAAAAGTTCATCAGGACTCATCCTCTCAAGCTCACCCTGCCTCCATGAAGCAAAGTTGTTCTTGTTTTGGGAGTCTGTTGCAAGAGGAAAGTCCTCTATTCTATGAGATAGATATCTCATTATTCTGTAAAGTCGCGTTGTTGCAACACAATCGTCGTATGGATCTTGTATCCCGTTTTGGATATCGTATCTGTAAAGTAATCGATTTATCATTAACACGCATGTATCTTTTAGCACAAACACCTCAAACGTGCACGTGTTAATATTATTATAATTATTATTACCCGAGATATGATTTTGTTAGGTACTTGAGCGAGTTACTGAGCTTGCTAGTCTTCATTAATGATGGATATTTTGATGTATCCCTATAAAATAATTAAGCATGACAAATTCATAATAAGATAAAAGTTAATCACATGAATAGGCCGGTGATAAATAATATAAAGATACATGCCTTATTTTTACAAGAGGATACTCTAGTTCCAAGCATTTCATGTCATGATCCAGACCATGTCCTACAAGAATCCTCGCCTTCCCACCTCTTGGACGGATCTTCCATATCGGTTCACCATTGCATAGAAAGTCTTGAATTTTCCTTTGAACATGTCTTAGTGGCATTGCATCCCTCAGGTATTCTGGTCTAATTCCTGTGCTTTCATACCTGAAAGTTTTGGCATGTACGTATGAGGAAACTTATAACATAATTAATATACATATACATGGGTTAGTGAAAAGGAAGGTACCTGTAGTTTGTAACAGGAAGTTGAGGCTTGACATAAGAATGAAACAGTGTATTTTCATATTCATCAATGATGCAAACTCTTGCACAAAGATCTAAAGAACCATCACTACCACCACCAACCATTTTGCAGGCAAGAGCAACTGTTCTTGTTTTCTCATTTTCAATTCTTAGGTCATCATGAACGAGTAAGTTAGCAAATCGTTGTAATACGCCCTGAAGCATCGTTTAAATCACAAAAAGTGCTATTAGTTGATAATCTAATATTATTACATATCCAAAAATGAAACAATATCAAAGTTTGAGGATATATTTGATTACGCTATTTCCTCGAGATAGTTGACATCTATCTTGGTGAAACCTGAGAGCGTGTGGGCTACTAAGGATGTTTAAGCAAAAGGTACATCCACGGTCTCTAAACACCCTTTCGCATTCTGCCTTTGGCAATGGTCCTAAAGAATTGATCAAGTATTAATATATGTCCATATCCATCAACATACTGTTACAATGTTATAAGAAACATATGATAATAATAATAATAGCAACTAATATTATACCTATAAGATGGTCACGAAGAGATTCAAATGATCGACAACGTTTCCCACAAATTCCACACTTGGGTTCGTGAACCGAGTGATACGAAATCCTCATGTGCTCCACCAGATGCTCCTTTTTGTTAAACTGTCTATAGCATGCTGCACACTTGTTCCTGGTCAAGAAACCACATATAGTAATTAAGTTCAGAAGTCGCATTATGTTACATATTGATTTTTAAGATAACATTTATCTATATTAGTATATTGTATGATTAATACCTTAGACACTCTGAAGGATCCATTTTTCTGTCAACTTTGATATCAATAAATCAGAATATTGTCCGAAGAATTAAAGTTGAGAGGACTTGAGGAAGAAATGGTAGAATGTGTAAGGTATTTATAATGTTATTAAAGAACCAAGCGAAGATAAGTACAGCAAACAATAGATTCTTATGCCCATTTTACTCAAGTGTACATGTGCATAGTTCAATCTCCCATCTCCGGAATCTTCATCGCATATACTCGCTTCATTACTATTACTAAAAAACAAAACACTCGTAAAATCTGGTCAACAATAGGATTTACAGAATATTTCCCCCCTCTTTATGGTTCTATACAATTGCAATATATTCCATACCCACATGTGGTAGTACACTTTGGTTATTAGTTACATTACATGGGATATGATACCATAGCATGCGTGTACACAAACGTGTACCCGTCTTTTGTACCGTGTTTCACACGTATGCGTTTCCTTTCCATGCATATGTTTCTTTGCTGGCGATTTTATTTTATATATTATGAATCAGATTTGAACATATTCTGGTTTATAATCTGGGTGTCTTGTTCAAGTGGAAACATGTATATATGGCATCATGATGTGAGCATTCAACTGATATCTGATCATGCATGGCATCATGATGTTGCTCTATATATATGATCTTAGGTTTCATTGATTTAGATAATTAAACATTCCAACATACTTTGTATAAGAAAAAGCTGTTCCCACTTATTGGAGAGAATTTGGGTTGGGCTCACAGAATGAAGTACCTGCCACATGCATAAAGCCTGGTTTAGCATTAGCCCCCTTCACAAACTATTCTATTCTTTCATGGTAAAAGAAAAAACAGTTACATAAGAGCATCTCCCATTCAATTATGGCGTGACATCTATTATTACTAGTATTAACCTTAATATTAAGGATAATACTAGTAATAATAATAATAATAATAATGTTAATTAGTTGTTTCTATTTAACATTATTATTATTACTAGTATTATCCTTAATAACACCGCAGATTCTCACAGCCAAAAACGCCTCATCCCTTCACATAATTGTCCGACCCTATCCTCATACACATATGGGACACCCAAAAACGCGGCATGGACTCAAAAACACCCTTAAAACACCCATTGTGTTTGCTTTATTTTGCTGTTAAGATAGTTGTTCTTTTTATCTTGGAGACAAAAGAGTTAAAGAAATATAAATTAAAAAGATATAAAAGTTATAAAAAAGTGCGGCTTGAATAGTTCAAATGTAACATCCGTCTCATATCAACAAATATTCTTAGCTTTGTCCATTAGTAGCTGGTCAGTAGAAACTTCGCAAGAGATTACCCTATTGAATTTAACCGAAAGATGGTACAAAAGATCTTAATGAGCAGTTTGGTGAAGATTTAAAGTTTGAGGACTAACATCAACTACTTGGTGCCCAAATTATCTTAATTATAGTAATTTGTTTTGATTTAGAAGTAGATGTTATATTGCTTCCTTATTTATGTTTGCTTGTCCCTTAAATTTCTTGTTCTTAAGGGTTTAGATGTATGTGAATAAGGCTTAGGTTTATTGGTTAATTTATTGGATTCAAGTTTTCATCTTCTTATTAATCAAAAAGAGTCGAATGAGTTTGTTCGAGTTCTTCGTGTTTTTGGTTTGTGATATTCACTTGATAATTCGACACGCCCATCCTAGGATTGCTCCCATTGAGCACCCTTAATTGTAGAACTCCCCTCTCATCCACAATGTACCATTGTTGAGAAATCATCATGTCGAAAATCCATTGGTGATATTTGAGAAGGAACATCAATTCTTTTGACTGATTATCTCTCCTATAACGATTTGGTATTTGTTGGCCCAATTGTTATTTGACTCAAAAATAGGGCCTAACCCAGGACCTAAAAGGGGTTGCCTAATGATCGAGTAAGGGTTATTAGGTTTTTCGTAAGCTAAGTTGGAGTTAACATTATAAATAAGGGTAACCTAGTTACCCCCCTCCCCCCCTTTCTATTGGTAATTTCAGACTCTAAGTCACAAATCAGTGAACTTGAGGGACCAATATTGATAAATAAGTTATAGTTAGTTATGTTTCCTTTACAGTATGTTTCATGACTGCATTGTAATTAAAATCGGTAACATCTTGACGTACTAACACGTTAGTTAGGTTAGTATATATAAACCGAGTTATGATTAGACATTATAAAGCACAAGAGATGCAATCGAGGTAGAGTTATCAAGAAAACATGAGTTATATATGTTTAATAGAGTTATTGAGTTATATTTCTTCTATAATACATTAAAAGTTATTCAATATCAATTTTGTGTGTGTTTATGATTTGATGAGTTATATCAATTCATCTATCGTCTATTGGGTATTCACCTAAGTTTTCAGAAGACACCCTCTAACGTAGTGTGGATATCATGGGTGCACATAGTCTTGCATGAAATAAATATCAACTTTTGGAATTAAAATAAAAGAAAGAAATGTGGGATTCTTGACTGAAAAACTTTTGACCAAACTGTGGCCCAAGGAGATTCGAAGCTTTTTTAAAATATTCCCAATAATTACAAAATTGTGAAAAAAAGGTGCCGCATTTTTTTTTATTTTTTTTTTGCATGGACACTATTGACGTTGGGTCCAGTTGTTCCATCATTTTCTCTAGTTATGTTTCTGGCTTTCATCTTTTACGTTCGAATGTCAAAGACCAATACTCGACTTTCATATATTATCATGAAGAGGAAGATGGAATCAAGTTAAGTTATATACTCTGCGCGAGGTCAAAAGATGGTGCAGTAATAATCGTTGAAGGAACACAAAAGACTGTTTATATTAAAGTATACTGCATGTATAGGATTAGATGGCCGTTATCTATCGATCGCCATCGTTACCATACATCTACCAAAACAAAAAAAAACTTATTAAGTCTAATTAGAAGTTCAAATGGGTAAAACTATTGGTGACATGCAATAGGAGCTTGTTCAGAGCTATATTCAAAATCATGATAGTTTTAATCAATGAATCAAATTAGAAGTCCTTATACTTTTGGACATATACTCAGTTATCTTTTTTCAACTATATGTTTGGTTTACTCATTCGATTATGTGTATCTTTGTTATTTTCTACTTAAACATTATGTTTCCCTTGTTGTTTTCAACTTAAAAATATTTTTAACGGCTCTTTAAACTGTTAGGGAAAACACCTCAGGTCATTATTGAGTTGCTAATTGGTCTAAAATGTGTTGGACTAATTAAGATCTGGATCAAGATATATAGGAGGATTATCAGTTCCATTTATCAGTTTATTTATTAAGTTATCGGTAAATTACGCTTACTATATATTAATTTGATTAGAATAAATAGAGGGTCTATATAATTAGACATGTGTTGAGTTCAATATATGCATGGTCACAAGAAAAAGAGTCATTTACCATGGTGGTAACCAAAATACGATTTGGCGATTTGTTCTCACTTACCGATTGATCTAGCCTGGCCGGTCATGATGAAGATACCAAGCGCTATTTTGTTTGAGTTATGAACAATTAAAAGATCCTTATGCCCCATTGTTTGTTCTAACTGAATGGTGGCGGTGACACGTTAAAAAGTAGTTTTCACATGGGCATGTTTAGTGATTTTTTCAAACCTCAAAAATGGGTCAAAAGTATATTGCATGGTGGGCCCTTCAGGAGTTATCTCCGTCACTTTCATGTTATACAACTCAATTCTTCTCCAATCATATATTATTAGTTCACGACATCATATATATTTAGGTAAAAATAAAGAGGTTTTATAATACAAGTAAGGTGTGTAAAAGCCGCATGTAAGTTTGACTAGATTCACTTATTAAAACCTTATATTATACCGATACTAGCTTTAACAACCTTACCATTTTATTGAAGCATAACTAATAACTGTGCTCAGCCCAAAGTAAATGGGCCGAATTCGGGTCAGGTATCGGTAATTTTAATCTCATACTTGGTTGTAAAACGGTGTTCAATACTCAGATCAATACCCATTAGGCATTGTGCATGCTTGTAGGTAACAAGTATGTTAGTTATTTTGTCAAAAAAAAAGATGCCCGTTGGTAATCTTTTATTACCATTAAAACTATTCTTTATTGTATAGTTTTAATTATAGGACAAGTATTAAAATTTAAATCCTATGCACTATATACATATAAGCATCATCATATATTAGTGATATCGTTGTAAATTTTATATAACTTATGAATATACTTCACAATTATATTCAAAGTATAAACAATATCATCATGCATACCAAAAGAAAAATTATTTTTTCTTATAAAGAATTACTAAAATGAAACACCAATATACAAAGGATAAGGGATAATATAAATACAAGTTAAAAAGTTTTGGTTATTTAATTAATTATGTAAATAATTAATTAAGGGAGTTGAATCGAGTTTGAACATGAAAGACTACTTACCGCCCAAGATCAAGCTTTTGAGTAGAGTTTGAGCTCTTGAAAGTTAAAGCAATTGAGCTTATATGTAAACGAGCTAGTGAGAGACTTGGTTTGTTTGCACACTTAAATACAAGTAATTCATATATAACAACATTACGTTGACTATAGTTAACTTTCATGAATACAATATATAACTTTCCTGAGCTATTCCATTTATACAATGTAATTAGAGGAGACAAGTAACCCATTTATAGTTAACACCACTCGTAATTGGGTGTTTGTTGGGTTTCAATGGTTGGTTGATGTTTTCAGCATTGGTTGATGCATATGCTCACAAGCTTTGCATTGCATCACCTTGATGGTAGAGTATTCAGCAAAAATGTTTTTGGGTTTCTTGTGTTTGAAGTTGTGGAGCTACTTAGCCAAATTTAATTGGTTATACATAGTAATGTTATGACTCAAAGATCAATCAATGTATTATATAATAGACTTGGTTTTCCAATCCAAAAGAGACTAATGACACAACTTGTTGACATTTTGTCTTATGTTTCAAAGTAAAAGGATATATAAAAACTGTAAACATGAATTAAGATATACAGAATATCTGAAAATTGGTTTTGTAAGTAATAAATATTTAGAGATTTACATAACTTATGTATTATGATAAATTAACATATATACATAGTATAGTATAGTATTTATGATGGTCAATATATATAGTATTGTTTTTTAAGTTTTATTTTTACCTTTTATACTATAAATAGTATGCGTCTTTAACCATTTATTTTTCTATTTACCTTTAATAACTTGTGTTCGTTAAGTTGAAAGTCTTAGTAATATGAAAGTTAACTAAGTTAGTGATTTTATTTAGTTGAGGTTAGGTTAAACATATCCTCCTCCTCTACTTGTCATACCCCTTCCATTTAAGTTTCAACTTTTTCAAGAATTTTATTTAGCATATTATTTTTCTCTCCTTTTGTGTTTATTGTTCCTGATTATAATAATATTTATTATTATTATTATTATTATTGTCAATATATATATATATATATATATATATATATAGTGGTAGTGTGTTTAAGAAGTGTAAGAAGTAATTTGGTGCGTTAGATATGTTGATCTGACGGTGGATATGTAAAGTGTGTTTATTGTGAGGTGTGTTTTATTTTAGTTGCGGTGCGTTTATTGTGTGGTGTGTTATATTTGATCTAATGGTGAAAACACACTTCTTACACTTCTTAGGAAATATCTACGTCTTATTATAACTTTTGTTGAGTCAAGATTTGACACAAAACTGATCAGATGGAAGATTGGAATCTTCTCAACCTCCTCATAATTCGCTAAGTATGGATCTGGGTAAACCTCAGACCTCCGAGCATGCTTTTACTTAGCCGGGTACGATATTTTGTCTATCGGGCATAGTTATCTTCACTAAGTCTCCTTTAGTGAATATCCGAGCAGGGTTTGCAAACTAGTGCATTACCGGGTATGGTTCACTAGTATATGCAAGTCCGGGCAATGATCACTTTATCAAGCAGGATTGTTCTTCTTAGCCAAGTAAAGTTCACTTCCGAGTAAGCTTTAGGCTAACCAAGCTCATGAAGCCAAGAAATTGGAAGACCGGGCAAGGTATTCATTAATAAGTATGGTCCAGGCAGGCTTGATGATCTAATGATATATCTCAAGTATCATCGGGCAAGGTTCAACTTAAGCAAGGAACAGTGCAACCGAGCACACTTTGCTAATAAGTTATTTTCTAACAAAGGGTTGAAGGGACCATTGAAGAACAAGGTTGCTCGTAAGGGTTTGTCGGGCAAAGTCTGGGAAAGTCAAGAAGATTGAAGTCTACCCGGTGAGTATTTTACTTGGTAAAATACTCTTCAAGTAAAGTCTACCTGGAAACTGATCCCGAGCACACTTCTATGTTACCAAGTTATGAAGGATGGCGGAGCATACTCGGAAAGACAAGATTGATGCAAAGCCTACCCGGAATACTTGTTTTACACTTAGAATATTTCTGAATATGTAATTTGAATATGTATTATCGGATAGGGTTTCTAGAAGGAATGACAGCTGTCTACAGGTGTCAGGCCTATAAATAGAATAATTTAGGGCACACCTGGACACACAACACGGAAATTAACACAGAGTGGCAGACATACACATTTATTGAGAGAGAATATTGTGTGACAGCTGTCCTAGGATTCCTACAAAAAACCCTAAATCGATTATCCAATTTGTATGAGTAACTTTATATGAATGGAAATCTTTTTGAGTGAATCCTGTCTGTATTAATTACCTTTGAATACTTATTTAGCAACCACATGTTTGTTATTGATTCTGCCTTTAACAAACGGTAATCTTTCTAAATATAGCAACCCATCATTAACTCTCTTGTCGACACATTTATATGTGTGAGTTATGACATGATTTAAGTTAGATCCATCTGAAAATCGGGGACCTGACAAGTGGTATCAGAGCTTGTTGTTGCTATTTTAGAAAGATTTGTGTTGCTGATTGAAGATTTGAAGAAAGATGACATAAGCAGACCACTGTTTCATTGATTTGTGACGTCAGAAGTTCTATTCTTCATTTTTCTTCCAGATCTACAATCTACCGGTGTTTTCTCTTCCTTATTTCAATTAAAACTTTAATCTTTATATCTAAATCTTGCTCTAATCATATCAGACACGTCAGATCTGAACAACTTGTTTTCAGATCTGATTATTTTTAAACTTTGCTTTTTACTAAGAAACTAATTTTAAGTCTTTGAAAATGTCTGGATATGAGGAACAAGAGGTGTCTACTAACAAGATACCAAGATTGTATGGACATGAAAACTTTACCAAGTGGAAAGTGCTTTTTGAGGCAGCAGTGTGCTACAATGATGTTGATATGTGGAACTCCATCAAGAATGGTCCACAAGCTGCTGCTGAAGATGGTGCAAATACAGCTGGAACTGCAGCTCTAAGAGAAAGAATGAGAAAGGTGGATGATAGGGCCTTAGCTATGATTAAGCTGGGACTGTCTTGGGAGATTTTAACCAAGGTGGCACATCACACAACTGCCAAACAAATGTATGATGCCATCCTTGAGATGTATGAGGGGAATACTGAGCTGAAGAACATAAAGAAGCAAAGATTGGAGCAACAGTTGGAAATGTTCAAGTATAAGGAAGGAGAAAGGTTGAAATCAATACTAGAACGCTTTCTAGGTATTGTGAATGAGTTGAGGACAACTGACTATGTCATGAGAGACTTTGATTTAAACACAAAGTTACTCAACTCAATGCCAAAGGAATGGTATACTGCTTGCAAGTTCATCCTGCAGAAGCATAATTTCAATGAATTGAAATTGGATGATGTAATATGCTTTCTTCAAGCTGCAGAGCTTGAAATGATTGAGAATGAAATGATTAAGGAAGAAAGACCCTTCTTTAATGTATTAAATGCATTGATTGCACCAATGGGTAACCTGACTACCAAGAATCAACAGCAAATTCCCATTATTGAAGAACCAGTTGAGCGCAATGTTGATACTCCAAAATCTTTCATTGGAAGTAGCACAAGTAATCAAGGAAATCAGCAGAGGTTCAATGTGCAGCTGATTGATGACACTGACTCTGCCTCTATGGCAAGTGGGAATGTTCCTCACACTGGTGGTGGACATGGTCAAAACTGTGATACACAGGCATTGCTGTCTATGTTCACTGAATCATATAATGCATTTGTTGCAAAGAATTTGATTCACACAAGTGTAGTACAAGATGATTTAGAGAAAATTGATGCAGATGATTTGGAAGACATGGATTTGAAATGGCAAGCTGCCATGTTGGCTTTGAGAAGTAAAAGGCTGTATAACAGAACTGGTAGATCACTGGTTTCTGGTCCTAATGACAGGATTGGATTTGACAAGTCAAAATCAATTTGCTACAATTGTCAGCAACCTGGTCATTTTGCAAGAGAATGCATTCAACCAAGAAACTTTCAGATGAATCAATTCCAGAATCAACAACCAAGAGGTCAGCAACAATACCAACAAAATCAGCCAAGATTCAACAATAACAATTTCAATCCCAACAGCAATTACAATCCCAACTTCAATAACTTTCAGCTTAAAATGAACAATCAACAACAAAGGTTTTCAAATGGACAATAATCAGAACCTTCAGGCAGTTCAAAATGTTCCAAACAACACTGTTCCAGTCAACCAAAATCAACAAAGAAACCAAGGAAATGTGGCAGTAACTACACAACACGAAGGTAACTTTGATTGGAGCAATCATGAAGAAGACATTGCAGAGGATATCAAGAGAGCAAATGTGGCATTCATGGCTAGAATTGAGAAAGAAACTGCATCTTCATCTCAGGTACAATCTGCTCCTACTGTTGATTTAAATGATCTTATCAATGAATTAAAAACAAAAGTAGGCAAGCTGGAAAGTGAGTGTTTTAGGAAACAAAGTATCATCAATACATATGAGGCAAGTGAACTGATAAGTGAGGAAAGAATGAAAAGTTTAGAAGAGGACTGTATAAACAGCTACAGAGCTCAGAAAAGGTTTACAACTGAAATTGATGGGCTGAAGAAAATGGTCATAGAAGAAAAGATACTGAATACAAAGTTACAAGCTGATAATGAATTCTTAAAGAACTTGATTTCCACTGGAAACATCTGTGGAATTCTAAATTAAGTTAAAGAAGAAGATAAGTACAAAGCAGTACCACCACCATTCAACAACAACTTCATGCCAAAAGTTGATAAAGAGAAAAGAAATGCATATCTACAACAATTCAAAGATGTTTTTCAAGACAAAGAGGAACTTGTAGATTTGTACAAAAATGTTGAGGTGAGTGAAGAAGGAGAGTTTGTTGTGAAGAAAGAATTGAAAGAAGAAAAGTCAATTGGAGTACAAGTCTCTGAAGATTATCTATCAAGATGACTTGAGTAATTTGAGTGATCAAATTACTAAAGAAGAAATCAAAGCTGCTGAAAAAGGAAGAAAATACAAGAAACCAAAATCTGTTGATCAACTTCCAAAGTATCCACCAGTCCCACCAAGAATGAAGAAACAAAATGATAAGATGAAAAGAGAACAGGCATCTTTTGACATTTGTAAAAAAAGAAGATAAGCTATAATGCAGTCAAACCACCAAGCAAGGATGTGTTGGAAAGGATAAAGCAAAACAAAAAGAAGAGAATAACTGAAGAATTTGAGTTAGAAAACTTTATCCCAGTTTATCCAGTTTTCTCTAGTCATGAAGTATTGGATGTTGGAGAAGTGGAAACTATGGAAGAGTATGAGAAGAGACAGTCAAGGTTTAGAGAGAATAGTGATGAAGAACCTATGATTATGAAGAAAATTGTCTTTGTCAAAAGCAAACTTGAAAGGCAAGACATCAAGATTGAGCAATTTGTTCATTTTTCAATTGATTTTGATGGTTTAAAGAATCAAAAGACTCTAGGAGTCAAGACACCTAAACCAAGTGAAAGGTTCAAGACACCAAAATAACATGAAATATTCTAAGGCAAGGTATGTTGTAAGAAGTGTGATGAATATGGTCACCACACAGACTCATGCAATGAAAGATTAAAATTTCAACCATTTCATGTCCCATATGAAACAAAGTATGGCCAAGACTTTGTCCAGTACAAAAAGAAGTATGATGTGTATCTGGGAAAAGGAAAGGTGTGTGGAGTTGAAACCATGAATAAAGAAGAGAAGAAATCTGCAAAGGAGATAAGGATTGAGAAGAAAGCTGGTGTAAAAACAAAGAAACAAGTGGCTGAATCTGCAAGAAGAAGTAAATCTCCTAAGAAGCACGAGAATGTGACCAAAAAGAACAATCAATCTTTGAGAATCAAACAAGATAGTCAATCAGTTAAATCTAATGAATCCCAAGAATCATCAAGCAGTGAGAAGACAAGAAGAAAATATGCATATCCTAGAAAGAAACCAACAGAACTCACTGGTGATGAGAAGCTTTTGCTGAAATATGAATATGAACCACAAGGTTTTCTTTGGAAACCTAAGACTGAAACTAAAGTTGAGATAGTTGCTGATGTGAGAGGCTACTTTGAAAAGAAGGATTATGTGATCAAAGAGTATGCCACTGACTCAGCTGAATTACAGACGTCAACTTCACTTGTTAAAACCCCAAAAGAGTGTGGTTATGAAACATACAATTCAGACAACTTAGAAGTCACTCATGAAGATCCTGAACCAACAACACTCACTTCCTAAGCTGACAAAGAAACTAAAATTGATGAGTTGCAAGCTGTAGAAGCTTGCACTTCATCACTCAACTAATCAAACTTTTTCTTTTGTGCAGGAACATTCCACTCCTCTGAATGAAATATGGTATATGGATAGTGGATGCTCTAGGCACATGACTTGTGAAAAAAGATCACTTGTTAACTATGAAGAAAAATATGAAGGACCTGTAGCATTTGGGAGTGATGAAAATGGTGGAAAGATTGTGGGGAAAGGAATCTTAACAAATGAAAAGGTTTCTTTTGATAATGTGTTTCATGTTGAAGGTCTTCAATATAATCTGCTGAGTAAATCACAAATGTGTGATAAGGGATACAAAGTTAGTTTTGATGATTCCCATTGTTTCATCCTAAAACCTGAGTTTGTCATTCCACCTGAAATGATTATGATGATGGCACCAAGAAATGGCAACTTGTATGAACTGAATATGAAAGAAGCTGTTTCAAGAGGGGGTTCATGTTTTGTTTCCAAAGCCACTGAAAATGAATCCAAATTGTGGTATAGGAAACTATGCCATGTGAACTTAAAGAACATGAATAGACTTGTCAAAGGTGAGCATGTCATAGGCTTACCTACAAGAGAGTTCAAATTGGAAGATCATTGTAATTCATGTCAAAAGGGAAAACAACACAAATCTACTCATAAGCCTAAGCTCATCAATTCAATTGATCAAATACTTGAATTACTTCACATGGATCTCTTTGGTCCTGTGAGTGTGCCAAGTATATGAAAGAAAAGATACTGTCTTGTGATCATTGAAGACTATTCAAGATACACTTGGGTTTATTTCCTAAGTACCAAAGATGAGACTGCAGAGTTGATTAATGGTTGTGTTACAATGATTGAGAACAAGTTGAATAAGAAGGTTAAAATGATGAGAAGTGACAATGGTACTGAGTTCAAGAATGGAGTTGTGCAAGAATTTTCTACAGAAAAAGGAATACTTCAACAATTCTCAGCTCCTAGAACTCCTGAACAAAATGGTGTTGCAGAAAGAAGAAATAGAACTTTAAATGAGGCTGCAAGAACCATGTTAGCAGATGCTAATCTGCCTGTTACCTTTTGGGCTGAAGCAATAAACACTGCTTGCTATGTTCAGAATAGGGTGATTGTAAACAAAAGGCATAACAAGACTTCATATGAAATATTCCACAACAGAAAGCCTTATATCAAGTTTTTCAAGCCCTTTGGATGTAAATGTTTTCTTTTGAACACTAAAGATTATTTGAACAAGTTTCAAACAAAGTCTCTAGATTGTTTCTTTGTTGGATATTCTACACACTCAAAAGCTTACAGAGTATATGTGAAAGACCATTTGAGTGTCATAGAATCATCTGACATCATTTTTAATGAAAATCAATTCAATACAGTTGATGGTGCAGCATGACTGTTTGATCATGAAAAGTTAATAAAGTCTTTTAAGATTTATCCTGAAGACTTTGATGATTCATTCTACAAGACCAGTGTAATTGAAGAGAATAAGAAGAAACCACTGGACTTAGAAAAATTGTGGAAAAATGTTGCTAGAAAAGAAGAGGAATATACCTTTGTGAAGAATTCCTCAAATGATATTGTTGAACAAGCTCAAGAAGATAATCAAGATGTTCAGAATGATCAAGTTCAGAATGAGGAAGACTCAAGCAACCAAGCAAGTGAAGAAGAAGCTGCATATACTGCAAGATTTCAGCATTTATTTGAAAGCTTAAATATTGGAAACAATGGTGCATCTCCTTCAGTACAACATAATGATGAAGCACCAGAATTTCATGATGTAGAGACTGATTTGATCATTGAAGAACCAGAACTCGATGAGTCAAATCTTGACACAACTGTGTCTACATATATGATTGTTCAAACTCCTTATGTGGAAAAGAATCATCCTTCTGAAAACATCATTGGAGATTTGCATAAAAGAGTTACAAGAAGTCACTCAGGATTTGCAAACATCTGTCTTTACTCCTGTTTTCTATCCCAAATAGAGCCTAAGAATATTGCTCAGGCACTGAAAGATAATAGTTGGATGGAATCCATGCAGGAAGAATTGGCACAGTTCAGAGATCTACATGTGTGGGATCTTGTTGATAAGCCATTTGACAGATATGCAATTGGAACCAAATGGGTTTTTAGAAACAAAAGGGATGAGAAGGGTTTGGTGATTAAGAACAAAGCTAGACTTGTGGCACTGGGATGTCTTCAAGAGGAAAGAATAGACTTTGAGGAAGTTTTTGCTCCTGTAGCAAGACTTGAGGCTATCAGGATCTTTCTTGCATATGCTTCCTCAAAGAACATTAAGGTGTTCCAGCTTGATGTTAAGTGTGCATTCCTAAATGGAAAGATTGATGAAGAGGTGTATGTAGCTCAACCTCCAGGTTTTGAGGATCCTTTGTATCCAAACAGGGTGTATAAGTTAAACAAAGCCCTTTATGGATTTCATCAGGCTCCTAGAGCATGGTATGATGAGTTGTCAAATCATCTTCTTGAAAATGGTTTCAAAAGAGGAGCCATTGACAAGTCACTCTGTAGGTTCCTAGCCGGATCTACACGGAAATATCTCGTATTACGTAGGTGCAGAATCCCTACGTAAAACGATACGAGTGTTAGACGCAATATACGTTAAACCCAAGTACAAAGACACGTTACAGTACTCAAAACACACGTTGTATTGCAACTCCTTTAACATGTGATATGCAAATCACAATTACACGTACTGAACCACTGTTACAAAATAACCCGTACATCAAACATATATAGTTATCGACAACTTCGCCTAACAGGCTAGGCGAAGTTGTTGATAACTTCGCTTGTTCCACAAGTTCGCTTATATCAGGCGAACTTGTGAGACAACTTCGCTAAAACATACCAAAACCAACTAACACGATTACAGACACTATATACTGAACTACTGACATCATGTACCAACAGACTTCCCCTTGGCAGTAGCTTCATATCTCTAACTTCAATCATGTGTCTTGTAATCCCAAAACTCTTGTCTCTCCCGTCTTCAAGCATGAACTCCCTGTCTTACACAGATAGAGACGACTCTCTGGTATTTCCTGGCTTCTTCTTTCCATGCCGGAATATAGAATATCTTTTTCTCGTTCAGCACCTGTAAGTCAGCTTGAGACAAATTCACCAAGTGCATTGGATCATACACTCTCAGCAACTCTTGTTCATCTTCATCCCCCATCACCGCTTCAGCTGTTTCATTATCGACATACCACCATTTCAGATTCTTTAGGACATCCTTGGGCATATGTTTCATCGGCACTTCTTTTAAACACCGGATCGGCTTATACTTCATTATCATCCAAGGTTTTCCATCAGCTCTCATACCTCTGTCTTTATCTTCATCGAGCTTTCCTTTCTGCGGCTTTAATAACTCGAACTTTTTATCCTTTATACTTTCTTTCCAAACGATCTTCCCAATAATCCTAGCCATATTATCATCGCTCCTGTTTATCAATCCCAACTTGGCTAAGTCCTTCACCTCACACTCCGGCAAGGTATTCAACGATCTCAACAATCTTTTGAAATACTGTACTCCGTCAAAGCGTTTAATCACAAATAGTTTCAACTGTTCATCATATAACCAACATATAATCCCCTTCTTCGATTCAGCATATCCTTTGATGTTGTAACTCTTCTTGAACATAGTAGGAACCGCTGGTTTCTTTGTCTTTACGAACCATTGAGCGTAGCCTTCTTTCCATCTTGGCTGCTCTTCCCAATCAGTCTCATCGCCTCCCATATCTTGACCCATATCTGACTTATCAACTTCGGGAATTTCATGCTCAACATTTTCTTCCACAATCTCTCCCTCTTCAATCTCACTATCAATTACAATATCAGCCCCTATCTTCTCAATCTCTTCACTCGGTAACACATCGTCGTCACCTGCAAAATCAACATCCAAACTTTCAACATCCTTCACTACCACCACATCATCACCCCCCGATTCACCAGTTGCACCAGTAGACTACCCCTGAGATGTGGAAGTCCCAAGAGCTTGTTCAGTTCTTGGCAACTCACCACCTGCACCTTTCGATGCATTTGGATCATCGTCTCGATCATTCCTCTTCTTCGTCCTCAACTCGTCACCTTTGCAGCTCGTCTCCCCCTGAGATGCCAAGAATTTCTTCAAGACATCAAAAAGTTTACCGTGCTCAATCCGGAGGGACGACTGAATCTGATTCTCTGCAACAAGGCGCTGAATAGCGTGAGTCTGGATCAGATTTATTCTCGACTGCTCCGCCACGACCCTTTCAAGAGCTGCTATTCTGTCCGAGTCAGATAAGGTTGCATCAAAATCAAAACTCATATGAGAAGTGTCTTGAGCATATGGTGAAGGGATTCCCAAAGTAGCCGAAACATCAGAAACAGGCATAAAAGTAACCGCAGGTGGTATTGTAACAGATAATCCTGCAGTGGCAACCAGCGTCGACTCAACGAATCTAGCAACCACCTCCGATGGAGTAAGTGTTGGAGGTGGCAAGGAAACAATTTCTGGCGCCGAAAGCTGAAATGTGGTAGGTGGAATGCCAAAAGAAGATGATGTTGTCAACACGGGGGCACCTGAGGTGATTGGTCCTGTCACAGACACCGATGCAGGGACCATGGTCATTCCAGATAGAGCAGGTGGTGAGAAACGAACCACCCTCGAGCTTTCACCAGCTCCCGAACCTTCACCAGTTCTAACCCTCTTAGATCGACGAATCAAACTACCCAACTCCTCCTCAAAATCGGACTCACTGCCATCTGTATCTTTCTTTCTTTTCCCATGAATCCTTTCTTGAGTGACCAGTATTTGTCTTGCTTCAGCAACATCATTAGCTGAGGAGTCAGAGTCGGTTCTTTCAGAATCAGCTACCGACGTAGCTACCAACGGCACATCAGCACTAGAAACTTGCGCAACTGAGACATGAACTTCTTCCTCAGGATCAACTCGTTCCATGTCAAAAAATCCTTGGCCGCCAAAAGCAGCTTCAAAGTCTACGTGTTCCTCCGGTGCCACAACAGGGGCAGCAGGCAAAGCTTGCTGTACCACAGGTGGTGGTTGAGGTGCTTCAGCCTGTTGTGGTGCCGGATCCCGAAACTCATCCCCAAGAGGAGCAACATATGCTGGGTTGATCAAATAACCAAATAGCGGAGTATGTCGTGGACGTAGCTCTGGTTTACTTCGAGCACTCGATGCTCTGCATTGTGCAAATATTCTCTTGCTGACACTCTCTACATAACGAATCGGTTGGCGCTGAGGTAGCGTAGGAGCTACGTGATTCAAGATCATTTGTAAAAATCTTGGATACATCAAGAATCTTTCGCGAGCCACCGCACGTCTCTGACGGTCTATCTCATAAAACACCATCTGACTGAAGCTGTAACGCTTGTTGTAAGTCAGTGCTGTCATTGCCGATTGCATCGTGGCACCCATACCGTCCGTTCCAGCCTTACGGCCCGACATGCATACGATCATCACATGCATTAGAAAACGACATTGGTCCAACAAAAATCCCTTACGTCTCTGAGTGTCACCCAAAGGACCAGAATATCCCATTCTTAAAAATGCACCGTCTCTGAGTGGAGCAACAAAGTCTGTAGGATCATCTCTTGTTTCATTTCCAAACTGCAAAGGGACCCTTATCTGTTCCGATGAGAATTGCACCACCTGATTGTTAACGGTGGCGCGCATTACTGGAGGCTCGACTCTGCAATCATACTCAACTGTCTGCCAGAAGTCTTCTATGTTTGGCAGAGAAATGGGCAGAGTTGTAGTAATAGCATGGAAAATACGCGAGTGGATCAGAAAAGTGATGATCTCGCGATAATCATCAACACCGCTAGCATCCGGGTCCAGTGTGATGTACATATTGTGCCCCGGAAAGAATTGGCGGTTGTTATCACCACCTTCGTCACCACCGGCTCCTGCTACAGCTGCCATATCTGCACCACAAACGGTCTAAGTTAGAGAATCGTCAAGGCAGATCGTAACTTCGCTTCTTACCATGAGCGAAGTTAAGATAAACATTAGTGTGCAAGCGAAGTTAGACATAGGGCGAAGTTGAGCACAACTTCGCCTAATCATAACTTCGCCCCTTGAACAACTTCGCCCCTGATTAATTAAAATATAAAGTAACAGGCGAAGTTAAACCTTAGGCGAAGTTGAGAACAACTTCGCCTAAACTATAACTTCGCCTGAACTGAAACGGCAAAGGTTTAGATGGCCAAACGATGTTAATTTGGTGAATTTGGTGATTGTGGACAATAAAGACATGATACTAAAGAGATCTAGACGATCACAATAGTTACGGACACGTTAAAATAAGTTTGAAAAGTGGGTGTTTAAAAGTTTGCAAGAACGAGATCTCGAATCGGACCGAAACGGCATCTTATTAACGTGATTAACATTGATTATACATTATCCCGACCCTACACACCTTTAATACGGGTTGAAATTGAGGAATAAAAAAAAGGTTTGATTCGATTGACAAGTTCGCCGAGGGTTGTTATGATAAGTTCGCCTGGGTTTTGTAAAATTATGTAAACAGTTGACCAAGTTGACCCTTATATAGGGCAGAACATTACACAGGCGAAGTTAGGGTTAACTTCGCTTAACCCCTTAACTTCGCCTAGTAACAAGTTCGCCCTTTCACAACTTCGCTTATTCTTAAACTTGCAAAACAGACCCTTATAAGTTTGAACATTATTCAATTTTCCTTTAAAACCTTCCTTTAAAGAGTTACATGTTACGATCAAAGACCAAGTAACCAGGTATTAAACCATAAAACAAAATATGCAATGAAAATGTTTGAAATAAAGTACACGGGATCAAATTTCAGTCTTGATAGGGACTAGCATGTTCTAGAAAAGATCCGAACAGGAATCATACTACTTAAGTGACTGTCACATAGATCCATGTTCAGCGGTATTATGACATGAAGAAACTGGTTGTAAGCAGGTATACGACTTAGTATGGTTTTCATCGCATCTGTGATATGGATTAGGTTCAATTAAGCTCAAAATTTAAACGTACAACACATCAGAGAAGTGATGTCTCCTATCTATTCTCAAAGCGTATTTGGCTTTCCCCAAGTCACCCCGAGTTGACCTCGACCCGTAGTGTCTGATTAAACAATAAGTACATCTGATCTTTAGAGTGTTCATCCCGTTCTCTTTCTTGCCTCTTGAATGATAAGTATAATATAATAATATAATAAGCTTCAGAAGGCTTAAACTCATTTTTTTTAATAAAATTTTACATAGCTTCAAACAGTAGACTACTGCAAGTCCCGAATCTGGATCACTGCAGTTTCTTGACACACTATCTTCTCGGGAATCAGAACACTCACGGGCTCGTGTATGACTGGGTAATCACTTTTCTGCCTATCATTCGGAAAGATATATATGGAGACATACACAACTCTTAATGAGTTGTCCCTTTAAATCGAGAGGATTTAGTTAGTATCACTTCTACTTTTACGCACCATAAAAAGCTACCATAACATACAATGACTGTTCTAGAGTCTTTTAGGCCTAATAACTTCACTAGTTAAACACACAGAAATAGTTTGAGTATCACTTTCCAAGGTTGGATCAATTTTCTTAGAAACATTGTATAGAAACTTCTTACGAAGATGTAGACTTGAAAAATTATATCATCTCCCAAAAAAAAAAAATTTCAAATTCTATCGCCCCGATCAAGTCAAAGTCATCAGGTAAATGGCTATCCTGAAGGTCCAATGGATCAGCTGGACCGACCACATACGAATATGCGTCCTTTTAACTAAGTATGAACGACTACTTTTCAGCGAAAGAATAAAAACACATCATAAACCGCCCCAGTCACTTTCAGTCATCTGGTTAATGGCTATCCTCATAATCTACTGGTAGAAGTGAGGACCAAACACATCCGAAGATATGTCCTTCAAACTGAAGCAACCGACATAATTCTAAGCGATAGTGACGTTTTTTTTTATAAGTAAAAACGAAAAATACGGTTACTCGGGATTGATCATCCCATTAAATTCAACAAGGTTTTGAAAACGAGTTCTGTCAAACGCTTTAGTAAAAAGATCAGCAAAATTATCTAACGAATCAACCTTTTCGAGCACTATTAATTTCTTCTCAGCACAATCCCGTATAAAATGATGACGAATGTCAATGTGTTTAGTTTTGCTATGTTTTACGGGATTGTTAGTTACTGAGATTGCAGTAGTGTTATCAATGCAAATAGGAGTTTGAGTGAAATTCAGACCGTAATCGCGCAATTGCTGTTGTATCCAAAGAACCTGGGAGCAGCAGTTTGATGCTGCCATGTACTCTGCTTCACAGGTAGAAATGGCTACAGAGGTCTGCTTCTTGCACTGCCATGACACTAATCTTCCTCCCAGAAACTGGCATCCCCCGGTTGTCGACTTCCGGTTCTGATTGCATCCTCCATAGTCAGAATCCGTGTAAGCGACCAAATCCAAGTCTCCCCCTTTCGTGTACCACAATCCCAGCTTAGGCTTGCCTTTGAGATACCGCAATATTCTCTTCACTCCCTTCATGTGAGATTCCTTTGGGCTTTCCTGAAATCGAGCACAGAGACAAACTGCAAACATAATGTCAGGTCTAGATGCAGTTAAATACATTAAAGAACCTATGATTGCTCGATATTGGGTGGGGTCCACATCTACGTCACTGTCTGAATCAGCACCCAGCTTGTGGTTGACGTAAACCGGAGTATCAAATGGAGTGCTGTCTTCCATCTTGAAGCGTTTGAGAACGTCTTGGACATATTTAGTTTGATGGATGAACATCCCCTCCTTCTTCTGATCAACCTGCAATCCTAAAAAGAAAGTTAATTCACCCATTGCACTCATTTCAAACCTCCTTTTCATGACTTCGTCAAATTCCTGACACATGGCGACTTTTGAAGCAGCAAAGATGATGTCGTCCACGTAGACTTGAACTAGGAGAAAGTCTCCCCCCTTTTTCTTGACAAACAGCGTGCTGTCGATCTTTCCTCTTTCGAACCCATTCTCAAGTAAGTAATTAGACAAGGTTTCGTAGCAGGCACGAGGGGCCTGATGTAGTCCATATAGCGCTTTACTTAACTTGTACACGTGATCAGGAAAGTCTGGGTCAGGAAAACCTGGAGGCTGCTCAACGTACACAACCTCATCGACTTTACCGTTAAGAAACACACTTTTCACATCTAACTGGAACATCAGGAGCAAACAACTATTTCAATCTCAACTGCAGAAGCAAACAACTGTTTCAATCTCAACTGCAGAAGCAGAATATGTTGCTACATCTGCCTGCTGTGCACAAGTTCTATGGATTCAGAACCAGATGCTGGACTATGGTTTGAATTTTCTGAACACCCCTATTCTTATTGATAATACTGCGACATATTTTATTGTTAAGAATCCAGTTCAACATTCTAAGACTAAGCACATTGAAATCAGACATCACTTCATTAGAGATTGTAGTGAAAAAGGTTTGATTGAAATGCAAAGGGTTGATACAAGTGACAATTTGGCTGACCTTTTCACCAAACCACTTGATAGAACCAGGTTCAACTTTCTTTTGAAAGCCCTGGGAATAATCAACTCTGATGAAATATGATTAAGGATGTGTGCTTGGTTGTATACCTCTATGTGCTAACTGAATACTTTGTTTAGAGGTTTAACAAATTGAATGTTGTGTGAATATGTTTGAGTATGATAATGAATATGTTACTGAATATGTTTACTGATAAGTGCTTTGACTTATTATGTGTGCAAAAAATGACATAACTGATTTGATCAATATGTTTGCATGTTTATCAGTGAATATGTATTTGTGATGTTACGATAAGTAGTCTTGTTATGAATTATCTGCTAAAATGCTTATCTGACATCACTGACTTAAGTGGTTGAATCTGTACTTTATCTGATTTTCTGATGTTATTAAAATAGGCTAGACATTGAATGTTTGTACTGTCTGCTTATCTTGATGATGTTGTGCTTGATTAAGATTTGATTATGTGCTGCAACAGTTTATGTCAAAATGTGTTTTATGTAAAAATTAAGTGATAAAATGAATTTTTTAATGAATTTTGCATTAATACTATTTTTTGAATCAAAACATGAGCATGTTGTTAATAGTGAAGAGACATGATAAGATTATTCAGTTCAAGCTTTAAAGAAGCTTAAAAGAAGGATTTTTCAATGAAAAGTCTCAGGTAGTTATCTTTGCTGAAAATTATGTCATTTGATCAGTTGGAAGGACATACACCAATGTATGTTTGGTCCTGCAATCTGCAAAGAATAAAAGGATAGCCATTAACCAGAAAACTGAAAGCATTTGGGGCAATTGTAACTTGTTTCTTATTCCTTCACTTAAAATTATGTCAATAGCTCTGACTTTGAAAGGACATATATTCACATGTATGTTTGGTCCTGTTGACCACTTGTGGTCAAATAGAACAACCATTTACCTGACAATTAAGAGAAATTGGGGTGACTGAATATTAAACTGAATATTATTGGGAAATGATAGTACATTGACTACTTAGCCAATCATATGGATTTATTAGGCTAAAAGGGCTCTTAGTACAGTCATTGACATGTATGGTTGCTTTCTCATGATATGTAAAATCTAAGGTGATATAAACTTAAAGAAAATGCTAAAATTTATGTGGAGTTACATTGCTGTCTATGCATGTTCCTAGATAAATCTTTTCAAATGATAGGCAGAAAAGTGATTATCCAGTCATACACAAGCCTGTTGGTCTTTGGTTACCCTAAATGAATCATTTTTTTTAAAGGAATGACAAAGAACTGATGTGAACTACTTTAATTTCAAATGTTTATTCAACATGTTCACAAATTTTTATTGAGAAAATACGAACATGAGGGTTAATTACAGAACTACAAGGGTGGAGGCAATCATATAAGTCCTTTAAACATCCTGAATGAAAGGCCTATAAGACTTACTTGCGTGGCATGTAAGTCCAACGTTCAACCTCACATATGTTTGTAGATTTGAAAAGAAATATCTTATAAATTTTCAAAAAAAAAAATAAAAAAAAATTATGTTCTGTCATTAAAGTTTTTAACCAAAACCAGGGGGTCAAAGTCAAATTGGGGTGATCTGGAGAAAGCCAAATAAGCATTGAGGATAAATAAGGAACATCAGAAAATAATATGTGTTATCCATTGAATTTTCTGCAAAATTAATTGAAAATAATCATATCACCAAAGAAATGAAAATCATGTTAAGTCTAGGCCTCCTGTTGACCTATCTTTGTAGTCATAATAATGCTGAGAATGAAGTATTGAGAAAGCTACTTAGTCAATACGATCCCATTTCTGAGATCTTGTCAGTTTACATAAGGAAATTGTTTTGAAATGAAACATAACTGAAATTTGATCTCTAAATGCACCATTTGCTCTTAAACTATGATCTTTAAAGATAAAATTGTTCTGATAAATCTGACAAATTTGACAAGTGGTTTAAGTCAAAAAGTGTTGCATTTTGCCTAAAATAGGTTGAATATGTTAATTCGGGTAAGGTTTGATGTTATTGGACCTTACCAAGCACAAACTGTTTGTTTATGTATTTTCGAGTAAGGTGTGTTGTTCTCAAAACCTCTCCGAGTACAAAACAGCTGAATATGTTTGCATATGCATTTTCGGGTAAGGTTTGATGATTCATAGCCTTTCCGAGCAAGCTTTGTCATTTTTGACTAAGTTTATGATTTTCGAGCATGCTGTGAAGTGTTTACACTTTTCGGGTTAGGTGCACCATTGTACAAATTTCCCGAGCAAGCTTGAAGTCTTGAGATGATTATGTGTTCAAGCTAGCCTATTAACAAGAGAAAATTTGTTTCGGGCAAGCTTTGCATTTTGTTTATGCTGATTGTTACTCCAAGCAAACTTTGTGAACTTCTTGAGTACACCAGGTAAGCTTTGTATATGTGAATATGTTTTCTTTGAATTTACAAGTGTTTTCGGATAAACCTTGTTTTCCGAACACACTTTATATTTCGGGTACACTTTGGTTCCCCTAATATACTTGGTAATTTTCAAAAGTTGATTTTCCGAGTACACTATCTGCTAGAAGTCCTTTCCGGGCACACTTCGTACTCTAGGAAGATTATTCGGGTATACTTTGTATAAGAAGGTTGTTCGGGCATACTGACATTGTGAAGGTTGCTCGGGCACACTATGTTTTTCAAGTATGCTTGATTGAATATGCTTTTATTATGATTAACTGAATATGATTCTTATTTCTGATAGGGTTTATGCTAGATTGAGTTACTTGATTTATATTTGAAAACTTATTTGGGTATCTTAATTGATTCCTAGAAAGGATTCTTATTTGATTTATTTTTTTACTTGATTATTTATCTTGTGATTAAGTTCTCAAGAAATCCGGTATTTCAAATATGCTTTCTTCATTTTATTTAAATTTATTTTTGAGTAACTTTATCTTTACATGCTTTACCATTTTTGGACACACTTTTAAATAGATAAGGAAACCATTCCTGAAAAAGATAAGGAATTTATGAGATAAAAGACAAAACACTTTTAAAGATTCTTTCTTTATCTGACATGCTAAAGAAAAGCAAACTATGCAGACCTTTATTCATAATTCTTTTCTGATAAAGTTGCAAATATGTACTTCAAGTCTGCATTAACTCTCATTAAAGAGTTTGTCTTTATATATTTCAGTTATTGAAACTTCCTATTACTTACATTTGCTTTGTGTGTAGGTTTCAATATCATTCAAGATAACAGTTTGAACTGAAATATTCTTTATCCCTTAATTTTTATTCTTCTCATAAATACATACATTGTTTTAGATCTAACTGACAATTGTGCATTCTTCTGTTAATAGAGAATTAGAAATGGATCCAACTCTAGGCAATCTCAATTCCCACAAGTATCATCTTTTTGAAGAACTAAAGAGGGCGTTACAGAGAGTTCAAACCCTAATGAATGAGGTTGAGAAGACCTCAGCTACCCCAAAACAGGGGGAGAAATCACTGAATCAGGGGGAGAATTCTTTGAAGCTGCTCTCAATTTATGAAGAAGATACTTCAGATGCTGAAACTGACAAAGATGCAAATGATGAAAGATAGCAACTAAAAGGGAAGGAAATTGCTATAGAAGGTGATGAAAATCAGACTGTCAATTCACAAAAGAAAAGTCAGCAATCTTAGAAATTGATGAATCTGAAGTAGAAGCAAAAAGGGTCTATGTGCAAAGAATGACAGAAATTCAAGACAGACAATTTCTTAGCCAAACACTGACTGATAAAGATTTTGAAGAATAAGTAAGCTTGTTGAAACTGTTTGAAGATGAGAAAAGGGAAAGGGATGAAGTAAATAATGAAAATCTGAAGGAAGTCCCACAAGAAGTAATTGATAAGTGCTTAAATGACAAAGAAATTATCTCTCCTCAAGCTGATTAAGCAAGAAGAATCTGAGACAGAAGTAAAGGAGAAACTAGACACTGTCATTGACAAGATTTCAAAGGCTTTGGGGGAAAAGAAGAATGATCAAGACAATGAATTGAAAGGTTTGAAATTGGAAGATGAATTGGATCAAGAAATAAAAATTCAAAAGTTCTTGAGCAAGTATGGTGGAAAACCAAAATTTTTGGTGAAGAATGGAATTCCCTTTGACTCAGTAAAAGGCATGACAAGAAAAGAGATTTTGAGCAACTTCAAGAAAATGAAAGGACTACAGTTAAACAAGAAGAAGGAAGCTGCTCGGTCTCTAGAGGCAAAGAACAAGGGATTATCCAGAAAGCTGATTGATCTTTCTAAAAAGACATTGAAAGGCAAATCCAAAGAAAAGCCAATCTACAACATGACGACATCCTTTGTTTCGGAACAGAACCTAACAAAGAAAAGGAAAATGTCTGAAACTTCTCAAGAGAAAACAAAGCAGATACAATTGAAGTTGGATAAACCTTTAATCAAGGCTAGAGTAAAAGCCAAAAATCCTTCAGTCAACAATAATGTTATGCCAAATGAGGTATTCTATGACTCCAAGACTGAACATCTGAATGTTATGATGGATAATGGAGAGATTGTGAAGATCTTCTCTAATAATGACTTCAGAAAATTCAACATATGGTAATTAACTGTGATTGCAGCATTGCATCTCTCAGATTATAAATAAAGGCAAAGGCCTACAAGTGCTAAGCAATCAGAACTATTAAGGTTCTTGAGGGAGCAAGAAAAGCTGGATTTTCCATGCCTAAACAAGCATCTCTGGCTAAAATGAAAGAATTTTTAGCTTAGGCATTGTCTATATAATTAGACATGTGTTGAGTTCAATATATGCATGGTCACAAGAAAAAGAGCCATTTACCATGGTGGTAACCCAAATACGATTTGGCGATTTGTTCTCACTTACCGATCGATCTAGCCTGGCCGGTCATGGTGAAGATACCAAGCGCTATTTTGTTTGAGTTATGAACAATTAAAAGATCCTTATGCCCCATTGTTTGTTCTAACTAAATGGTGGCTGTGACACGTTAAAAAGTAGTTTTCAGATGGGCATTTTAGTGATTTTTTCAAACCTCAAAAATGGGTCAAAAGTATATTGCATGGTGGGCCCTTCAGGAATTATCTCCGTCACTTTCATGTTATACATCTCAATTCTTCTCCAATCATATATTATTAGTTCACGACATCATATATATTTAGGTAAAAATAAAGAGGTTTTATAATACAAGCAAGGTGTGTAAAAGCCGCATGTAAGTTTGACTAGATTCACTCATTAAAACCTTATATTATACCGATACTAGCTTTAACAACCTTACCATTTTATTGAAGCATAACTAATAACTGTGCTCAACCCGAAGTAAATGGGCCGAATTCGGGTCAGGTATCGGTAATTTTAATCTCATACTTGGTTGTAAAACGGTGTTCAATACTCGGATCAATACCCATTAGGCATTGTGCATACTTGTAGGTAACAAGTATATTAGTTATTTTGTCAAAAAAAAAAAAAGATGCCCGTTGGTAATCTTTTATTACCATTAAAACTATTCTTTATTGTATAGTTTTAATTATAGGACAAGTATTAAAATTTAAATCCTATGCACTATATACATATAAGCATCATCATATATTAGTGATATCATTATAAATTTTATATAACTTATGAATATACTTCACAATTATATTCAAAGTATAAATAATATCATCATGCATACCAAAAGAAAATTTATTTTTTCTTATAAAGAATTACTAAAATGAAACACCAATATACAAAGGATAAGGGATAATATAAATACAAGTTAAAAAGTTTTGGTTATTTAATTAATTATGTAAATAATTAATTAAGGGAGTTGAATCGAGTTTGAACATGAAAGACTACTTACCGCCCAAGATCAAGCTTTTGAGTAGAGTTTGAGCTCTTGAAAGTTAAAGCTATTGAGCTTATATGTAAACGAGCTAGTGAGCGACTTGGTTTGTTTGCACACCTAAATACAAGTAATTCATATATAACAACATTACGTTGACTATAGTTAACTTTCATGAATACAATATATAACTTTCCTGAGCTATTCCATTTATACAATGTAATTAGAGACGAGACAAGTAACCCATTTACAGTTAACACCACCCGTAATTGGGTGTTTGTAGGGTTTTAATGTTTGGTTGATGCTTTCAGCATTGGTTGATGCATATGCTCACAAGTGTCGCATTGCATCACCTTGATGGTAGAGTATTCAGCAAAAATGTTTTTGGGTTTCTTGTGTTTGAAGTTGTGGAGCTACTTAGCCAAATTTAATTGGTTATGCATAGTAATGTTATGACTCAAAGATCAATCAATGTATTATATAATAGACTTGGTTTTCCAATCCAAAAGAGACTAATGACACAACTTGTTGACATTTTGTCTTATGTTTCAAAGTAAAAGGATATATAAAAACTGTAAACATGAATTAAGATATACAGAATATCTGAAAATTGGTTTTGTAAGTAATAAATATTTAGAGATTTACATAACTTATGTATTATGATAAATTAACATATATACATAGTATAGTATAGTATTTATGATGGTCAATATATATAGTATTGTTTTTTAAGTTTTATTTTTACCTTTTATACTATAAATAGTATGCGTCTTTAACCATTTATTTTTCTATTTACCTTTAATAACTTGTGTTCGTTAAGTTGAAAGTCTTAGTAATATGAAAGTTAACTAAGTTAGTGATTTTATGTAGTTGAGGTTAGGTTAAACATATCCTCCTCCTCTACTTGTCATACCCCTTCCATTTAAGTTTCAACTTTTTCAAGAATTTTATTTAGCATATTATTTTTCTCTCCTTTTGTGTTTATTGTTCCTGATTATAATAATATTTATTATTATTATTATTATTATTATTATTATTGTCAATATATATATATATATATATATATATAGTGGTAGTGTGTTTAAGAAGTGTAAGAAGTAATTTGGTGCGTTAGATATGT
Organism: Bidens hawaiensis; assembly: GCF_021521415.1. NCBI lineage: Eukaryota > Viridiplantae > Streptophyta > Magnoliopsida > Asterales > Asteraceae > Bidens > Bidens hawaiensis. The sequence continues at coordinate 140,982 of NW_027493190.1, read as the reverse complement.
TGATCTGACGGTGGATATGTAAAGTGTGTTTATTGTGAGGTGTGTTTTATTTTAGTTGCGGTGCGTTTATTGTGTGGTGTGTTATATTTGATCTAATGGTGAAAACACACTTCTTAGGAAATATCTACGTCTTATTATAACTTTTGTTGAGTCAAGATTTGACACAAAACTGATCAGATGGAAGATTGAATCTTCTCAACCTCCTCATAATTCGCTAAGTATGGATCTGGGTAAACCTCAGACCTCCGAGCATGCTTTTACTTAGCCGGGTACGATATTTTGTCTATCGGGCATAGTTATCTTCACTAAGTCTCCTTTAGTGAATATCCGAGCAGGGTTTGCAAACTAGTGCATTACCGGGTATGGTTCACTAGTATATGCAAGTCCGGGCAATGATCACTTTATCAAGCAGGATTGTTCTTCTTAGCCAAGTAAAGTTCACTTCCGAGTAAGCTTTAGGCTAACCAAGCTCATGAAGCCAAGAAATTGGAAGACCGGGCAAGGTATTCATTAATAAGTATGGTCCAAGTAGGCTTGATGATCTAATGATATATCTCAAGTATCATCGGGCAAGGTTCAACTTAAGCAAAGAACAGTTCAACCGAGCACACTTTGCTAATAAGTTATTTTCTAACAAAGGGTTTAAGGGACCATTGAAGAACAAGGTTGCTGGTAAGGGTTTGTCGGGCAAAGTCTGGCAAAGTCAAGAAGATTGAAGTTTACCTGGTGAGTATTTTACTTGGTAAAATACTCTTCAAGTAAAGTCTACCCGGAAACTGATCCCGAGCACACTTTTATGTTACCAAGTTATGAAGGATGGCAGAGCATACTCGGAAAGACAAGATTGATGCAAAGCCTACCCGGAAGACTTGTTTTACACTTAGAATATTTCTGAATATAATTTGAATATGTATTATCGGATAGGGTTTCTAGAAGGAATGACAGCTGTCTACAGGTGTCAGGCCTATAAATAGAATAATTTAGGGCACACCTGGACACACAACACGGAAACTAACACAGAGAGGCAGACAGACCCATTTATTGAGAGAGAATATTGTGTGACGGCTGTCCTAGGATTCCTACAAAAAACCCTAAATCGATTATCCAATTTGTATGAGTAACTTTATATGAATGGAAATCTTTTTGAGTGAATCCTGTCTGTATTAATTACCTTTGAATACTTATTTAGCAACCACATGTTTGTTATTGATTCCGCCTTTAACAAACGGTAATCTTTCTAAATATAGCAACCGTCATTAACTCTCTTGTCAACATATTTACATGTGTGAGTTATGACATGATTTAAGTTAGATCCATCTGAAAATCAGGGACCTGACAACTTTGCTCTCTCTCTCTCTTTGACTATATATATATATATTGATATTATTATAATTAAAAAATAAATATTAAAAATATTTAATAAAAATAAATTAATAATAATAGCTGAATAGTTTTTAATTTGATATATTTAGTAGATACTATTAAATAAAAAAATGTTTAAAGGACTAATATGTATGTAAATAATGTCAATGGCTAATGGTAGATGATTTGATAAGTTTAGAGAAAGGGGAATACATTCAGTAGAATGGTATGAATAAGGAGTACGTTTAGTAACACCATTGATCTAACTTCTTAGTAATTAGTGGTAGTTCCCATGACTCAACTTTGAGGAACTCTATTAAAAGTTTTAAATGATTCATTGTTTGGACTTTGGTATATTTAAAGAATTGAGTACTTGCACGTGTGCTTAAAAGCAATATAAATTAAATGAGCAAAAAAAGGAGCTGATGGGAAAAAGTTTTTATTCTGGGAACAAAAATGTGGATGTGGATCAAAAGCAAAGTGATGGAAGGCCTACCCCATGGAATTATCCTTTATCTCCTCTTCCTCTTTTGACTCCTTTGTCACCTAATATTTATTTGTTTGTTTATTTATTTAATTATCATCTTCTAAGGAAAACATGAGAACCATTAATAAAAGAAAAACCAATGCTGCTAATATCCACTTAATCAACAATCTCATGTAAGTTGTAGCATATATTGGGTAGATAACTTTAAAGAATTTACGGTGAAAAAAAATTACCTAAGAGGCAGGGTGGATCATGAGCATATACGCATATGTTCAAGAGAGGGCCAAATTTTTTCCCTTGTTTAGCCTTCAGGTACCGTAAATCGATTAACATATAGAAAAATTATAAAGTTACTGGTAATTACATGTTTTTTAGGGGCTCAGTAGGCATCGACAAATTATAGGGGGTTTGGGGTCAGTTATGTTGGAAAACTTTTAATGAATGTGTGATCAATGTAAGACTCTTCATGTACATCTTGTGAAACTTTCTTAAATATGCCATAATGAGAATTAAGTTATAATAAATGTCCATAAGTGTGACTTATTGTTAGGCTCTTCATGAGTCCTAATGGTTATGTATAAATAGAGGCTTTGTGCCTTGGTTAAAAAGAAGAGAAAAAGAAGACTAGTCTTAAACAAAAATGATGATCATAAAAAAGAAACCTTAGTATATTTCTTTTCCAAAAATATTGCAAAGGAGTACTCTTTAAACTTCATATTCGTATTTCCATGTTCTAACACACAAAACTATCCGGTGCAACATCGGGCGTGTGGCCTTTCCCAGCAGTACATACTGCTTCGGCTGTTGTACCCTGGGAGACAGACGCGTTGTCTTATGTAGAGGCGCGAAATCTGTTTTAAGGGAAGCGTGTTGAACATGTGCCTCAACCTCAACCATTAACCACGCTCAATATATATTGTTTTGTTCATATTTTGTTGTAGTCAATGGAGTTAGCCACATCAAGGAAAAACTAAGACGAATGTGAAAATACTCAACGAGGTGAAAACTCGAGTCAAGAAGTTCCTGGTGAAGTTCTCACCAAAGACATCGACATGAATCTTTATATTATAATATAAATTGTACTTTATTTTTATTTCTGTTTTGATTCTGTACATGGTATTGTACTACGGCATTTCTCTGGTATAAAGAGAGTATCGTTATACTTATTTTATTTTATTTTTAAATAATATTGTGACCCATGTCCTACAATCTTAAAACAGATCTCATGAGATTGTTGCTACAATCTTAAAACCTTATTTATAAGGATTTTGGGTTCACGAAATGATTTTAAATAAAATATTTTAGAGATTATAATCTTATAAATATATTTTTTTGGGAAATTACATGCGTAGTACAACTTGTTATGTTTGGATTTTTAGAGATCATGGTGCAATCTTAAATCCTATACCGTGTTACAAAGCGTAATATTTGATTGAACCGCTTGGTTTTAGAAAACGATTTTTGTAATCGTTTGTGTTCTAACTATAGTGTTACAACCGGTCTTGGAAAACCGTTGTTATTTTTTTATTTTTTTTATTTTTTATTTTGGTTTTGTTTAATGATTTTTGCAATAGTTTATGTCTAACAATTGTGTTAGAAATAGTTTTAAGTAAACCATTCATTTCTTGTAAACGTTAATAATCTAACATACACGTTAGATCGGGTTTATCGGTTTTTGTAAGCGTTTTATTTCCTAACATGTGTGTTAGAAATTGTTATTTTTATAAAAAAATATGTTTAAAAAGTGTGTCTAAATATCTAACATGCGTGTAAGATACGATTTATTTATAACGTTTTGTGTAAATGTTAATTTTCTAACAGGCGGGTTAGAAAATATTGTAGTGAGACGTACATGTGTGTTTTGGTGAAATAGTTCACAAAAGCTTTCACGAGTGTCTTTTCGTATTTCTCCAATTAAGTTACGAATAATTCAAGTATTAACTCGATGTTAATGGAGCGACAGTTTAAAATGTTTTGTCTCAACATTTAATGTTTCATTTATGTATAGTCTTTTCTCTAACTTGCGTGTTGGAAATGTTTAAGTCCTAACTTGTTTGTTAGAAATACTAACCGGAAATGTCTTATGTAAACATTTACTTTTCTAACGTATGCGTTAGAAATAATTAGAAATGGTTTCTTTTATATACTCTATCCTTGGAAAATGTTATATATGAACGTTCAAGTTTATAACGTGCGCGTTATAATATGTTTTTTTACTTGCGTTCTAGAAACCGTTTTAATACACGGGTATTAAACCTAAACCATATAAAACCATTTGATATTTTAGGTTTTGATTTTATAAACCCTTTTTGATATTATTAATATAATATATTGCAAAACTAAAGAAATGTTTTAGAATGATTTTTTAAACAAAGTTTTGCATATTTTAGATAATTCAAAATGGTTCGCTACTCATGCTGAAATTAGTACATGTTAAACTCAGATAACATTCTCAATGATACTTTATGGTGACAACAACTTCGTGTTGTGTGAACATGATTAATTGTTCAAGATTTGCTACTTAAGTGTAGTAATTGTAACAACTTGATGTTATTTTGAACATATTTGTTCAAGAGTATGGTTTCAAAACTGAAACGAGGATATGAGTATGTGCGTGGATTTCTATTTGAGGGAGTACTTGGATACATAACATAAAATGGCATCATTGAGATGATTCACATCGGATGATGAAAGTGTTGAATAATAATAACACTATGATATTTGATGTCTGGATGTCGTCTATTTATCCGTTTGAATATAAGTGTTTTACACTTTATGTTATAGTTTCGGTTGTATTATTATTATTTCGTGTTCAATATCTTCGGATAACACATACGGTTTTACAACACAATAAAAAAATATTTATTGTGACTTACAAATTATTTTATAGAGATATTTAATGAAAAATTTATGTTTTTTTTAAAAAGGAATAATTTTAAATGGATAATGCAAAAAGAATATTGCATAAGCAACAAGTTGTGAGTTGTGGCACTCACAAAAGTCTAAGGCGAGACATAAAATGTATAACCACATCATGAGAGTGTCATGGAATAATGTGGTGAATGTATTAAGATGAAATACGTATGAATGTGGTATTTAACTCCTTGGAAACCAGTAAATGTGAATTAATATATGTTGATGATGTAATTAACCCTTTGGAGATTCACTAAATGTGAATTATAACATAATATACGTTAATGAGATATTTATATCATTGGATATTCATCTTTGATAATTCACCGAGTGTGAATCATAAGAGATCTATTATATTATTATTTCAATTAAATTTAAATAAATCTTAAGAGATTTATTATAATACGCTTACAATAGCGATGAATATATGTTTCTACTCACATCCATTTTGTTTGAACTATGTGAAAGTTTGTCTTTCATTTTGAGAGAATATCTCAATAAATAGTTTCAAGAGACAACAATGAAATGTAAAAAATCACTTTATGCAAGTGTGAATTCCAAGAGTTTGAGTGTCAATCTCTGATTGACTTTATCTCAACATAATAGTGATTGTAGACTAGTAGCGGTTATCTTGTTGGTAATAAATGTATTCATCAATATGATTCGGATTAAGACTTATGTTCAAAGTCCATATAAGTCAATGGTGAAGCCTTGAAGATCAAAGGCAAAAGAGTTATGTTCCTTAAATGAATGAAAAAAGTTATGTATGTTCTATATACAATAACTTGTGAGACTTTCCCGAATATTAAGGTTTGGGATTGTGATAAGTCTCATAGTTTTGTCTAAAACTAAGGATTGAATGTTTCAAAGTGATATTGTGATGGTTGTGAGGAATCAGAATGATGCATCTTTTGTTCACATGCTAAAGTATTGTAGTCTAAGGCATGCTAGACTAGTACTTGTTAATTATGGTGCTTTGCAAAGACTAATTAACGTGAAACATTCAAAACACACCCAACACAAGAATGAATTTGTGTTTAGACAAATTTAAAGAGAATTTCATTCAATCTAAGGAAATGATATAATTTATTAGGATCATAGGAAGACCTCAACTTTATAGGTATGTCCTAGACGATGATTTGTGATCCTTCTAGATTTGTATTGGTTTAATAACAACCTTGTGACAAGTTTAGCTTAAAAGCTAGCAAGTGGTGAAAGCTTACACCAGGGCATGTGCTACTCTATGAGTAAGCATTGGCAAACTCACTGATACAAGACGTTGTCTTGTTCAAATCATGAGTGTCGATTTATGGTCATAAGTAAAGTTAAGCAAACTATGTCAAAATGCAAGAAACGTAGGGGAAGCCATTAACAACCCTTTTGGGGTATATCGAAATGGTAATTGAGATGATTTCTCATACTTGTGTAGAAAGGAAGAAGCTTTCTTTACCCCATCCAAAAGTTGGATGATCTTATCCAATAACACTTTAATGTGGAGGTGTCTTGCATTTGAACTTGGAAGGTTTAGCAATGAAGATTATTGTAATCCAATCTAACATTTCGAGCACGCGACTAAGTGGAGGAAAAAAAGGTCGTAGTACATAATGGAGATGTGTTTGCCTTAATGATAAGTGTATCTCACAAAGACAAATATTATAACCAGATTCAGGTGGCCACTGAGGTTATAGTCTTAGAAAGTTGACAATAGGCAAAATTAACTTATAAGTTAAGAACACATCATGACAATTGATCTCAACTATGCAAGTTATCAGTAGTGACTAAACAAAGTCAAAGATAATGTTATAGATCCACAACCTGAGGGTTTAATAGAGATCAAGTTGTGTAATGAGACTAAAGCCCATGGAAAGGGTATATAAAGGAAAACCTAACTTAGTTGATTGGAGATCCCAAGATATTAGTTCAATAGAACAACCTAATTATATATCTAAGGGTGGTCACTGTTGGGGGGGGGGGGCATAGCTTATGTATAAGTTGACACATAAGCTAAAATATATATATATATATATATATATATATATATATATATATATATATCCTCCTAAATTATAAAGGGAGTCTAATTACTTCCTTGTCCATTCATATAACAACGTGTAACATCCTACTTTTGAAAAGAATAAAAATATATGTTTTGTTTATTTAAAAGTGTGTCATTTATCGGTTTAGATAAATAAACTAATAGAAGATGGGCTTGGACATTTAAAAGATGGAATAAGGGATAGAATGAGCCTTAGGTCCATGGGCTTAAGGAGTATAAGTACCCCTTAAACCCTAATCCTTTCCATTTTTATCCATCTCTACAACATAGCCTACACCTTCAAAAACACACACAAAGACTCTCCTTTATCCCGAACCAAGATCCGAAGGTGAGAACACGAACTTGATAGTGTTAGAGGGTCGTGACGAACCAAACCAACATCAAACTTAGATCGTGTTCGTAGAGCGACTCGTTAAAGGTATGTTTATAACGAAACACTTATCGGCTCGTTTAGTGTTCCTAGATCTATGTATAAATGGTAAAAACGAATCAAACGAAATGATTCTCAGTAAAATCCATTAACGTTTGATAGATTAATCGAGGGTAAATGAGTCGTATCTATATAGGTATAAATAGCACCATGTAAAACGTAATATTTGGATGATTGATGGATTGGGGTTTGTACGCGAGGTGAATCCGAGTTCAATGATACCAAAATCATGTTGTTTCATCATGATTTGAAGGATAATTGCAGATCTGGTGATGTTGACTGTTTATTGTTCTTATCAATTTTGACTTTGACCCTAGAGTCAAAGATTTGGATAAGTCTGAGGCTCATTCGTTATGCCAAATGAATCGCTGGTCATTCGTTAATGCTTTTATAACGAATGAACCTCTTATTCGTCATATAGGAGTAACGAATGACCTTATTCATTCGTCATCCGTTCATTCTCCTTGAGGAGACAACGAATCAGACCATTCATTATAACGAATGAAGGAAGCCTCCATAACGAATCAGACCATATAACAAATAAAGGAATCTTTCATAACGAATCAGACCATATAACAAATGAAGTCATTCGTCATAGCGAATGGGATAACGAATGAGGCTTAATCAGAGGCCATTCGTTATAACGAATGAGTTAGCTTCACCTCAGACAGGGGCTCTGCCCCTTGACCACGCTAGGCGCTGCCACCTCTAGAACCCCGCTGCCACGGGCGCTGCCCCGGACCCCTGTTTGTTAAGGGTTATAATTAAACTAGAAATAGGATATGGGTAGTGATAGTTGATAGATCCGTGTAATTTATATACAGTTAGCCGTGTACAACTAAAGCAAGGGATTACCATTAACTCTGAACGTAACCGCATTCAAGTGAGTTTCTAGCGCCACTTCATTGTTATGTTTTCGGGGCTGTGTGCATACTCGATGTGATTAGTTAATACACTTACCTTAAGTGGTAAGTGTATGCCTTCTATGATTTTATGTATGAATGAATGCTTGACGATACATGAAAGATCTTTGGATATTGCTTGTACCGCCAGGTAATAGTGTGATATGTTATTGTTTAACGAATGATTTATGAATGATATATGAAAGTTATGGAAAAGATTAAGTGTATATGTGAAAGTACATAAATTTATATATAAAGAAGATAATGTATGGTTGTATGGAGGTATTCTCAAAGGGTTGCAGACCCTAATAATATCTGCGAAGGTTACAGGGTTGCATACCCTAACAATATATGCGAAGGTTACATGGTTGCAGACCCTAATAATATCTGCGAAGGTTACAGGGTTGCATACCCTAACAATATATGCGAAGGTTACAAAGTTGCATACCCTAATAATATATTCGAAGGTGACAGGGTTGCATACCCTAATAATATATGCGAAGGTTACAGGGTTGCAGACCCTAGTAATATCTACGAAGGTTATAGGGAGAAATGCTCTTTAAAACGTAGCGGTAATCATGTATGTATAAGTAAGCTAAAACAAGAAAGTATGAAAGAAAGAAAGGAAACAGGTATTTATGAATGAAAGAAAGGTAACAAGCTAAGTATGTATTATGTATCTTCGAATACTGTAGGTTCCTGGACGGATCGTACACGGGATATCGCTAACAACGCAGGTGCGGAATCCCTGCGCAGGTAGTTACGAGTGTAGAGATAGAATCACACGAGCAATCAAACACGTTATATTGATAACCGAACACGTGACTCACGGTCACTATTACAGAAGATGACACGTAACAATACGAAACACACTGAAACAAACCCTAAAACGACCAACACTAACTGTTTCGTCTGAAACAGTTTATATACACGACAACTTCGCCATAGGCGAAGTTGTCAATAACTTCGCTGATTCAACAAGTTCGCCATAGCGAACTTGTTGACAACTTCGCGCATTACAAAACAAACATAAACAAAACATAATTACATTACAGACTCGATTACAAATGCTAGACTATGAACTACTGACATACATGTACCAACAGACTCCCCCTTGGCAGTAGCTTCATATCTTGATCTTCAAATCTTGAGTCTTGTAATCTTCACCTCTACGCGTGCGCCCCTTCTCTCACACATACCGACACTACCCTTTGATATTTCCTAGCTTGATCCTTCCAAGCAGGAATGTAGAAGATCTTCTTCTCGTTGAGCACTTTCAAATCAGCCTTCGATAGATTAACAAGATGCATCGGGTCGTACACCCGAAGTACTTCTTGTTCATCCTCATCTTCCATTACCGCCTCAGCTGTCTCACAATCCACGTACCACCATTTTAAATCTTTTAGGACGTTCTTGGGCATAACTTTCATCGGTACTTCTTTCAAATGACGGACTGGTTTATACTTCATTACCATCCAAGGTTTGCCGTCAGCCCTCATTCCACGATCTTTGTCTTCTATCAACTTTCCTTTTTGAGGCTTTAGCAGTTCAAACTTTTTGTCTTTAATGGCTTCTTTCCAGACGATCTTCCCAATGATTCTTGCCATATCATCATTACTTCTATTGATCAGCCCCAATCTCGCTAAATCTCTCACCTCACATTCTGGTAAGGAATTCAGAGATCTCAACAATCTCTTAAAGTACTGAATGCCGTCGTACCGTTTGATCACAAATAGTTTCAGCTCTTTGTCGTACAACCAGCATATGATTCCTTTCTTTGACTCTGCATAGCCCTTTATATTATAAGTCTTTCTGAACATCGTTGGCACTGCAGGCTTCTTGGTTTTAACAAACCACTGAGCACAGCCTTCTTTCCAGTTCGGCTGCTCCTCCCATACTGTATCTTCTATCACGCTCTCATCCCCCAATTCTGATCTCTCAACAGCTGGAATCTCATGTTCCACTGAATCATCTACAATCTCACCTTCTTCTAATACATCTTCCACATTAATCTGTTCTCCAATCCTCTCAATCTCATCCATAGGCAACACGTCATCATCATCCATCAACTCATCGTCCTCCTCCTCATCCAACTCCTTCAACGCATCAATAACGTCTTCAACATCAGCGTCGTCATCCACAACTACAACATCATCACCAGCTGCATTTGTAGACTCCCCCTCAGTTGTGGAGGCTCCAAGAGCCTGAGAGGTTCTTGGCAGCTCATCACCTGCACCTGAAGGTGCATTGGGATCATCGTCATGATCTTCTCGTCTTTTCGTTCTCAACTCATCGCCCCTACACGTCTTCTCCCCCTGAGATGCCAAGTAATCCTTGAAGGCATCTATTATTCGTCCATGTTCAACCAGGAGGGCAGCTTGTAGTCGATTGGATTCCACTAGGCGGTCAATAGTCTTTGACTGTTCAGCAACAATCCGCTCTAGCGAAAGAATCCTCTCGGTATCTGAAGTAGGCAATGGAGTTGGAGGAACATTAGCAGAAGTGACCGCAGGTGGTACACTTGGTAACCCTGCAGTAGAAGTTATTGTCGACTCCACAAACCGTGCAACTACCACCGGTGGATTAAGCGGTTGAGGTGGTAGGGACACAATTGTTGGTGCCGACGTCTCGATCGCCGTAACCTGTGCAGTAGTAGGAATAAGAGACATACCAGATAAGGCAGGTGGAGCAAAACGTACTAGTCTTGAAGATTCTCCAGCTCCCGAACCTATCCCTCTCTGTTCTCTTCTTGAGCGTCTTAGCACAATCTGTACTGCCTCCTCTTCATCCACTTCATCCTCATCCTCCTCCACAGTTCTCGGCCTCTTTCCCGTAGTCCGTTCACGAGACACCATAAGTCTTCTTGCCTCAGCAAACGTCTCGTCTAGATCAGAGTCAGCTACCGAAGTAGCTGCTCTGGTAACATCCATAAACTGAGGACCCGAGACATCCATATCAAACAAACCATGTCCACTAAAAGCAGCATCTAGATCAACGTTTTCAGCAGTGGACACAGCCTGAGATATAGTAGCTGGCACAGCAGCAGAAGATACAACAGGCGCAGCCGATACAGCATGAGGTGCTGCCGCCTGATGTGGTTGCGGATCCCTGAACTCGTCCCCTCCTGCAGGAACATACTCCGGGTTAATGAGATACCCGAAAAGTGGAGTATGCCTGGGACGCCGCTCAGGGTTGCTACGAGTGCTCGACGTTCTGCACTGAGCAAAGATACGTTTTGTTACGCACTCAACGTATCTGATAGGGCGTCTTTGCGGTATAGACGGAGCGACATGATTAATAATCATTTGTAGAAACCGAGGATACATAATAAAACGCTCGCGCGCCGTCGCCCGTCTCTGACGATCAATCTCGTAAAAGATTAGCTGACTAAAAGAATATCTGCGGTTGTAAGTCAGCGCAATCATAGCCGATTGCATCGTCGCACCCATCCCGTCTGTTCCTGCCTTTCTGCCGGACATGCATACTATCAACACATGCATCAAAAAGCGCCATTGATCCAGCAGAAAGCCTTTCCTCCTCTGCGAGTCCCCCAGCGGACCCGAATAACCCATCCTTAAGTAAGCTCCGTCACGGAAAGGAGCTACGAATTCCGTTGGGTCGTCTCTCGTTTCATCACCGAACTGCAGAGCCAACCGTATGTCTTCCGAGGAAAACTGTATGTCTTGACCATTGACAGTTGCTCGCATCACTGGAGGCTCAGGTCTGCAATCATAATACACCGTCTGCCAGAAATCTTGAATGTTGGGCAGAGATATGGGTAGTGTATTAGTGATCGCGTGAAAAACTCGTGATCGTTGGAGAAATGTGATAATCTCCCTATAGTCTTCAACGCCTCGTGCGTCTGGATCCAAAGTGATGTATTGGTTATGGGCTGGGAAGAATTGTCGTTGCTCATCACCATCATCACCTCCAGTACCTCCAACAGCAGCCATATCTGCACAAAACAAATCAAGTTAGAGACCATATAATCATCTCACAAGTTCGCTGTGTACCATATGCGAAGTTGTGATGTACAGGCGAATTTAAAGGTGAGGCGAAGTTGGGAACAACTTCGCTTCATCTGTAAGTTCGTCTAAAAACTTATAAAAAATTTGAAATAGGCGAAGTTGTGTTCAAGGCGAAGTTATGGATAACTTCGCCATAGGCGAAATTAAGCTTCAAGCGAAGTTGTGGATAACTTCGCTGAAGGCGAACTTAAGCCACTGGCGAAGTTGAGAATAACTTCGCGTAAACCTTAACTTCGCCTGAATCTGAAACGGCGACTGTTCAGATTCAAACAAGGTTTATCCGATGTTTCGGACCGATTTAACGATCTAACAATGAAGTCCAACATATTTCAATGGTGTTAGGATGAAAAGGTCGTCCATGAACACGTAACGTGAGGTCGGAAAACTTGGTTTCTAAGGTTCGACGACCCGAGGTCTCGAACCGGGTAAAACTATAACGAGAAAGATAGGATGATATTGACTACACATACCACGAGTATAGTAGAAACTAGGAACACAAGATCGAAATCGAAAGCGAAGAATAAGATCCGGATGTATTGGTTATTCGAACAAGTTCGCCGGTAATTCGAAAAAAGTGATATAGTTACTGTTTACAATCCCTTATATAGGGCAGAGTTGGTTCAGGCGAAGTTACTCTTAACTTCGCCAAGGCGAAGTTAAGCACAACTTCGCCGAATTCAACAACTTCGCCCGTAATTTTCAAAATCAGCCCTTTAAATTTGAATAATCCTGAATTTAACCTTATCAATTACCAAAAAGAGTTAAACAAATATGATCAAGACCTAGTAACCAACAATAAAATAATATAACTACAAAAACAAAACAAAAAAAAACTTAGAAAAATTTTAACGAAATAAGGGATCAAATTTCAGTCTAGTCAGGGACCACTACGTTTTAGAAAAGATCCTAACAGGAATCATACTAACGATGTGACTGTCACTTAGATCCGTGTTTGGCTGTATTATGACATAGAGACACAGGTTGTAAGCATGTAAATAACGTAAATGGTTTTCATCGTTTCTGTGATACGGATTAAGGTTCAGTTAAGCTCAAAAATTTAAGTTGGCAACATCTCAGAGATAATGATGTCTTCTATCTATTCTCAAAGCGTATTTGGCTATACCCAAGTCACCCCGAATTGACTTCGACCCATAATGTCTGATTATCTTGTAGATACACTATGTCTGCCTCCCGTTTTCTTCTAACTCCAGACTTGAGAAATTTTGATTGTTACTATGTCTCATAAGTATTTAAAAATATACACGTATATATATATATATATATATATATATATATATATATATATATATATATATATATATATATATTTTTTTTTTTTTTTTTAAATTAAACATTTTTATCGACTTCGGAGTACTAAATCACTGCAAGTCCCGAATCTGGATCACTGCAGTATCTTGAAATGCTTTCTTCACGGGAATCAGAACACTCACGGGCTCGTGTATGACTGGGTAGTCGCTTTTCTGCCTATCCTTCGAAAAGATATGTATGAAGACATACAAAACTCTTAAGGAGTTTCCACGTAAATTCGAGTAAATTTAAGTGAGTATCACATACACTTTTACGCACCATAAAAATTACCATGACATACAATGACTGTTCTAAAGCCTTTTAAGCCTAATAACTTCACTAGTTAAGCACACACAATCAATATATATATCATTTTCCAAGGTTGGATCAATTTTCTGTTAAACACAGCATAGAACTTCATACGAAGTAACAGACTTGAACATTAATTTCATTTCCCACAAAAAAAACTTTAAATTCAATCGCCCCAATCACGTCAAAGTCGTCAGGTAAACGGCTATCCTGAAGATCCAATGGATCAACTGGACCGACCACATACAAGTATGTGTCCTTCTTACTAAGTATGACCGACTAATTTTCAGCAACTGAAAGAACACACGTCATAGCTGCCCCGGTCACTTTCAGTCTTCCAGTTAATGGCTATCCTCATTCTCTACGTTGAAACGAGGACCAAAACATATCCTAGGATATGTCCATCAAACTGAGGTAACCGACTAATTTTAAGCAAAAATGACCCATGTTTTTTTTTTTTTTAAATCAAAGACATGGTTACTCGGGATTGATCATCCCGTTTAGCTCAATTAGGTTTTGAAATCTGGATTTATCAAACGCTTTTGTAAACAAGTCAGCAAAATTTTCAAGTGTATCAACTTTTTCGATCTTTATCAGTTTCTTCTCAGCACAATCCCGTATGAAGTGATGACGAATGTCAATATGCTTAGTTTTACTGTGCTTCACGGGATTGTTAATTACTGAGATGGCGGCAGTGTTATCAATTAAAATAGGAGTAAGTAAGAAATTCAGACCATAGTCGCGCAATTGTTGCTGAATCCACAAAACCTGAGAGCAGCAGTTGGATGCTGCCATGTATTCAGCTTCGCATGTTGAAATTGCAACTGATGTCTGTTTCTTGCACTGCCAGGAAACTAATCTTCCTCCAAGAAACTGACAGCCTCCTGTTGTTGACTTCCGACTCTGATTACAGCCACCATAATCAGAATCTATATACGCCACCAGTTCAACGTCTCCTCCCTTGGGGTACCACAACCCTAGTTTCGGCTTGCCCTTAAGATACCGCAAAATCCTCTTCACACCTTTCATGTGAGATTCCTTTGGGTTTGCCTGAAAACGAGCACAAAGACAAACAGAAAACATTATATCGGGCCTAGAAGCAGTTAAATACATTAATGAACGTATTATCGCCCGATACAGAGTAGGGTCCACATCTGCGTCACCATCTGATTCAGCGCCCAATTTGTGATTGACGCAGATTGGGGTGTCATATGGAGAACTGTCCTCCATCTTGAATCTCTTCAGCACATCATGAACATACTTTGTTTGATGAATGAACATCCCATCCTTCTTCTGATCAACCTGCAATCCTAGAAAGAAGGTTAGTTCACCCATAGCACTCATCTCGAATCGTTTCTTCATGACAGCCTCAAAATCCTGACACATGGATACTCTTGATGCAGCAAAAATGATATCATCCACGTAGACTTGAACCAGTAAGAAGTCACATCCTTCTCTCTTCACAAACAACGTACTGTCAATCAATCCTCTTTCAAAACCATTTTCCAGCAAGTAGTCCGATAACGTTGAATACCAGGCACGAGGTGCCTGATGTAACCCATATAACGCCTTGCTCAACCTGTATACGTGATCCGGAAAGTCTGGGTCAGGAAAACCCGGAGGTTGCTCAACAAACACAACCTCATCAACTTTCCCGTTAAGAAACGCGCTCTTCACATCTAACTGAAACACCTTCATCTTTTTAGATGCAGCAAACGCCAAAAACAATCTAATCGCTTCTAACCGGGCAACAGGAGCGAAAACCTCATTGTAGTCAATACCCTCTTGTTGATTAAAACCTTTAACAACCAGCCTCGCCTTATTTCTCACGATAATCCCCTTTTCATCTCTCTTGCACTTGAACACCCATTTCGTGCCTATAGCATGCACATTCTTTGGTTTTTCAACCAAAGTCCAAACTTCCATTTTTTCGAACTGAGCCAACTCTTCTTGCATGGCTTCGACCCACGAGCTGTCCTTTAAAGCCATTTGATAATTCTTCGGTTCGACTTGGCTTATGAAGCAAGAGTACAAACATTCGTTCATGATACCTGTATCTTTAATGCTTGTATAAACACAGGTGTGCTCATTCAAGCTACTTCTGGTTTGTACACTAGAGGTCACATCACCTATAACATTCTCCAATGGGTGATCTTTGTGAATTCTCGTGGTCAGAACAGCACCGACATGCAAATTGTCTTCCAAGTTTGAAGAGATCTCATCTATGGTAGTTTCAGGCTGAGAGTGAAAAGGATTAATAAACTCATCTTCAGTTGAGGCCGCAGGGGTATCGATAGGGTTTGATGTGGAAGGCTGAGATTTTTCTGTCATCTGATGTTGCACTACCTCCTCTTCCTCATCAAAAATCATCTTCGTCACTGCTCTTTCGTCTTCTTCAGAAATTTCCAAAGTAGGTACGTTAAACGACTTAAAAAGTTTAACATAGTCAAACAGCTCAGCAGGTCCATTGCTTGGTTTTGGCGGTTGGTAACTAGTAATGTCGGTGTTACAAACCACCTCCACCTTGCAAGTTGTCGTATTGAAGACCCGTCTGTTGGGAGTCCCAACAACATAACCGACTAGGATTCCCTCATCAGCTACTTCACCAAATTTCGAATTAGTCTTCAAAATCGAACAAGGAGACCCAAAAGGTTCAAGACCGTACAAGTTGGGCTTCCTTCCGTGCATAAGCTCGTAACAGGTTTTTCCAAGTCTCTTAACGGTTAACACCCGATTCAGAACATAGCAGGCTGTAGCAACTGCTTCAGCCCAGAACATCACAGGAAGCTTTGAGTCTGCCAGCATAGTTCTGGCTCCTTCAATCAACGTTCGGTTCTTCCTTTCAGCTACTCCGTTCTGTTGTGGAGTATACGGAGCGCTGTATTGATGCTCAATACCCTTCTGAAGACAAAAGATTTCCATCTCAAAGTTCTTGAACTCTGTCCCATTGTCGCTTCTGATGAATTTAACTGATTTACTCATGACGTTCTCGACTTTTGTAATTAGATTCTTCACCATCTGAGTCGTCTCGTCTTTCGTTTTCAGAAAATATACCCACGAGTATCGCGAGTAATCATCAGTTATCACCAAGCAGTAAGAAGTACCACCTAGACTTTGTACATTCACCGGACCGAAGAGATCCATATGAAGTAGTTCTAGAGTACCAGCAATTGAGTTGATCGTCTTGGTGAGATGGCTTTTCTTGTGTTGTTTTCCCTTCTTGCACGCTATGCATTTATCTTTAAAGTTAAAACTCTTTAAGGAAACGCCCATCACAAGCCCATTTTTGACAATGAAGTTCATCTTACGAAGATGAATATATCCCATTCTCCTGTGCCACAATTCTGATTCTGATTCGCTTGCTTTTGTCATTAAACAAGATTCTCCGGTGGCCATTTCAGTAGACCTCATATCCATCACGTATGTATTCGTTTCACGTGGAGCTTTCATTACTATCCATTCTTCTGGTATATGAAAACCAGGCTTCAATACAATCGCTTCATTTTTAGTGAAATGGACAGTGTATTCTTTATCACAGATCTGCGACACACTCAGCAGATTGTGCTTTAATTCCTCCACAAAGTTTACCTTTTCAAGTGTCATTCTCCCATTCGACACAGTTCCTCTACCGGTAATCCTTCCTCCGCTTTCGCCAGCAAAACTAACTCTAGCTCCCTGAACAGGTTTTAAGTCTTGCAACAAGTGTTTGTTGCCTGTCATGTGCCTGGAACAGCCGCTATCTACAATCCAAAGATTGTTTGCAGCCCTGTTCAACTGTTCCTGCACAATAAAACAAAGAGTTAGAATCTTGGGACCCAAGACCAATTGGTCTTGGATCGATACGTCCCGTACCCTGGCTTTCTCAAGTTAGAGACTCGATAATTTCTGTAAGTCCTGTTAGGGTATCTCCTTGCAGATTGGGTGTAATGCCTTCCAAACCTTTGAGAATTGAAAGTGTTATATCTTGAGGTTTGGTTGTAAAAATGAGGTTGGTTTTTATGAAAACTTGAATTCGTTATATTTTGGCATTTTTTAAAGTTTTCATTTTTAGCAGGAACAAAATGACGCTTATTCTCATTTTTATTTGTCTTTACATCTCTAAATCTCGGTTTCAAAGGGCAATCTGCAACTAGATGTCCTAACTTGTTACATCTAAAGCAACATCGACTCTCCATTTTCTTGTCAAATGTTGGTTTGGATGTAGAGGCAGTGTTACCAGCCGTTCGTCTCACATAAGGTGGGACGTACGGATTGAGTGGAGAACTCTTTTTAGAAACTTCATTTTTATCTCCATCGGTGGGTAAACCTACCTTCTCTTTTGTCTGACCAGATTCGGACAACTTATCCGAATCTGATGAGACTGGAATTGAAACAGAAATATTCACACTAGAAACAGGCGAACTTTTTTCGCCACAGTTAACACTTGGTTCAACACTTGTAATCTTGATAGGAGTTGTCTGAGAAACCTCGAAATCAACAGATTTCTGAACACTTGGATTATAAGTATAGTTGTGGTTAAAGGGTGGTGGAACTTCGTGATATCCGATTCCTCCCCTCTTTGCAGAGGTACCTGGATCACTCACGAGGTGATCAAGGATGGCCGAGGAATTCCTGAACTGCTCAAGTTTGCGGTTCAGTTCCACCACCTTTACCTGGTGGTCAGCAATCTGTTTATCCCGATCAGCAATCACTTTAGTTTTTTCCTCCAAAACTTCATAACTAAGATCAATTATTTCAATTTTCTCAGCAAGTTTAATTTTTAAGCTTTGAACGTCTTTTTCACATGCTTTTATTTTAATTTTATAACTCGTTTCTCTTGCTTTCGTAAAATGGTGATCTTCTTTAATAGTTTTAAAGTCAGCATCTAAATGGACATACTGATCAGTTATTGTTTTAAGTTGCTCAGACAAATTCTCACAACTAGTACAAATAGTTTTAGGACTTACCTCGGAGCGATTATCTTTGTCATTTGCCATGAAAGCGGTTTCTTCTTCATTTGCTTTCTCAATTTCTTCAACCTTCTCACATTCTTCAGCTTCAGACTCAGCCATGTTTGCTTGCTCACCAGAACCACTTGAGCGTTGATTCCAGTTGTACTCTCCTGCCTCTCTGGTCAACATGGCATTTATCTCTCTGTTAACTCCTGAGTGTTGTGTAGGTCGACCTTGTCCTCGTTCAACCCTCTCATTTCTGCATTCCTTGGCAAAGTGCCCGTACTGTTGACAATTATAGCACCTTACTTTGGACTTGTCGAACCCGGGCCGACCACCAACAAACTTTCTCCCCGTCTTATTCATGAAACGCTTGACTCGCCTCACTATCATGGCCATTTGCCATTGCAAATCCATCTCCTCCAGATCATCAGCATCGATCTGGTCATAATCCTCATCCAGAACAGCAGGGTCCACAATCTTCCCCTGGATGTAGTTTTCATAGGAAGCAATAAATGATGCATAGACTGCAAACTGCTCTTCAGCAGATTTTACACTCATAGGCATCTTGGAATAACTATTGCTTGATGCATTTGCAGAAAAACTACTTGTGGATGCTTGAGGCTTTGAAGTACTAGATCCTCCAGCAACGAAACATACATCACCATTCGTGTTTACAGAAACGTTTCCTTCATGAGACGAGTCAGAGCCTGACTCCCCTTTAGAGTAATAAGCAGCAGATTCAGGCCTTGAACTTGAGCCTGAGTTAACCTTTGCACCATACATACCAGGGTCTTGTATCTGATCTGTAGGTGTTTCTTTTCGAACCATATTAAGCTCATAAGTTCTGAGCTTGTTCACTGCCGTTTCAAGATCATAATTAGGAAAGTCTCTGTCTTCCCTCATAAGAACGGTGTACATTTCCCACTTCGGTGGGAGAGCATCGAGAAGTTTTTCAACGATCTCTTCTTCTCGGTAAGCAATCGAATAATTGCTAAGCTCTGTCATTAGATGATAGTATCTGGTGATAATATCATCCAGCGATTAGTTCTTCAAAAATTTGAAGACGGAGAACTGGGTCTTCAAAAGTTTTACCTTCGATGCACGGATACCCACATTCCCCTCGAATCTATTTTCAAGAGCATCCCAAAGCTCTCTTGCAGAAGTGTACTTTCGGAACGTATGGAGAACTTCTTGAGGAAGTGCCATTGTTATCGCAGCATGGGCCTTGCTTTCGGCCTCGTACATTTTCTTTTCTTCGTCCTCCATTTTGCTGTACTTCTTAACTACGTCACGGCCTTCGTATTGCATAGTAGGAGGGATATATCCATCCTGGATGCACACCCACATTTTGGCATCCTGGTATTTGATGTATTGGATGAATCTATCCTTCCATGCCACGAAGTCAGTTCCTTTCATAAGCCTCGGGGCCTTAGTGGCAGACCCCGCTTCTACCTCCATCTTGACCAAATCGGAGATATTGATCGACGACATCCTTGCAAAAACCTGAAAAACCTGGAAAAACAAAAAAAATATTAAAACAGCTCAGTTGGCGAAGTTAAGAGTAACTTCGCTTGAAGGTTAACTTCGCTGAAAGAGAACTTCGCTGAGATCTTAAATTCGCTTGATTTGGGCGAAGTTAAGAATAACTTCGCTTAGCTCTGGCGAACTTATGAGTTGAGCGAACTTGGGTTTGAAGCGAAGTTGCGGATAACTTCGCTAAGGCGAACTTATGAAGTGAGCGAAGTTGTAGTTAACTTCGCTAATCCTTATATCTTTGCCAAAAACCCTAATTCCAGCGACGGCAACTTCGCCTGAAGAATGGTAACTTCGCCCGATGAACGGTAACTTCGCCCGATGAACAGGGAAGTTTGTTCAGATCTGTTTTCGTCAATCCAGCAGCTCCCGATCAATGCAAAGGCTTGAAAATGACTGTGAAGCACTAGCAAAACTCAATCCCAACAAAAACACGTCCCGCGAATAGGTCAAACGAGACGTTTTCTACACCCGCGTGAAATCCCGAACCTCACAATCGAGCCGATTGGCTCTGATACCAATTGTAGGTTCCTGGACGGATCGTACACGGGATATCGCTAACAACGCAGGTGCGGAATCCCTGCGCAGGTAGTTACGAGTGTAGAGATAGAATCACACGAGCAATAAATCAAACACGTTATATTGATAACCGAACACGTGACTCACGGTCACTATTACAGAAGATGACACGTAACCATACGAAACACACTGAAACAAACCCTAAAACGACCAACACTAACTGTTTCGTCTGAAACAGTTTATATACACGACAACTTCGCCATAGGCGAAGTTGTCAATAACTTCGCTGATTCAACAAGTTCGCCATAGCGAACTTGTTGACAACTTCGCGCATTACAAAACAAACATAAACAAAACATAATTACATTACAGACTCGATTACAAATGCTAGACTATGAACTACTGACATACATGTACCAACAAATACGTATATATGTAAGTACGTGAATGTATGGTATGTTGCCTGATTAACTAGAACTCACTCAGCGTAGCTGACTTTAGTATGCATGCAAATATATAGATTGAGACAGCTGGCTTGAGGGGGACACATGGCATGATCTGAAGAGGCTGGCATCTGAAGATTTGTCACGATGTTTTGATACTATCTTTTATGTTACGTTTTAAACGACAAGTTATGAACGTTTGTAATGAATGGTTGACTATTATTATTATTATTATTTTGTGAAAGTTTTAATTAACTATGATATTTAGAACAATGTTTATGAGTAAATCCAACGCTAAAGGAGGGCACCGGGACCAGGGCCTTACACAACGGTGACATATTGTGAGGCTAAGCATAATATATGGTTAATGGTTTGTGTAAATAATTATAACCTTAATGCTTTTAATGATTTGTGGATAATCACCTATGTGAAAAAGAAGTAGGGTCACTTCGAATGAAATTGTGGAGTATGCAATTCCAAGAGCTTTCACTGTTGGGCCTATACCAGTTTGGTTGGTACTTTGGTCTTGTTTTGTTAGTATTTCGTTTTGGTCTTGTATGTATACCGAGATCCTAGTGATCTCGGTGGGCTTTGGGCTTGTATTGGGCTAGGTTGTAGTCCCTATATATAGATGTATTGTATCTAGGGTAAAGGTTGGCCGTTCATAAGTTTGTGTAAACGAGATCGTGTGTAACAAAGTGCTTAAGCACCTGACGTATAATACGTGTGTTTTGAAGCATCGTGCCTTTGTTCTTTACTTTTTTTCCTGCTTTACATTGAATAACCTCGTGTTAATTTTAGCTTAACAACGAGATCGTTGATATCACATTGAAAGATCCATTCTAAGGACTTACAATTGGTATCAGAGCCTATTGACCTATTCTAGGCTCGGTTGTGATATCATAGATTCAAGGTTTTGGTGTGTTGATCTTCTTGGTGAATCTGGTATTTAGTTTTCCGGTAATACTTACATCGGAGAAGAAGAAGAAGAAGAGGTATTTTTTTTTGTCAAAGATTAAGTGTTCTTTGGAAACAATTCAAATCCCACTAATCTCGGGATTTAGTTGTTACCAAATCTGACTGAGCAAATCATTCTCGGGCGAAATGAGGCGTTCTCGGGCAAAATTGATCGTTTTTGGTCAATTTCTCAGTGTTCTCGGGAAAAGCAGTTAGTTCTTAATGGAATTTCAGTGTTCCTGGGAAGATTTGTTAGTTCTCGGTGGAATTTATATATTTTTCTGTCAACATTTGTTCTCGGTCAACACTTGTACTCGGTCAACCAGTGTTCTCTGCTGATAATCCTAGATCTTGGCTGGACTATTTACTTGGGCCTTATCAGTTTTGGGCCTTAGTCTAATTATTAAATCACTTGGACTTTTTTTACTGGACCAATATCATTCTTATTATTAAAATGGAACAAATAACTAACGGATCAACTAGTGCTTCACTTGTCACTACATCAAGAATTGGACTCCATAATGGGAACTACTACTCGTATACCTCGTCTGTTGTCTCATGAGGGGTTCAACGAGTGGAAATTCAGGGTTGAAAAATATGTTAAAATGAAAGATGATAAGGTCTGGAGAAGTATTGTTATAGGTCCTTAAGTTATTACGTACCAACGTGAAAACTCTGAGGAAGTTGCCCGTAAAACCTGTTGAACTATATGATGATGCTGACTTGAAAAGGTTGAAGAGGATGACAAGGCGCTTTCTACTTTAACCATGACACTCTCACCTGAGATTGCCTTGGGATTTAGAGAATTACAATAAGCTAAGGCACTCTGGGAAGCCCTGATTGAATTGTATGAGGGCAATGGGCACATGAGGAGAAGTCGTTAAGATCTCTTGCGACAGAAGTTCAACATGTTCAATCACGTTCTGGGAGAGTCGTTGGAAAGTCAGCTGCATAGGTTCATAACCCTTATGACTGAGATGAGATCTGCAAATATCAATCTAACAGCCGCTGAAACAGACAATAAGCTGGTAAATTTCCCTGCCTCAAAGTTGGGATATGAATATTGGGGTGATTAAGAAGACGAAAGATCTAAACACGCTAACTATGTCAGAAATCATGGCGATCATCAAGGCTTGTGACATGGATGACAAGCAGCGTGCCATAAACCATGCGAACTCTTACAATGCAGTTGGCTACAGTGCTGCTTCCAATAATGCTTTCATTTCACAAGATAGCTTCTCAATGTTTAAAGCTACTCAAGGGCAACATAATCTGCAGTACCAACCTCATAACAACTTCTCCATATTTAAATTCTGCTCAGGTCAATTCTCTCAAGCTCCACCGCAGCCGGCTCCGATGTTCTTTCGTAAACCTGGCCATTAAACCTCAAACATTAGTTACTTCTTCTAGTCAGGGTTTCAGTCAGATTCCCTCCATTTCAAAGGAAACCCATGAAAACATTAATTTGATGGTAGGGTTCATGAATTGTTACAACGCCTTTCTTGCTGGAGATCTGGTTCAACCAGTAGTAGCTGTTGAGCTAGATCAAATTCATCCTGATGATGTAGAAGAAATAGATATCTCTTGGCAAATCGCCATGGTTGTGTTTCGTGAAAAGAAGTTTACTAAAATAACAGGCAGAAACAACTGGAACGTGCCAGCAAATCAGAAAGTGGGATTTAACATGGACACTCTAAGGTGTTAAAACTGTCACAAACCGGGTCACTTTGCTCGTGAATGCATTAACCTAACAAAGGAAGGGAACAGAGAAAGGGCATTGGTTCCAGTTGGAAATGCTATAGGAGAAAATGGGGCAGGTACGGCTGAAGGTGAGAGAGGTATGGTTGCTCAACAGTTTTCCTGGAATGATCAGATGGCAGCCCTCAGCTTAGATAATCAGACTGCAAATTTTGCTTATGTTGAAATTGCTGAAGAAGAGAATGCTGCTGAGGAACAAGTTAAGGAGCTTCAGTATGTTTTCATGGCTTTCACTCCCTCCAACTCATCCGTGGTAAGTTCCCAATTATGTTCTCAAGCTTACATTAATAAAGTAGATCTTTACAAATTTCATAATAGTAACTTTCTTAGAGAAATGGAATAAATAAAATCTGAAAATTTTACTCTTAAGAAAAATGAAAAAACTTTCAGACATAAAACTGAGGCATAGAAAAAGGATTTTTCTAAACTTCAATCAGATTTTAGTATAAAAAGTTGTCATCATTTGGACGCTAACATGAAAATTTCTGAGTTAACTACTGAACTAGAAGCCTCTTATTAGAAATTATTAATTTAACTTATAAATTTAAAAGGGCTGAACTAGACTTTAAAAAATTCGAAGGCTCCAGTACTGTTGTTAACTCCATGATTGAGAATCAATTATGTTGGAAAGAAAATGCTGGTGAGGGGATTGGATACAGTTCTGTACCCCCTCCATACAACGAGAATTACACCAGTTTTCCTCTTACCATAGAGCAGGAAGAAAGGATAAAAATCATGAAATATGGTAAGAACAATGAGAATGGCAAAGATGATCCTCATTCAGTAAAAGCTACTGAGTCAACCTTAGGGGTGAATGATACTAATGCGTTTACTTCACGTGCAGATGAAGTAATTATCGAGGATTGGATTGATGAGGATGATGACTTGCCTGTTTAGAATAATAAAGACTTTGATTCTTATATTTCTTTAAACCTAACAACGAATCCGGTGCTAAATGCAAAATAAAGCAAACTAGCTCACACAACAAGTCCAAACAAGGAGTTGACCACAATGAATTTCACATAAAACGTCAAACATGTTTTAATTGTGGTACTCCTGGTCATATTGCTAGAAATTGCCCACACCGTCCATATGTTCCATATTATGGATACTATCAGAGGAATATGCCTCGAAATACCTATCAAAGAAAGTCAGGGTATTATAAGGCAAATCCCTCTGATGGTGATTGGAGGAGAAACAAAGTTGGTAGGTTTAGTCCTCATCAGACCAAGTCGAACACGTTTCGGAAAGGTGATAGAAACGATGCTTCGGTCGCAAGAACCAACTCCATTTCTAGATCGAAACGAGTTAGGAAGACAAATCGTAAACCAAAGACTAAGCCATCCATTCATACAAATAACATTAAATCTTTTAAAAATAAATATGCATGGATGCCTAAATCTCCGGTGATCAAATCATCAAGTTCCATATTAGATGATTGGAAAGACATGTCATGGCAACCCATGACAACTTTAGATGAATCAGGTTCACCCAGTGTTACTATGGACTTGGTACAAAAACTAACTGATCTCACACATCGTGCAGGAACAACTATGGAGGAATATCATCAGACCTTGGTATGTTGATAGTGGTTGTTCCAGGAACATGACAGGAGATATTTCCCAGCTACATGACATTCAAATCTTTAACGTTGAGTATGTTTCCTTTGCGGGATGAGAGAAAGGGAAGATTACGCAAAAGGGTATTGTAAGTAATGGTGTTCTAAAGTTTGAAAATGTTAATTTTGTTTCTGAATTGAAACACAGTCTGCTGAGCGTCTCTCAGATCTATGATAAAGGTTTTTCAACCCATTTTACCAGTAAAGGTTGTTTGATTTTGAAACCTGGTATCATCATACCAGAAGATTGGGTTCTAGTGAATCTCAAAAAACTATAATGCTTATGTGATCGACATGAACAAAAATGTTCCTGATGAAATAAAATGCTTGTTTTCAAAAGTGTCAGAACATAATGCTATGCTTTGGCATCGTCGTCTAGGTCATGCAAATATTAAAAATCTAAATCGTCTTGCTAAAAAACCATGTCAAAGATTTTGTTACTATTGAAAAATATGTGGCTTGTGCTTTGGGTAAACATAATCGTAAATCTCATAAGCCAAAACTGGTTAAAACCATTTCATCAGTCTTTAGTTGCTACATATGGATCTGTTCGGTCCCGTTTATGTTTTGAGTCTTTCTCGCAGCTCTTATTGTCTTGTTATTATTGGTGATTACTGACGTTTCACTTGAGTGTTTGTAAGTCCCGAATCTGGATCACTATAGTATGATATCAACCCAAACACGATGTTAGTGCGGAATCCTAACACCATGGTGATTCAAGAACGATGTAGAGGAATAATATAAATATGATAAACACAATAATACTCCAAATGCACACGATTATATTAATAAACCGTCTCGTACATGAGATTACCCAAATCAGTATTTACTCTCTTGATGGTGACCATGAAAGTATAAGAGAGATCTAGTTCCTATAACCTAATTATCAACTAAGACATGCTTTATATAGTTAGCATTTACTAGAGGCCAAATGACCAAGCCCAACTAAGCCCAAACAGAAATCAACATGATTTCTATATTACTAGCCCTTCCCAACTGAAATCCATATGGATTTCGGTATCACATGCTCCAAGCCATAAAATCCATCTTGTATAATACTTCGACTCTTCTAGATCATTTCTCTTTTGTCTTGATCATGTCATGGTCTTTTGATATGCGCCAGTCTAACTAAATCGTGACCCAACAATCTCCCCCTAGACTGATGCTTTCAAAACTTACTAAATCTTTACTCAGACATGATCAACAACTTCATGTGTCTGGAACAACCCATTTAATAAACATTGATTTTGTGGTTGTTCCTGCACGCATAGAGATCAGTTGGACATACAGACCCAAGTCATGAATGTCCTGGGATTCCCTTCAGCATCAACACATGTGACCTCTTGCCAACTCATGTCTTTACCATCATCTAAGAACATATCTGGCTTTACAGGTTCGGTTTGTTGAGTCTTAACTTTCCAAATCTATTTTGGTTTAGTAAAACACGAAAGAACAGACTTTGGAGTTGAACATGTTGAAATAAAACTCTCAACACTTTTAGCACTATTTTATTTTGCAAAATTGAATTGCCCTTTACCATTTTTAAAATCATTTGAGTGGAAACCTGCCATGTTAACCTTGAAACCTTGAGTGCTCTTCACCTGAACAGTCTTCCTTTTCATTGTACGGTATAGACACTCTTTCGCCAGATTCCCGCCATTCCCACATGCGAAGCACACCTTCATTCTCTGATTTTTCTTTGCTTAGTTCCAATCACCATCAGAAGGTTTAACTATGGAATTCCCTTCCGTTGATGATTTAGGTGAGACCCATTTCATCGGCTTAGATCGAGACTTTCTTTTGAATGTAGTCCCTTTATTATCTATATAATAAGGTACATAAAGCCGATGAACACAGTTTCTGGCTATGTGACCCAGAGTGCCACAATAGTAACACGTTTGCCTTTTAACACCAGCAACACCTGGTGAAGTGTAAACCTTTTTAGGTTTCTTAGCCGTTTTTCGATCTTCTTTAACCTTGCAAATCTTTTCACACAGGACCTCTTCAAGATCGTCATTCTGGCTATCACAGTTCTCAATGTCAACCTTTTCAACACATGAAGTAGAGGCAACAATATTGTTAACACATTGAAGACCAGGCTTGATTTCCTCTAGAGATCCTGATCCAACAGTTTCAGATTGAACCTGTTTACCATATTTCATGTTCTCCTCCCTAGCCTCTTCCTCTTCAGTTACAGGCATACTCGTACAGTTATGATTAAAAGGAGGAGGCACCTTTTCATATCCTAATACATCAAGCACCTTTTCCTCTTCATGTTCTTAACCACCTCACTTGAAACATCAAACTTCTTGAAGTTGAACTCGGTATTATCAAATTTATTTGTTAATTTTGCTATCTCCAACTTGAATGCTTCTAACTCGGCAGTTAATTCAGCGATACGCCTCTTAGCATCTAAGTGGTGACAACATTTCACACTAAAATCTTTTTGAAGTTGACAAATGTCCATAGGTTGTGCATCTATCTTTTCTTTATACAGTTTCTCGTTTTTCTTAAGGGTGTAGTTTTCACATTTGACCCTCTCAATCTCCCCTACCATATTGGAATTTGCTAATGTATTTGAATCTACCTCTATAGGCGAACTCTTCATGCTCTGAAATACTACTAGTGAGGGAGCAGACTGACTAAGAGTACTTCTAAACATTGAGAAGGTTTGTGGATAATCCATTGAGTAATTAAAAGAATTACTCTGATTTTCCTGCCAATTTTTTCTAAAAATATGATCGCCAAAATTCTCAAGAAAGATGTCTCACTCAAAAGAAGTGTCTAGGAAAAAATTCGTTCAAGAAAAAATTTCCTGATTTTTCCGCCAAAAATATTACCGAAAATCACCAAAAAAAAATATTTTTGCCAAAATTTTCAAGAATGAAGTCTCACTTATAAGGTGTATTCAGGAAAAATTTCGTTCAGGAAAAATTTCGTTCAGGAAAAATTTTCCTGCCAAATAACTTTTACTTTTGACCGAGAACTTAAAATTTTGACCGAGAACCCACTTTTAACCGAGAACTAAAAGTATAGACTGAAAACAGAAGTGTTGACCAAAAACAACCTCTGAACGAGAAAAAAGAACAGAGAATAGCTGTGACCGAGAACTCTTGATGACTGAGAACAACCAAGACTGACCGAGAACTACCAAAACTTAACGAGAACCCAATGTTTGGATCGAGAACCAAACAAAGTCACCCGAGAACTTGTAAATCAAGCCGAAATCAAATAAAATCTAGTCGAAAACAATGTTGACTGATTCAGATTTGCAATCGACTAACTTCCATGAATTATGGAATTCAAATATTTTCCAAATCAATCAAATCTATAACAAAAAAATAAGTCTACTTCTCCTCCGATGAACAGCTCGCCGGAAAAATCACCCAAAACACAAGGAAACAACACAAAAAAAATTGAATCAAGATCTTGAATCTTTTAATATCACAACCGAGCCTAGAATAGGTCTAAAAGCTCTGATACCAATTGTAAGACCCGAATCTGGATCACTACAGTATGATATCAACCCAAACACGATGTTAGTGCAGAATCCTAACACCGTGGTGATTCAAGAATGATGTAGAGGAATAATATAATTATGATAAAAACAATAATACTCCAAATGCATATAATTATATTAATAAATCGTCTCGTACATGAGATTAGCCAAATCAGTATTTGCTCTCTTGATGGTGACTATGAAAGTATAAGAGAGATCTAGTTCCTCTAACCTAATTATCAACTAAGACATGCTTTATATAGTTAGCATTTACAAGAGCCTAATGACCAAGCCAAACTAAGCCAAAACAGAAATCAACATTATTTCTATATTGCTAGCCCTTCTGGTATCACATGCACCAAGCCATAAAATCCATCTTGTATAATACTTCGACTCTTCTAGATCATTTTTCTTTTTCTCTTGATCATGTCATGGTCTTATGATATGCGTCAGTCTAACCAAATCGTGACCCAACAATGTTTTTCTTGTCAAATAAGAGTGAACTGCAGAACTGATCAAATGATTTGTGGTGCTTATGGAGAATCAGCTCAACTTAAAGCTGAAGAGTATTCGATGTGACAATGGCACGGAATTCAAGAATTCTTCATTGAACTAATTTTATGCCGAAAAGGGGGTGCTTCGACAGTACAGTTCAACTCGGAGACCGCAAAAAAATGGTGTTGTTGAATGGAGGAACATAACTGTTATTGAGGCGGAAAGAACCGTGTTGTTTGATTCAAAGCTGCCATTGTTTTTCAGGGCTGAGGCTGTTAACACAACATGTTTTGTTTAAAATCGAGTACTAATCAACAAGTCTCAAATGAAGACTCCATATGAGTTTGTCTATGGTCACAAGCCCACAGTTGCACACTTTCGAGCATTTGGCTATCCATGTACTCCGATGAATCTTGAATCGACTCCAAAGTTTGGAGCTAAGGTTGATGACTGTTACTTTGTTGGATATGCCGGTAGTACAACCTACAGAGTCTACTACAAGTCAACTAAGCAGATAGTGGAATTGTATGATTTGCGCTGGCTAGAAGAGAATGAGACTGATGTTTGTGTCGGTCCTGACTGGTTATTCGATTATAATGAACTTTTTAGACCTTTCAACGTATTTCCAGTTGTCAATACAGAAACTTTGGGTGTCGGTGTCTCAACTTTTGTTGATGAGGAAGAAGACTCTGCTGCTGACACTCACATGTCTCCAGTGCAGGCCATTGATCCTTCAGAGTCACTAGATACATCCCCGCCATTGTCTGACAATCAACAAGAGAAGGTTACCGAATCTATATCTTCACCAACACCTGTTGTCAACACTTCATCAGTTGAGGGGGAGATTCCGATTCGTTAAGTTTTCGAAAGTACTTTATTCCCAGATGTCACTCCCAATGAGTACATTGTCGGTACCTCATACACACATAGTACGACAACATCTGGATGGAAGAACCCTCTCACTGAAATCCTTGAAGACCTATAAAACTTACCTTCCACCAGCTCTGTTCCCGAGTATTCAATTCCGTCAAGAATTCAACGAGATTATTCAATTGACAATGTCACAGGTCCTCTTGAATCAGGCGTGTCCACCAGAAGCTAGACCAAAAACATCAACAGTTGTCTGTTTTCTTGTTTCGTCTCTCACATAGATCCCCAGTCACTGGAAATGGCACTACAAGAACCAAGCTGGGTGGGTGCTATGCATGAGGAATTAAATATGTTTGATAAGCTCAAAGTTTGGAGATTGGTTGAGCTGCCCCTTGGAAAGAAATATACAAGATGGGTTTTTCGCATCAAGCAAGATGATACGGGTGTTATAGTTCGAAATAAAGCACGACTCATTGTTCGTGGCTTTCGTCAGGTTGAAGGATTAGACTACACTGAAGTGTATGCCCCTGTAGCTCGACTTGAGGCTATTCGGATTTTTCGGGCATATGCCTCCTACATGGTTTTCACAGTATATCAGATGGATGTCAAAACAACGTTCTTTTATGGAGAAGTCAAGGAGAAAATTTATGTGGATCAGCCAACGGGGGTTGTTGACTCAAAGAATCCATATCATGTCTACAAGTTAGATAAATCACTTTATGGTCTTCATCAAGCGCCTCGGGCATGGTATGCAGTGTTGACGACTCATCTTCTGGGTCGTGGTTGCAAGAGAGGAACCATCGATCAAACTCTACTCAATAAAATTGTGGGGAAATATTTGATTCTGGTTTAGGTATATGTGGACGATATCATCTTCGGATCTACAAGTGCTGCTCTGTGTTC
Source organism: Bidens hawaiensis (assembly GCF_021521415.1). NCBI lineage: Eukaryota > Viridiplantae > Streptophyta > Magnoliopsida > Asterales > Asteraceae > Bidens > Bidens hawaiensis. Next base: position 109,658 of record NW_027493190.1, on the reverse strand, counting down.
TGAATTTGAAGAGTTGATGAAGAAGAGATTTGAAATGAGCTCACTATAGGAGATGACAAAGTTTCTGGGGTTACAGGTTCGTCAGAGCTCGACGGGAATTTTGCTGCATCAAGGAAAGTATGTTGAAGGCATGTTAGCAAAGTTCTAGTTTCAAGATTCCAAGACCGCAACAACTCCTATGGCTGAAAGACCTCTTCTGTCATCTGATCCTGAAGGGAATCCCGTAGATCAAATGTACTATCGGTCAATGATCGGATCCCAGATGTATCTTACCGCCAGTCGCCCTGACATCATGTTTGTTGTATGCCAATGCGCTCACTTCCAGGCTAATCCTAAACTCTCTCATTTAATTGCTGTTAAACGTATTTTTAGATATCTGAAAGGGAAACCGAAGCTAGGTCTTTGGTACCCCAAAAACTCATATTTTGATTTATATGATTTTTCTGATAGCAACTATGGTGGAGATGATATTAACAGGAAATCCACATCTGCTGGTTGTCAATTCTTGAGCGATCGACTCATTTCATGGCAGTGCAAGAGACAACAAACGGTGTCCCCATCCACTGCGGAGGATGAATATGTTGCTGCATCAGCTTGTTGCTCACTAGTTATCTGTATGCAACATCAATTACTGGATTACGGTTTGGAATTTCTTGACACCCCAATCTTTTGTGATAATGATGCTGCTATTGCTATTGTTAAAAATCCTGTTTAGAATTCAAAAACCAAGCACAACGATATTAAAGTTCATTTTATTTGTGACTGTTATGACCGTAAATTGATTCATCTTGAGCAAGTTCACACTGATAATAATGTGGCGGACTTATTTACAAAACTGGTCGGAACAGCCAGATTTAATGTGATTGTTGGGTTTCTTAAAATTATTCGTTTCGTTGATTGAGTCTTTTTAAGGTTAATTTTATACATATTTTTAATTTTGCACAAATTTAGGGAGAGAAAATTAAAAAATTCAAAAAGAGTGTGTGTGTGTTTCTATTAAAAAAATATTTGTTTTATACACTCTTGCTTAAAATCATGTCGGCTGCTCAACTTTGAAGGAAATATAGATTTGCATGTTTGGTCCTGTTATATACTTGTAGACATACAGGATAACCATTCACCTAAAGACTGATAGCATCTGGGGTGATTGTGATGTGTTTTGTTTTTGACTCTTTTGCTTAAAATTATGTAGGTTACTCTAAGTTTGAGGGACATGTATTTTTATATGTTTTTGGTCCTGTTAACTATCTTTAGACATACGTGATAACCATTTACCTGAAAACTAAGAGTGACTAGGGCGACTGAGTTTTAAATTGTCTTATGTAATTCTCCAGGAAATGATACGATTATTCAGTTATGAGCTTGTTAAAAGCTTTAAATATTTTCAAGTGAAAATTGATACAACCTTTAGAAAATGATAGGAAAATTGATTTTGTGTGCCTAACGAGTGAAGTTACTAGGTTTAAAAGACTCTAGAACAGTCATTGATTTGCATGGTAGCTTTCCATGATGCGTAAAAGTTGAAGTGATATAAACTAAATATGTTAAACTTACTGTGGAGAGTCATTTTGAAGAAATGTGCATGTCTCCAGATATATTTCTCCGAATGATAGCCAGAAAAGAAATTACCCAGTCATACACAACCCCGTTAGTGTCTTGATCTCCAAAAATATTATGTCTTTGTTTTGCCAAAAAAATAAAAATAAATTATATATATATATATATATATATATATATATATATATATATATATATATATATATATATACTGCAAGGGCGGGGCATTCAAATAAGTCCTAAACACTCTAAATATAAGGCAGTCCAACGTTCAACCTTAAAGATTATATTTTTACTCATATAAAGAAAAACTTTTTGATCAAGCACTAGGGGTTGGAGTAAATTGGGGTGATCTAGCGAAAGCCAAATACGCTTTGAGAAGATATAGGAGACATCACAGGTCCATGAGTGATGTCCATCTAAGATTTATGCTAAACTGAACCTAACTAGTATAACTGATATAATGAAAATCATGCTAAGTCTATTATACATGCTACAACCTGTCTCTTTATGTCATAATAACACTGAACATGAATATTTGTGAAAGCATCTTAATCAATGTGATTCCATGTTCGGATCTTTTCTTCAAATGTTGCATTTTTTATCAAAACTGAAATCTGATCACAAAAAGGTTTATCAAAATTACAAGAAGACCAAGTGATTAAATTTTGTTTTATTTATTTATTTATTTATTAATCCTTATTTTATTTTTGTGTAATTTTACCTTTTAACTACTCTCATCGAAACGGATGCTATAAGGAATCGTTTTTAAATCATGGATCTCATCGGTTTTGGGCTCAAAATATGCTTACAATCCATTATCCTTGGTTTGAACAATGTATCTTGGGCCTGGTTTCTTTCAGTTCTCAGCCCATAGGGTTTTCGGCCCATCTTAAGATATTTTGTATAAAAGACAGTTGGTCTGCATTATTGGCCTTACTTTTTAAAATTTTCATACTCTCAACCTCTCTCATGGCCGAAACCTTTGGTCTTCCGTGATATCAAGACAAATAAGATCTTATATTTCAAGTTATCTCATGATCTTTGCTTAATCATGTAAATGAATGAGAAGGGAAACATGCCTGATCCACTTTGAATGGTGTTGATGCCTGATTGGTGCTCTTGTGATAGATTTTTCTTAGGATGAGTGATTGATATAACTGTGAATTGTATTGTTATGTATGGAGAGGTTCTTGAGGTTGTAGGGTTGATTGTCAATGGTGATTTATGTTGTTTGGAGAAGATGACCCGTTTCTCGAGGAGAAACTCAAAGGATTTTCAACCGAGATCATCGTGTATCCTTAGATCTAGGGTTTTTGGGTCCTTTGAGGGAAAACATTTGGTCAACAAAGAGTTCTCGGTTGACTGTTGACCGATAACTCCCTTGTTGACCAAGAACTCCTTTGAGTGACAGAGAAGTTATGTTTTCAGGGGATCTGGATAGAAAACACCAACCTTGGACCGAAAACTCAATGTGTGGACAGAGAACTCTTCCCAGGACCGAAAACTCATATTAAATTTACTTTAATATCCAATTTTGTCTGAGTTTATCATTTTTGTTCCCTACAGTTTTGTGAATTAGATATTTGTCCTTATGATATTGAGTTATTATTAAATTAAGTGAATGGTTTTATTAATTTGACTCGTTTGTTGCAGTAATGGCTGATCAAGCTCCTTTGAAGTTTGTGGATACTCAAAATATAGTTGGATGCTTGTATGATCCACCCCTGGTGCGTAAAGAATTCAAATCCTTAATCGTGAGGCTCAACACATGCAGGATTTCTCATGTCATACGAGAAACTCCGGTTATATGCAAGAAAATGGTGACGGAGTTCTGGAGCAACGCCTCTATTAATCAACGGGGTGCCGAGGGAGTCGTTACCATTGACTCCAAGATTTAAAATAAGCCGGTCGTCATCTAAGAGGCCATTATTCGCTATGTGCTATTGTTTGGTGATCAACCAGACTATCCAACAGAGTATCCAACTGATACTGTTGCTGAAGTTGCACTGTGGATGGGATATGAAGGATCTTACCCTCCAGCGATCAAGAAATTATTTCATCCATACTGGAGGTTCTTGATCCACACGTTCTTCACGTGTGTGTCAGGACGCAAAGGGGATTCAGACGAAATTAGCCACATTCAGATGTCGGCTGTGGTTGCTCTGATCATGAACTGGAACTGTAATTACTCTAAGTTCGTGTTCGATGAGATGATGAGCAATATGACGAGGAAGAAGAAGGAGATGTTTCTCATGTACCCGAGGTTTCTATAGATGATCTTTGACTTCCACTACCCCGATCTTGTCAAGTCTGTAGAAACGCTCGATCTGAAAGCCATGGGACCCAATACCTCTGGGTTAATGAAGCAGTCCAGGAAGGGATCAAAGGTCGTGTACAAAGGCCTTCACGAATTGGTCAAGTTCGGGAAGTTTGCTGAGACAGAGGTTGCTCCTTCTAGTGCTTCGATTGCTGAAAAGCATGTGACACCTTGTCGGAGGTTCACTGCTTCGTTTGAAACCATCTCTGATGATGATGGACCTGAAATATCTCTAATACAACACATGAAGATAGAACACCGAAAAATTGAAACTACACCTACTGTTGATCAATTAAAGGATTTTGAGGAATTCAAAGACCAGCTCCAGTCGACTTCATTGAAACCTCCTCAATCAGTCGTTGCGACACAAGATGAAGAGATTCTTGAAGAACCAGCCACCGATCTTATTCCACGAAAGCGAAGAAAGAAAGATCCAAGACCCGGCGTACTGGTTACTGAAACTACAACAACAAGCCAACAACCTGAATGTGAGTCGGAAACTGCTAAGATTCACGTTGATACAAGCTTACCCACTGCTGAACAAATTTTCGATGATATAGCACATGAGTTCGATTTTGAGGCTGATATTCCATTTGTTGACGAGCCATCGGGATCATCTAACCCGATTGGTCAGCCAAGTTCAAACGCTACTGAGAAGATTGCTCACATCCTTGCTATGCAAGACAAATTTATGCAGGATAAGGGCAAGGAAATTACACTTGATGCTGAACCCGTGGATGTACAAGCCTTACAACGTCGAGTCTTTGAACTCAAACAAGATTCAGTTGTGAAGGATGTGCGCATCTAAGAACTTGAAGCCAACACCACTGATAAAGATTCAAAGTTCAAAGAGCTTCAGTCTAATATGGGTGGTCTTACTACTATGTACCTGGACCTCCAACAGAAACTTGTTCAAAAGTTTAGAGATGAATTCAAAAGCAGTGAAGACAGTGCTTCAAAGACACCCGTTGGTTATCAAGGTGGAAGTTCTAGTGGATGCACGACTTCAAATATAGATGCATCTGATCCACTAGAACAGTATCTCTCTGCACCTTCAAGAACTACTGAGCAATCTGACAGACTTCAAAAGAAGATTCTTATTATGAAGAATTCGAATCAAAATGTTGAATCTTCTGATCATCCAGACAAGTTTATCGTTGAGTTCAAGAAAGGGTTCTCCGAAAATTATGGTGATAGGTTTGGAGTTATGTCATGGGGGTTCGATGTTGACAAGTCCATGTGGTGGGTAAAGCAAAAGTCCGGAAACACTAAGTATTATAAGAAGATGAAGGGCTTTGGATCTTGGACGAAGGAGGATCTTAGTGACCTCATAAATGCTCCATTTCACAATCCAAACAATGGCAAGAGGGCTATCGACTTTTGGAACTTCTTAAGGAAACAAGTTGATAAAGGGTTCCCGAATATGTCAACAGCTGAGTCGTTCTTGAAAAAGGCCAAGAGTTAGAGACCCAAAGACCGGAAAGACGATGCTCAACGTGATGTGGCCTGCAACCAACAGAGCATCTCACATTCCTCTATCCACTTCCATTCCCGAGGGGTCACTTGATGAGATGCAGTTCTGGACATACGACAGTGAAACTGAAACAGTTGTTATTCGTCTACGAAAATGACAGTTTCGGTTCGTCGATCCACATGATTTGCTGAAATTCCATGAACGAGAAATCAAGACTCTTAGCAAATTTCAGATCGTGGCAGAACCATTGTTTGAGCCTACTTCTAAGGAGTACACAAAGATGGTGGGATCGATTATAAGAATGGGCTTGTGGTTTGGAGGATATAGAGAAGCAGACACTAATATTCTGAAGCATGATTGAAGATAAAGATACAAACCAAGGGGGAGATTGTTGGGCCTATACCAGTTTGGTTTGTACTTTGGTCTTGTTTTGTTAGTATTTTGTTTTGGGCTTGTATGTAATCCGACATCCTAGTGATCTAGGTGGGCTTTGGGCTAGGTTGTAGTCCCTATATATAGATGTATTGTATCTAGGGTAAAGGTTGGCTGTTCATAAGTTTGTGTGAACGAGATCGTGTGTAACAAAGTGCTTAAGCATTTGAACGAGATTGTTGGGACTATACCAGTTTGGTTTGTACTTTGGTCTTGTTTTGTTAGTATTTCATTTTGTGCTTGTATGTAAACTGAGATCCTAGTGATCTTGGTGGGCTTTGGGCTTGTATTGGGCTAGGTTGTAGTCCTTATATATATAGATGTCTTGTATATAGGGTAAAGGTAGGACGTTCATAAGTTTGTGTGAACGAGATCGTGTGTAACAAAGTGATTAAGCACCTGACGTATAATACATGTGTTTTGAAGCATCGTGCTCGTGTTCTTTACTTGTTTTCCTGCTTTACATTGAATCATCTCGTGTTAATTTCCGCTTAACAACGAGATTGTTGATAACATTGAAAGATCCGTTCTAAGGACTTACATTCACAGAATCAGGCTAGTGTTCCAGAATAATAATGGACCCGATAATGAGGGGATGTGCCCGACTAGGGGGAGTATTGTGTGAAGTGTATTGTTGGCTACACAAATGGGGGTTTATTCAAGGACATCACGTCTATTAACCGCTAAGAGACTAAGCATGCTTCACAAAGGAAGATTCAAGGCTAACACCCACCTACCTTGCAATACTTAGATGTCGAGGTTCCATTGGATATTTTGTTTCATCGATCTCCATTCTTGCCGAGGACGGTATCATGATAACTTTTTGTATCTTTCACTTTTCACATGTAACCATCGTTAAATTAGTTGAAGTGAGAAAGGAAAGTAAAGCTAATATTATTTAACTGTTCTACGGGTAAGGATGACGACATCAAATTACAGAGGACGGTGGTACTGTGGTGGGCGATGGAGAATGTAACATTCGTAAATTTTCAAACCCGAAAACCCGACCCATTTTAAATTTTCGATTTTGTTTGTAAATACACACCCCCCCCCCCCACACACACACATATATATATATATATCAAGTTTCGTTTCATATATGTTATGTTTTTGTATTTATATTTGTTAAACCGGCCCGTTTTGTCATTTCAATAAACTCTTATTTGTTTTTTATCAATGATATATTATTCACGATGATTTAGGTTTATTGTTAATTCGTTTCTATTCATTTTGTTTAAAACTCCGAGATTTAAAGTCTTTATTTAAGCGATTTGCAAACTAGCCGGGTATAATATGATAGATATCCAAGGTATACAATTTTTTTCATTTCTAAAAACATATCAAGGATCAATATGTAATTATATTTTAATTTCTGTTTTAAAGGAATATGAAAGTTGAGGGGGCTAATATGTAAATTTAATTAAAATATATTATTATTAAAATAAACCCAACCGCCAGCCCTCATCCCCTTCGCGGTTTTCCGGCCACCGGAATCCGGGGAGCCCGACGGCTCAGGCGAGCCACCAAAACACGTTCAAACTCGCGTCAAAACTCAATTAAAGGCTCGTAAAGTCTTTAGTCAGTAACGGCAATTCGTAACCATCGATTAATAACGCCTAACAACAACTAATTAAGTGTAATTCAAGCCGGTAACCACTTGATTATATTTAAAATACTAATAATGATTACTTAACTGTATACGCTCCAATTGAGACTATTAAAAGGACCCTAATCTTCAACAAAGCTGGTTTATAACAACAAATCAACCTAATATTCTCTCTATATACCGTTGTGTTATTCAAAAATATGATTCCGGCCACCCTCCGTTCACCATCATTCTGCCACGTTTCCGGTTTGTGAGATTTGATCGTTTCAAGTTTAGCTTCAACTTCAAGGTGAGTTTCTCACACCTTTTTTTTTAACTCTTTTACATACCTTTGGGGTAACATATATATCCTATTCAAATCAATTTTATAAAACTACAATTCACATCATGGACTTGTGTATTACTTGTTACTTGCTCAAAATTACTTGCATGTGTTTTCCTCAATAAGTATGATCATACGCCCCCCCCTTTGCACTCAGGACCATTTGTTTCGAGTGGAAAAGGGACCCTGATCTGAGTACGTTGGTTGTTACTAGCTGGAAGAGACCCTTACTTGCGCTATTATTTCACAAGTTTCATGGAATTGTATGATTTTTTACGTATTTATATCAAAACTTTTGTGAACTCACCAACTATTCATTTAGTTGACTTTATTTTATATATATGCTACAAGTATCGTTATTAGAGGATGATACACGGAAAAGACACTAGAACTTAAGGTATTGCAATAAATGGACAAATTGTTAAATTGTTCTTGTTTTTCTTGTATTTCTTTATCTTCGAACTTGTGTATTTGATGCTTAAACTAATTAATGATAATATTGTCACTTAATAGTGCCACATGTGTTTTAAGAAATTTTTACGTCACACACAGCTGTTGTCGCTTAACCCGGGGTGTTGCAGATTAGACGTAGTGTTCTAGTTGGTTATAGCTTATTATAATTACTTGTTTAGGGTTGCATGATTAGAAATTATGTGGTCCCTATTTAATTGTTCAATGCACATGCTATATTATTTTATTATTATTGATTCATTTACGCCTCATGCACACACACAAGTCCAAGGCTTATGCCTAAAAACAAAGATTTTCAAACTATTTCAACAATCAATTTTTTTTTGGGTTTTTGATATTTCTTCTTCTTAAAGATGGTTCTACGTGGCAGGTAAGCAATAACCGGAAGGGGATCGTGCTTTTTTCTGAATTCTAGATACCAAGGTTATTGAAACATTCGAATAAGTAATGCGCATTAATCCCAATCAAAAGCGGGATCCGGTTGCTTACCTGGAGAGTTCAGAAAGGGCATGAAACTTATTAGGCCAAAACCTACCACTTCCAACACCATATGAATCACAACTTTAAAGCTTTCAAATTGACTATGTCCTCTTTTTGTTATCCTCGACGTCACCCTCGAAACTCAACTCGCAAAATGACGGCTCAGATTATCACGCTATTGGCCGCTGTGATCTATGATAACCCAAAATCCATCAATTGTAAATTGCTCTTGGGAGATACGTGTATTCCTTGGTGTTTTTACACAAATTCACTCATGTTTGGAAATTTACACCTCAACCCCTCATGTTTCTTTATTACCACTTCAAGCACAAACAATGTTTTGGTTTCAGCAATTCAAACACACAAACTTACCACCTCTAAACAATCACCATTTCGACATTTATATTTAAACAAAGACAAAAGTATAAATTTTGTCTTTTAAACATAGATGATTTATGGATCATGTCATTTAAAAAGTTTACTTTCCTGCAGTGTCCTTTATATGACAAGTTTGCTTGTTTTTTGTCTTTTACACTAACGATCATCCAAAAAGTTAGTTAATCTATGCCAAATGCAAGACATGTTAGGGATGTTAATCACACATTTGCTTTATATTTTTAAACTAATAAATTAATATGGGTTCTACTCATAAAATAAAATGAGAATCCCCAACACAAAAAAAAACCTACACTGGTCACCAGCAACCACTTCGTTTCCATCCATCTGATACTCAACCTCCCCAACCTCCTCAATTCCATCCAGCAGCCTCCCCTCTACAGTCGGCGACCACCATCGACATAACAGCCTTAATTCCACAATCAAAATCCGACCTGGTTGTCTTGATACGAATTGTGAACAAATCAATGAGTAAATATAGGATAAATCATCTAGGATTTTCAAGCTAATATCCACTTAGACCACCCGCTATGGGCGCCTAATGGGGTGAAGGCGGGCGCTGTTGGGCACTGAACACCACCAAGGGGCGCCCTTAATGGTGGGGCACGGTGGTGCCCATGGTTGGAACGACCGGCGCAGAAGAAGAAATTAAGTGCCCCCTCTCCAACAACTCTCTCCATCTCTCTCTCTCTCACACACACATACATATGTGTGTATATATATATATAAATAGGCGTCTTGGGACATTAATCCACAGCGGGGAATTATTGGTTGGGTCTTCGATGTCCCCCGGTGCTTACGTGGCACTATGGAGGGGCTTCGAAGCCCCCCACTATAGAGGTCGGTCTTACAAGTTAACGCGATTGGGGAAACAACGAGTGCGGTTAGCGGCAGTTCAGGCAACGAGATCCGGTGTCGGAATTGGCAACTTTGGTGGTCGTTATGTCGCCGGAAAAGCTGCACCCGTGGTGGTCAGTTTGGTAGTACTGATAGATGTAGGAGGGTTGTTGTAGAGGGCAAACATAGGAGGTGGTGGTGGAAGACGGTTGTGGTGGGGACGGTGGGTTGATGTGGGTTGATGCCTTGATGATGGTGAGTTCAAGTTGGGATGGAGGTTGTGAGTTCAGACTTTAACTAGTATTGTTACCCGCGCTTCGCTGCGCGGGGTAAAGTGAACTACTACATGTGCGTTGCGCCATATCACGTTTAACTCATTGCATGTTTAAGTGGTTAGAACGTTGTACATGGAGTTGTTTTACATTAAGACAACAAATTTATTCATGATGTTGAAGTCCAGATTACTACGAAGTACTAACAAGCATCCCCATCTTGACACCTACAAAAACCGTTTTTGATACCATTAGTACATATTAATTAATATAAATTAGAAGCATACGCCAACCTAACCATATATAAAACTTTAAATTTAACAATAGGCCGTCAATCCTAACTATATAAATAGACCAATTGATTTTATCACATGTAACAAAAACTCAAGTGGTTAAGCATGCCTTGTTCGTGTTAACTTGCCTATACGCAGGGTGTGTTCAGATTCACATGTCTTAACTAACCTCATATTTCTTCCAAAATGAGTTTAGTTCATATTTCGTTCCAATCCATATTTTACCCAAACAATTTTTTTTTTGAAATTGATCCGTTAAGATTGGGCTGACTTTCATTTAAAAGGAAATCAACTAAAAATTTCCCGATTGTTATAGCCTTAGTAAACGTACTTAAACATCTACCAAATTCCAGCACACGAAGATACTATAATGGCATGGTTTTTATTAAGCTAATAGTTGAGTTTTCCATATATAAATTATGTTGAACATTTTACTTTTTTTTAACATGACAGTTGACTATTGATATACTAACGTAATTTGAACGTTGACTATTTTGACTACGCGGTTCATAAAGAAATTGGCCTTCCCTATTATGTTTGTTCATTTACAATCAAACTTGAAAATAACATGTTTTCTCTTTCGGGTAAGTGTGATTATTTTGTTTAGCAAACTTACCCAAAAGGATTTAGATTTTTGAATATAAATATAAAAATTATACCACTTTGTAAAATAATTATTGTGTTCAACTACCGTAATTAACTGTATCACATTTTATCCGGCTTCCTTCATATAAGGGAGAACTTGAAATGTTGAAACTATAATATAGTTAGATGGATTCTAAAGGGGGAAAAATTATGAATGGTATAGAGGTAGGGTAGTAAAAAGACCCAAACATCCCTAAAGACCACTCGCGGGTGGTAAAGGACCCCCTCAAAAGTCATCCGCGGAACGTATTAATCACCCGCACAACTCAAGTCAGAGGAAGAACAATAATAAGATCCAGAGACAATTCGCGGGAGAATCCAAGCGCCCTCAGAAGTCATACGCAGGGTACTATCCCCACCCACGAAGATGACCAGAAGGTGACATCAGAGGGATAGCTGTTGTTTTGGTCAAAAACAATCAAGGATAATGTAACGAAATTTGTAAAGTGAGGTTTAGTGCTTGAATGATAACAATGATTATGAAGCAAATGAAAGAAAGAACACAATGATTTGTTGCGAGGAAATACCCTTGATCTTGGTCGGATCGCCGGCACAAAAACCCCGGGTGATGACAAATCGTCTATCACCACTTTATTAATCACAAAATGGTGTTACAAGGTTGGAGATTATGATCAATGAATACAAGATTGCCAAGTGTGTGTGGTAACTGTTATTTTGCTCTGTGAATGCTATTAAACGTGTTATGTGTAACCTAATTGTTCATCAGCTCAATTTAATATAAAAACAAACAATAACAACTAATCCTATTTTTGCGCCACTTCTCCCACTAGCCGTTTCCAACTTTTTGACCACGTGATGAATGAGTCCAGTAGCGACGTAATAGGTAGACTAGGTCTTCCAGCCGTTATATCTGTGAAATATAAACTACACATGAGAAACAATCATTAGTAACAACAAGTACTGAGGATCCTTGATCCTGGCTCAAATCTGGATAATTGATTCAGTTGGATCTCAAGGATAACCTATCCTCAGTATTTATTATCAAGTGCCCTAACAATTTCCCCCAAAATGGCGGTTGCAAGTGGGTGACAACTGGCATTTTAAATTTCAAATCCTTGGAAAAAATAATTAAACATGATAGGACAAGTTAAGAGTTATAATACGCGGTTACTATATATCTTGGGAACCACCACTCCGCCTATATATGAGAATAGGTTAACCCTTTATATCCTCATATCTCCGAAAATCAGGTATTCTACTTCTATCCTTTCTCTTTCTTCAACAATATTTTCTTTCAAAAATATGTCCACCGCTTCATCTTCTTCCTCCGATGAGTCGGAGCTACTAGAAATGATGTCCCAAAATCTCCTTTCTAACCCTTCCTTAGAAATATGTAAGTTCACCGATCCCGAAATCGACGGTTTGATTCCACTGTTTCTATCAGAGACCATCTTTCTGCCCTTCGATTCTTCAGTCCGATGCGACGCTGACGCATACTCGAAAAACTGGGTTTGCTTTCTGGCTTGTCCTTTCTTCATTGGTTACTCGTATCCCTTCCCTTCTTTTACCCAAAGCTTCTTCGACTCAACCAAAATGTGTTATATCCAGGCTATGCTGATGATATGGAGGGTCTTGCGCACCATTGAGAGGATAATAGAGGAAGAGAATATTGAGTTCAGTGTCCAGGAGCTATCACACCTTTACATATTAACCAATCATGGGTCAAACCGATTCATTTTGAAATCCAAACCTCAACAACCAACTTCGATTTCCAAAGTTACCCAAAATGGTTCCTTTTGGAGGAATCAATTCTTTTTTGTTAATCAAAGCTCCATTTCTGGTGGGGTTGATCTACTGTTGAAATGGGTTAAAAAGGGTAGGATCCTAGATCCTTGAAAAAGAAACGGTTTAGGATAACTGATCTTTCTTTTAATCATTTTTCTTTGTTTTTTCTTCTCGCATTGGATAACTTCCTTCGTTGGCTAACCTACCTGGAACAAGAGATAAAGCAAAGAAATTTCTGGCCCTGGATCTTGAATTTAGCACCTTCTAGGCCAAATTTATTGAATCATTTTGTGAATAATATTCAGAATCCACCAGCAATTTGTCAAGTAAGATCTTAAAGTTTTATAATAAAGTAAATTAACAGAAAACATATCTTTTCCTTATGCTTTTTAGGCGCTCAAAAGTCCAATAAATCAGTCAGCAAGTTCTCCTCGGACGATATCGATAGCCTTATATCTCCACAAGTCGTCAAGAAAGAAGCTTTGAGAGCGGCTGTTGTTTCCGAGCCACGAACCGCTACTATCCGGGTCAAATCAGGAGCATCCAAGAGGACGAGAGCTTCAAAATCAGAAAGTCCTTTCGATACGCTCTTTGTAGTAAGTGTCCTTACCCCCGATAATTCATTTTTATGAATCAAGTATCCTTTCAAACTTGACCAATTGTCTTGTACAGGTCATGAACTCTTCCAAAGGCTATCATGAGAAGATCGTGAGTGAACTGGAGGAAAGCCTTACTGGGATGCGAACCGCGGATGCTACGAAGGACAAATCTCAAGCCAAGCTTGCTAAGGAGAAGAAGCGCCTGGATGATCTGCTATCCACAACGAAGTCCTAGCATCAAGATGGAGTGAAGCAGGCTACTAAAGAGGCCAAGATGCGGGCGGCCAAGTCAGTATTGCAAGCTAGGATCAAGATGGCTATGGAAGCTGGTGATCCTGCCTTTGATAGGTCAGCTTGGGATGTGGAGAAGTGGAAGCAAGCTCTGGTGGCGCTTGGTTGTGGAGATGATGAAGATGTTGAGATGGCTGAAGGGAGCGGAGCTTGAACAAGCAAGGAAGGAGCAGAGGTTGTGGAAGAAGAAGGTGCTGGAATGGGCGATGAAGGATGCAAAGAAAAGGCCTGAGCTCATGTTTCTTGTTAGGCCATGATTTTTATACTGAGGATCATTTATCCTAGACTGTCTTATAGATAGTTTATCCTTGAAATATACTTCGGGATATAAAGGATCGACGATCCTCGGTATTATTTATTTACTAACGATTGCATTTAGTATGGTGATGTGTTAGACATGTGTATCAACTTGAAGACACATTTGCATCGATTATCCTCGTGGAACATCCTATAGCTGGAATATGGATATAGGATCCTAATTCAACATAGCTGATTATGGACGAACTCTCTAGAAGATCGAAGTTTAAATATCACCAACGGCTGAACGACTGGTTCTTCCACTTTCCTCGCAATTGAACGAGTATTCGCCCGTGGTAAAAGTCATGGAGCGGCTAGTGGAAGACTTCCGTCTAATTAGGAGATATTGTTATTATTATGTTATTATTTAAACGAGTAATGATCGACTAGATAAGCGACACTTGTATTCACACACACGAGAGCAGATTCAATAATTCTCTCTACGCACTAGCTTACATTGTAGCCTCGATCATATACTCCAAAAGCATTTGTAACCACTTTTCGATTATTAATAAACTCGACGGTGATAGTTTTCACCGTCCGAGGGTTTTTTTGTGTCGGAGACCACGATAATCATATACTCACCGACCAAAGGTTACCTTGTTGATCATTGACTAAAGTAATCCGACCAAAGATTATCTTATTAATCCTTGACCGGAGTTATTTTACCAACGATTACCTTGATAAGTTTTGACCGAAGTAAGACTATCGTGATTAAGGACTTTTTCCCTCGTGATCAAATCATTGTGTTCACCAATATTAAGCTTATACACTTGTCATTATCGAGCTAGCACCTTACCTCACATAACAGATTTGGATACTTGATCGTAGATTTTTGTCCAAAACAATTTGGCGCCCACCGTGGGGCAATTGGTGCTATAATCCAGAAAAAGCCTTGTCAATATTCAACCTTTCATACCCATATCACCATCAATGGCCTCTCAATCATCCTCTGCTTCATCAACCATGCCGACTACGGCCCCTCTCTCATCGAGAACTTTGCCACCGCTGCCTCCGCCAATCACGGGAGCACCAAGGGCTGCTGCTGCTGGAAGCAAGACGCAACTACCAGTCTTCCAGAGCTCAAAAACTGCTGCTGCTGCCCCGGTGGTTAGTACTAACAGTGATGTTTCATCTATGTTTTCGCAGGTCAATGCATACATGGAGCAGCATAATAAGACTAATCAGAAGATCCTACGTGAGATTGAGGATCTCAAGAAGAACAAGAGGCCAGCAGAGGATCTCACCCCCTTGATGCCCAGGATGTTGGATTTCAGCAGTCCAGAATCCATGGCGAAGTTTTCGCAAGGATCGTCCATCCTCCAACCAGGGTCTATGGGTCGACAGACTCAAGGATCCTCAATGTTTCAGTCAGGATCCTCTATCCTTCAACAAGGGTTCACGGGTCACCAAGCTCAAGGATCCTCACTCTTTCAGCCAGGATCCTCTATCCTTCAACAGAGGCCCATGAGTCAACAAGCTCAAGGATTCTCCTTAGATCTGCCAATGTCATCTAACTTCCATCAAGGATCCATCGGTCAGCAAAGCCAAGGATCCTCATATTATCAATGAGAGTCAACCTTCTTTCCGCCGGGATCTGCTGGGACTTATCCTTAGCAAGGATCCTTCTTTCAGAATCAAGGATCCTCAGAAGTACAACAGCAATGATCCTCCGAAGTCCATGAAGGAGATATAATCCCCATGCAGACCATAGCTTCTGGAGGGCCTACTCCGATTGCTGACTCCTCTTATCCCAGATACTCGTCTGGAATACCAAATTCCACCCAGCAGAGAGGTAACTTGTACGATCCTATATCTTTAGTTACTAACCATGTTCCCATGCAGGATTCAGGTATCAACCAGGCCATGTCCAGGGAAATACATAAGTTAAAGGATATGATATCCAGTGTCCCGGGAGTGATACGTCCAATTCCTGAAATACTGGAGGGGAGTCACAAATTGTCACGATTCGCTCCACCCATATGTGATGCTGAAATTCCAAAGCGGTTTCAAACTCCCAACATGAAGACATCTGATGGGAGCACTGATCCTGAGGAACATGTTGCCCAATATCGGGAGAGAATGGAAATTAATCCTGTACCTGAGAAACTCAAAGAGGCTTGCCTTTGTAAAGGATTTGGAGCCACATTAACGGGAGCTGCACTAAAATGGCTGCTAAGTCTTCCCCCTTTCTCGGTTACATCTTTCTCTCATTTAGTTAATTTGTTTAACACTCAATTTTCCTGTAGTCGGAAATTTGAGAGGTTGACCAGTGATTTGTATCGTGTTATCCAAACCAGTGATGAATCCCTTAGGGATTTCATTACGAGGTTCGGAAAGGAAGCTCTAGAAATCCCAAACCTTGATATGACTACTGCTGTTGAAGCATTCAAGATGGGAATTCAAAAGAGCTCCCCTTTTTATGATGATTTAGTGATGACTCCATGTAGGACATTAGATGAAGTCAGAAGCAGGGATTTGAGATACATCCGCCTAGAGGAAGATAAAAAGATCCAGGATCGTCTCGGTGGACAAACGAAACAAGAAACTCCCGAGAAGAATAAAGGATCCTGGAATAGGAACAACAATGCGAAGCCGTATGCCAAGTTCAACAATCAGAATGTGCGGGCAGTTGAAGAAGGGGAAGACAGCGAAGACTATCCTTGCATCTCCGACTATTGTTTCTCTGTAGATACTCATGGCTTGATTTGTGCCATGAAGGATCTGGGAGAAAAAGCAAGGTGGCCCCAAAAGAATGAAAAGGTCATCGGCTTCAAAGACAAATCTAAGTGGTGCGCCTTTCACGAAGATTTTGGCCATGCAACAGACGAATGTATCGCCTTAAGGAAAGAAATTTGGTACCTTTTTAGCAAAGGTCACTTTAAAGAACTCTTGGGAAGAAAGAAATCCAAGATCCAGGATCCTGAAGATCTTCCACAGAAAGAAACACCACCACCACCAGATGCCATGTGATCAACTTCGTCTCCAGAGACTACGAGCTATTCCAAGATTCTTGTACCATCAAAGAAAATTCCGTAGAGAAGTTCGAGTTGGATGATGAAAGAAGACCGCTCATCCCCACTACTCGAGTGACTGATAAAAGAATATTTTTGAAATCAAGGATCCGGGATCCTCATCAGGACAAGCTGGATACGCAAGCAGTCAGTTTCATCTCTGGAGGATCAGACATATGTGGAACTTCTTTTTCCGCATCAAAAAGACTTGCCAAGGAGATCAAGATGGATAACGGAGATCATCCGATAGTGTCAACAACATTAACAACAGATAGAAGAATCTTCTTCGATGAGGAAGACAAGATGAACATCCAGGATCCTCATCACGACGGTTTAATTATTACTTTATTTATCTCTAACCATTATGTGCGCAGGATCCTAGTGGACGGTGGCAGCTCGGTCAACATTATCCAACATGATGTCCTGAAGAAGATGAACATCCCGGATTCAGAAATCGTTCCTAGAATGTCGGTGCTGGTCGGCTTCAGTGGCGAAACTAAAAAGACATTGGGGGACATCAACTTACCAATCTATATCGAAGGGTTAAATTCATATCAAACATTTTGTGTTATAGATAACCTCTCGTGTTGCAATGTTATTTTAGGTAGGCCTGGCTCCATGGAATGAAAGTAGTAGCCTCAACATATCACCAATGTATCAAGCTACCTACCCCTTGGGGAGTCGTGAAGATAGTGGGTGATCAAGCGGAGGCCAGAAACTACTATTCATCATCAATGAAGCCAACAGCCAAGCCAACCATAGCGTAGCAATTACAGCAACATCCTAGGAACGTGCTGGAGGCCCGGGAGAAAGTCCTTAAAGAAGTATCATTGGACCCCAAAGATTCAGAAATAAAGGTGTTCCTAGGATCCAATATCCCCAGTAAGACCGAGGAGGATATAGTATCCTTCTTATTGCGAAGAAGATCCACTTTTGCCTTCAAGCACTCGGATATGACAGGTATTTCAAAAGAGGTAATCACTCATAAAATCGGCCTTGATTTATCTGTAAAACCCGTCCACCAGAAGCGAAGGAAATTCGCTCCTGAGAGGAACAAGATCATACAAGAAGAAGTTGAAAAACTTCTTAACGCCGGTATGATCAGAGAGGTTCAATATCCTCGATGGCTAGCTAATGTGGTCGTTGTTTCAAAAAAGAATGGAAAGTGGAGGGTGTGTGTCGATTTTACCGATTTAAACAAGGCATGCCCCAAGGATGCTTTCCCATTACCACATATAGATGCCATGGTGGATGCAACGGCTGGACATGAAATGCTTACCTTTATGGATGCTTCCTCTGGATTCCAACAAATTCAGATGGATACATCTGATCAAGAAGATACAACATTCATGACTCCAACCGGCATATATTGTTATACTGCTATGCCATTTGAACTAAGAAATGCAGGGGCAACATACCAAAGATTAGTCAACATGATGTTCAAGGATCCGTTGGGTAAGACTATGGAAGTATACATAGATGACATGGTAGTGAAGTCAAAGAAAGCCGAGGATCACCTTAGAGACCTCGAGGAAGCATTCAATATCCTTGACCACTATAACATGAAACTAAATCCATCCAAATGCCACTTCGGTGTTAAGGCTGAAAATTTTCTGGGATATATGGTCACAAAGAGAGGAATTGAAGCAAGTCCGGAGCAAATCGAAGCCATTGTCAATCTCAAATCTCCTGCAAATGCCAAAGACGTCCAGAGACTCACCGGAAGAATAGCGGCCTTGAATAGATTCATCTCAAGATCCTCCGAGAAGTGCCAAGACTTCTATGATATTCTTAGAAAGAACAAGAAATTCGAGTGGACTGCAAAGCATGAAGCTGCACTTACAGCACTGAAGGATTACTTATCCTCAGCTCCAGCCCTAATGAAGCTTGTGGATGGAGAATCCTTGTATTTATATCTTGCAGTCTCAGGGAATGCAGTGAGTGCAGTCTTGGTAAAGGATCATGAAGGTGAACAACATCCTTTATACTATGTAAGTAAAAGCCTTCTAGATGCGGAGTCCAGGTATTCTCATTTAGAAAAACTAATTCTTGCACTTATTATGGCCTCTACTAAACTGAGACATTATTTTGAAACTCATCCTATTGTTTTGAAAACTAACTATCCTGTAAATAATGTTCTTAGAAAACCAGAGTTGTCAGGTAGAATGGCTAAGTGGGCTGTAAAATTGAGTGCATATGATATCCAATATGAGCCGAGAACAGCAATCAAGTCTCAAGCGCTAGTGGACTTTGTGGCTGATTTCACTAGTGATCTACAAAAAGAAGCTGACTTTGAGGTCTAACAACTGGAAAAGACCAAGGATCCTTGGATACTCTTCACAGATGGAGCATCCAACGTAAGAGGAACAGGATTAGGGATCCTACTGAAATCACCACAGGGGGACATAATACCCTAATCCATATCTTGTGAGTTCCAAGCAACAAACAATGAAGCAGAGTATGAGGCTCTGATCGCAGGCATGCAATTAGCCAAAAGCATGGAGATCAGGTACTTCAAGTTTATGTAGATCTTTATTGATAACTAACCACTTTAATGGCTCGTATGCTGTTAAAGGTGAGAAATTAATGAAATATTTAGATATTGTGAAGGAATTATCGAAATCCTTCGAAATATTTAGTATTACACAGGTAACGAGGGAAGAAAATGCTGGGGCAGATGCCTTGGCAAACTTAGCCTCATCTCTGAAGATTCTTGAGGATTTGAAAATCCCAATAATCCACATACTCTCGCCAGCAATAGGAGAGCAAGAAGTTTGGGAAATAACAAATGATAAGCAGATTGTGCTTTGGGATCCATTATCCTCGGACAATCAAGGATCCTGGATCCTCCCAATCAAAAAGTACATACAAACAGGAGAAATTCCTACAACAGAGAATCCCAGATCCTTCAAACTCAAGGTATCACACTACATTTTATTAAATGATATACTATATAGAAAATATCTTACAGGTCCATATTTGAGATGCATTGAGGATCCTGAGATCAAAGAAGTACTCAAAGATTTTCATGAAGGAGATTGCGGCAATCACACAGGTGGAAGAGCATTATTTTCTAGAATACTTAGAACCGGATACTTCTGGCCAACAATGAAGAAGGATGCTGTGGAGTATTCAAGGAAATGTGATGCTTGTCAAAGACATGCAAACATCCTTCATCAGCTGGTAGAGCCTTTATATCCTATATCCTCCTCATGGCCTTTCATGAAATGGGGTGTGGATATTTTAGGCAAATTACCAAAAGCACCCGGTGGAAAAGTCTTTATGCTTGCCATGAATGACTACTTCTCCAAATGGATTGAGGCAGAAGCATTTGTACAAGTCCGAGAAAGGGAAGTAATATCTTTTATTAAACGAAATATTATAACTAGATTTGGTATCCCTTCTGAAATTGTTCTTGACAATGGTTCCCAGTTTATCGGGAAAAGAACCACTAACTTCTGTAACAGTTGGGGCATCAAAATGATTACTTCCACTCCAGTTCATCCTCAAGCCAATGGCCAAGCTGAGTCTAGCAACAAAATCATCATCAACAATCTAAAGAAGAAACTAGGATCCAAAAAGGGAAAATGGGCTGAAGAACTTCCTTATGTTTTTTGGGCCGACAGAACTACGCCCAAAAATGCAACAGGCCAAACACCCTTCTCTTTGGTATTTGGATCAGAAGTAGTGATTCCCACAGAAATGGTGGTCCCTACTACAAGAACCAGCATCCGTGATCCTGAAACCAACGAAGGAATCCTTCTTGAAGACTTGGATACTATTGAAGAATTGAGAGACCTAGCAAAGATCAGAATGGCAGCTTATCAACAAATGATAGCTGGGGCATACAACAAAAATATCAGAATCAGAAGATTTCAAGAAGGAGATTTAGTGTTAAGGAAAGCCTTCCAAAACACAACAAATCCGGCTGATGGGAAGCTAGCACCCAAATGGGAAGGACCTTATCAAATTGAGTCGGAAGCAGGAAAGGGGGCATATCATTTGCTTACAATGGAAGGTAATAGACTACCAAGAGCATGGAATGCTATCCACCTAAAGAAATATTTTTTCTAATCAGGATCCCATATCCTGAGAGGATATATTATCCTAAGAGAATCAAGGATCCTAAAATCGGTAATATCTATCTAATTATCTATTCATTTTATATTCTTATTATTCTATGGATAATGTATTTTTAACATTTATCTTTTCCAAGTTTTTAAGTAACATGCAGATTTCAATAAGAAGTTCAATGTCTAAGAGGTTGGCCACCTCTACCTTACATTCAAGGTACTATCCTATCTCTCTCGGCTTAGCCCACGTTTTGATATGACTCCCGATGGTCATGTTCTCTAAGGTTTAAAGGTTCCCACCTTTCTTATAAATAGAGTTTCTACACTCTCGCCTGGAGCGCACGTTATCCAACGTATGGTCCGGGGCAGCGGGACCAGCACACACTTAGTGGCTGACAATTTCGTTGCTTTCGGCTATATGGAGGATCCTACGATATATGGTAGACGTACCATTTCCTAAGGTTTTAAAGGTTTTCACCTCTTCCCATGGGCCTTGTCGCAAGTATTAATTCTAAGGTTTTAGGGGTTTTCACCTCTTCTCAAGGGCCTTGTCACCAGTTTAACACCAGATTATTATTGGGCTTGTCCCTAGATTATTATTGGGCTTATCCCCAGGTTATTATAGGGCTTGTCCCCAGAATATTTGTTGGGCTTATCCCCAGATTGTTATTGGGCTTGTCCACAGAATGTTTGTTGGGCTTGTCCCCTGTTTATTATTTGGGTTTGTCCCCAGCTTAATGGGTTTGATCTTAGTTAACATTATGAAATATTTGCAACAGAATCACTAAGTTGTCTACGAAGGTCAAACACATAAGGATCCTGAATCCTAAACCTAGCACTTCAAGGATCGTTGAGAATTCAACATTTCTGGTAATTTAGGTCTGTCTAGACCTTCTGGTATGATCTCAATTAAATAACCTTTGTGTTATATTTATTTCAATAATTTTAAAAATTTCAGTTTAGAAAGTTATTCCTTTAAAACTGTTTTAAGGATACTTTATCCTAGAATTTACCCTTTGAAGAAATTATCATAAGATATGGTTTTCTACTATTTATCCTTTGAGGATGTTCTATCCTAAATGATTTTTTTTTAGGATCTTTAATCCTACAAGTCTTTTACTTAAAACTATCAATAATGCTAAACTTATACTCAACAAGTATTTGAAAATAATTAAACAAGTAAGTAGTCAAAAGATTTATATTAACTAGAATAAGCCCCAAGGACTTATCCAAAATTACCTAACCCGGACTTCACCATAAGAAAAGATGGACCATCCATCCGGGTTAGTTGGAAGTTACTAATTGTTCATAAAGTGTAGGAAATTAAAAACAGGGGCAACAAAGGCTTCATCCCCACAAACAGAGAATCCCTCCACCTTTGTCACCCCCGCCAATTGTCTTAAGGATCATAGATCCTTTACCCTAATTACTATTGTTCAAATACAAACCATGGAAATTGTTCATAAAAACATCGACACCAAATAAAAAAGTGGGCTCGGGCCTTGTCTTTAATATCCTTCATCGCCCACTTAAGCTGCTTCGTCAACAGCAGCATCATCTCCCCCCTTGCCAACTTCAGCCGCCTCCTTAACACCACTGGTCCCAGCATCGGTGTTCTCAAGCATCTCCTCATCGTCCTCACCACCAAGGTCCTTAAGAGCAGCCTTCCATTTCTCCACATCCAAAGCCGACTTATCGAAAGCGGGATCACCAGCCTCCGTCGCCATCTTGATCCGCGCCTGGAAGATCGACCTAGCAGCCCACACCTTGGCTTCATCAGTTGCCTGCTCCACTGCCTCTTGACGCTGGGCTTCGGCTAAGGATAGCTGATCCTCCAACTGCTTCTTCTCCTTAGAGAGCTGGGTCATAGCCTTGTCCTTAACAACCGCCGCCTTCCATAAACCTGCCATCTTCTCGCTCATCTGAAGAATAGTCTTCTCATAATAATCCCTCATTGCGACCACAGCCTATCAACAATTTTCATATCAAGATTGGGACGATACTGGATCCTAGATTATTAAAGATAGAAATATGATGCGCTTACAGAGTAGACAATGTCACAGTGAGCCTCGGGATCAGAGGATCTCTTCCTTTTGGAGGCTGCAGATTTGGCCCTGGTAGTGGCGGTCTTGGGCTCGGAGCTGGTACCAGCCTTTGAAGCCTCCTTCTTGACAGCAGGAGAGGTAACCATGCAATCGATGTCGTCAAGAGAAAACTTGAGTGCAAACTTTCCAGATTTCATGGTGCCTGTGGAAGAAAAATCGACAGATAAGTATTTTATTTTATTTTAATTACTTTAAAATTATTAACTTACTTGACATGCTTGAACTTGATGGGATATCGCAAAAGCCTTCAATAAAACGAACTTGAAAGGTTCTAACCGCGGTATCCAGATCCAGGAACCGTTTTGCTTTTTCTTCTGCTCCAGGTAATTTTCTTAGCGAAGCGAAGTTAACAACTACAAAAAACACAAACAGTGTAAGGTTAGAGATTGAAGAATAAGGATCCTACTACTCCTTAAGGATCCGGGATCCTACCCTTTGTAACCCACGTTGAAGGAAGATCAGTCCCCCCTGGTATCGAGTCACGCTTAACAAAGAAAAATTGGTTCTTCCACACAGAATCATTTAGCGTGGCTTTGGAAATTGGATGGGGGCTGTCGGGGCTTGGATTTGAAGATAAAACGGGCAGAACCGAAGGTAGTGAGGGTATACAGATACGACAACTCTGGAAGGCCAAAATCGATTTTTTCCTCCTTGATGATTCTTTCGATGGTAATGAGGACTCTCCAGATCATCGGCATGGCTTGAATATAAGATATGCCGGTAGAATCAAAAAAAATTTGGGTAAAAGGCGGAAAGGGGTATTTGTAGCCTATAAGAAAGGGAGTTGCTGGAAAGCAGACCCAGACTTTGGAATAGGTGTCGCACCTAATGCTGGATTCGTAGGGTCGGAACAGGGCGTCTGGAGGAAACAATGTGTGAAAACTATCGACCTCGGGATCCGTGAGCTTACAGATTTCAGAAGATGGGTTGGAAAGCAAACATTGTGGTTCCATTTCAACCAGTTCGGAACCACCGGATGAGTTCTCGGAAGGCTTAGAAGGGGCCGGAGAAGAAGAAGAAGCGGCAGACATGATTAAAGAAAATAAGAAACAAGGGTTAGAAGAATACCTGATTCGTCGGATGAAGGTGTTTATAATCAAAGATATAGGGCGGCATATATAGACGGTTATAATTAACCTTGAGGTCTAAATGGTAAATTTTCTGGCAAAACCGTCCCATCGTGCAGGTTACACAGCGATTTTGAATTTCAAAATGACAGCTGTGCTCTACTGTCACCCGCCTTTTTGGGGGGAAATTGTTAGGCCACGATTTTTATACTGAGGATCCTTTATCCTAGACTGTCTTATAGATAGTTTATCCTTGAAATATACTTCGGGATATAAAGGATCGACGATCCTCGGTATTATTTATTTACTAACGATTGCATTTAGTATGGTGATGTGTTAGATAGGTGTATCAACTTGAAGACACATTTGCATCGATTATCCTCGTGGAACATCCTATAGCTGGAATATGGATATAGGATCCTAATTCAACATAGCTGATTATGGAAGAAATCTCTAGACTATCGAAGTTTAAATATCACCAACGGCTGAACGACTGGTTCTTCCACTTTCCTCGCTATTGAACGAGTATTCGCACGTGGTCAAAGTCATGGAGCGGCTAGTGGAAGACTTCCGTCTAATTAGGAGATATCGTTATTATTATGTTATTATTTAAAAGAGTAATGATCGACTAGATAAGGGACACTTGTTTTCACACACACGAGAGCAGATTCAATAATTCTCTCTACGCACTAGCTTACATTGTAACCTCGATCATATACTCCAAAAGCATTTGTAACCACTTTTCGATTATTAATAAACTCGACGGTGATAGTTTTCACCGTCTGGGGTTTTTTTTGTGCCGGAGACCACGATAATCATATACTCACCGACCAAAGGTTACCTTGTTGATCATTGACTAAAGTAATCCGACCAAAGATTATCTTATTAATCCTTGACCGGAGTTATTTTACCAACGATTACTTTGATAAGTTTTGACCGAAGTAAGACTATCGTGATTAAGGGCTTTTTCCCTCATGATCAAATCATTGTGTTCACCAATATTAAGCTTATAAACTTGTCATTATCGAGCTAGCACCTTACCTCACATAACAGATTTGGATACTTGATCCTTAGTAGATTTTTGTCCAAAACATTTCTCTGTTTTTTTATGTTGGTGTTTTATGGATATTTATAAACAATAGTAATTAGGATAAAGGATCTGTGATCCTTAAGACAATTTTCGGGGGTAGCAAAGGTGGAGGGATCCTCTGTTTGTGGGGATGAAGCCTTTGATGCCCCTGTCTTTATTTTCCTGCACTTTAATGAACAATTAGTAATACTTGCTTAACCTGGGTGGATGGTTCATCTTTTGAATGGTAAATCCGGGTTAAGGATTTTGGTAAGTTCGGGTGACTTACTAATAATAATTTAAGCTTTTAACTTATTTATGTGTTGTTTATTATTCTGAAATCATATTTGTTATAGTTTAAGTCCATAAATAGTTTTACGAAATATTCTTGAGAAAAAGCTTTAAGGATAGAATATCCTCGTAAAAATAAATTAAGGATCATGAATCCTTACATAAAAGAGTTTATGAAGATTTTAGCCAAGAAAATGTAAATTGATAACTAGAAGTCATACCATAGGATCTAATTAGACCTAAGTTACCATAAGTGTTGATCTTTTGTGATCCTTGTAATTGAACTTAGGATACCTGATGCAAATAATTTATGATATTAACTGGGATTAAACCCAATAAACTGAGACAAACCCATAAATAAACAGGGGACAAGCCCGTGTAACTGGGACAAGCCCATGAACTGGGGACAAGCCCAAAAACTAGGGACAATCCCAAACTGGAGACAAGCCCAAACTAGGGACAAGCCCAAATACCGGGGACAAGCCCAAATATATGGATGTTAACTGGGGACTCTCCCAAACAGGGATTTAGCCCAAACTTGAGTGACGTGAAAATGCCAAACCCTTAGGTATGGTACGTCTACCATAAATCGTAGGATCCTCCATATAGCCGAAAGCAACAAAATTGTCAGCCACTAAGCGTGTACTGGTCCCGCTACCCTTAACTATACTTTGGATAACCTGCGCTACAGGCGAGAGTGTAGAAACTCTAATTCGTAAGAAATGTGAAAACCTTTAAACCTTGGAAAATATGACCATCAGGGGTCATACCATAATCGTGGGCTAGGCCAATGAAATAGCAATGTACCTTAAACGTGATGGACAGGTGGCCAACCTCTTAGTCATTGAACCTCTTACTGAATTATGCATTGTTACTTAAAACTTGGAAAAGATAAATGTTAAGGATATATTATTCTTAAGTTAGTAATGTAATTCTAAAATAAATAAATGATAGAATAAAATTTTACCAACTTGAGGATCCTTATTCCTTTAAGGATCCATGATCCTGGCTAGACAAAATACTTCTTAAGATGAATGGCATTCCATGCCCTTGGTAATCTGTCACCTTCCATGGTAAGTATATGGTATGCCCCATTTCCTGCTTCTGATTCGATCAAGTAGAGGCCTTCCCACTTAGGTGCTAGCTTTCCATCTGCAGAGTTAGTTGTAGTTTGAAAAGATTTTCTTAAGACTAAATCTCCTTCATGTAATCTCCCTGTTTTGGACAAAAATCTACTAAGGATCAAGTATCCAAATCTGTTAAGTGAGGTAAGGTGCTAACACGATAATGACAAGTGTGTAATCGTAATATTGGTGAACACAAAGGTTTGATCACGAGGGAAAAAGCCCTTAACCAAGATAGTCTTACTTCGTTCAAAACTTATCAAGGTAATCTTTGGTCGAATCTCTTTAATCAAGGATTAACTAGGTAATCGTTGATTAAGTCCTTTCGGTCAAGGATCAACAAGGTAACCTTTGGTCGATGAGTATGTGATTATCGTGATCTCCGGCACAAAAAACCCCCGGACGGTGAAAACTATCACCGTCAAGTTTATTAATGGTAAAAGGTATTACAATCATTATGGAGTATATGACCGAGATTACAATAATAAGCTAGTGAATAGAGAGAGTAATTGTTTCTGCTCTAGAGTGTGTGTGATGGTACATGTGTTTTCCTACTTGATCATAGCTCGTTTAAATAAGATAACAACAATAACAATTTTTCCTAATTATCCAGAAGTCTTCCACCTATCTGCTCCACGATCTTTGACCATGTGCCAATAGCCGTCCAGTAGCGATATATTAGTAGACCAAGTCTTATAGCCGTTGTTGATGTTAACGCGTTCATCTTCACATTAGTTCATCCATTAACAGCTATATTGAAGTAGGATCCTGGATCCATGCTCCAGCTAGAGGTGGCTCTATGAGGATAGTTGATGCAAATATGTCTTAAAGTTGCCACACCTGTCTAACACATCACCATACTAAACGCAATCATTAGTAAATAAGTAATACCGAGGATCGTCGATCCTTTATATCCTGATACATATTTCAAGGATAACCTATCCATAAGACAGTTAAGGATAAATGATCCTCAGTATAAAAATCGTGGCCTAACAATTGCCCCCAAAATGGCGGGTGACAGTGGAATACAGCTGTCATTTTGAAATTCAAAATCACTGTGAAAACTGATAGATGGGACGGTTTTACAAGAATATTTACCATTTAGCCCCCAAGGTTAATTATAACCGTCTATATATGCCGCCCTATATCCTTGATTATATACACGTATTCATCCAACGCATCAGGTATCCTTCTTACCTTTCTCTCTTATTTTATTTAATCATGTTTGCTGCCTCATCTTCTTCTTCTCCGCCCCCCTCTAAACCTTCCGAGCAAACCTCTAACGGCTCTGAGTTAACCGAAATGGAACCACAATGTCTGCTTGCTAACCCATCTTCCGAAATCTGCAAGCTTATGGATCCCGAGGTCGATGACTTTCGTACACTGTTTCCAGCGAAAACCCTCTTCCGACCCTACGAATCCAACGTCAGATGTGATGTTTACTCCAAGGTTTGGGTCTGCTTTCCAGCAACTCCCTTTCTTATCGGCTATAAATACCCTTTTCCACCTTTTACCCAAAGTTTTTTCGATTCTACCGGCATATCTTACATACAAGCTATGCCGATGATTTGGAGGGTTCTTAGCACTATCGAAAGAATCATCGAGGAGGAAAAAATAGATTTCGGACTTCTGGAGTTATCATATTTGTATACCCTTACTACCTTCGGTTCTACTCGTTTCATCTTCAAATCCAAGCCTCGACAGCCACATCCGATCTCGAAAGCCACGCTAAATGATTCCGTGTGGAGGAATCAGTTTTTCTTCGTAAAACATGATTCAATACCAGGGGGAACTAATCTTCCTTCAATGTGGGTCACAAAGGGTAGGATCCCAGATCCTTAAGGAGTAGCAGGATCCTTTATTCTTTAATCTTTACCCTTATGATGTTTTTGTTGTCTGCAGTTGAGAACTTCGCTTCATTGAGCAAATTACCTGGAACAGAAGAGAAAGAAAAACGGTTCATGGAGCTGGATACCGCAGTTAGAACTTTTCAAGCTTGATTTGTTGAAGGTTTTTGTGATATCTCCTCAAGTTCAAGCATGTCAAGTAAGTTAATAATTTAAAATAATTAGAATAAAATAGAAGACTTATCTGTCGATTTTTCTTCCATAGGAACCAAGAAATTAGGAACGTCCACTCTTAAGTTCTCCCTGGATGATATCGATTGTATGGTTACCTCTCCTGCTGTCAAGAAGGAAGCTTCAAAGGCTGGAACTAGCTCTGAACCCAAGACTGCCACGACCAGGGCCAAATCCGCAGCTTCCAAGAGGAAAAGATCCTCTGATCCTGAGACCCATTGTGACATTGCCTGTTCTGTAAGCATACTGTATTCTTCTAATATTTTAGGATCCAATATTGTTCTGATTCTGATATGAAACTTGATGATAGGCTATGACCGCTATGAGGGATTACTATGAAAAGATTATCCATCAGATGAGCGAGAAAATGTCAGGTTTAGGGAAAGCTATGGTTGCTAAGGATAAAGCTATGGTCCAGCTTTCCAAGGAGAAGAAACAATTGGAGGATCAGATATCCTTAGCCGAAGCCCAACGTCAAGAGGCAGTGGAGCAGGCAACTGATGAAGCCAAGGTGTGGGCTGTTAGGTCGATATTCCAGGCACGGATCAAGATGGCGACTGAGGCCGGTGATCCTGCTTTTGACAAGTCGGCCTGGGATGTGGAGAAATGGAAGGCTGCCCTTGATGACCTTGGTGGTGAGGATGACAAGGAAATGATTGAGAACACCGAGGTTGGGACCAGTGACGTTAAGGATGTGGTTGAAGCTGGCAAGGGAGGAGGTGATGCTACGGTTGAGGATGCAGTTTAAGTGGGCAATGAAGGATATCAAAGACAAGGCCCGAGCCCACTTTTTTTTTGTTTAGTGTTGATGTTTTCATGAACAATTTCTATGGTCTGTAATAAACAATAGTAACTAGGATAAAGGATCCATGATCCTTAAGACAATTTGCAGGGGTGACAAAGGTGGAGGGATCCTCTGTTTGTGGGGATGAAGCCTTTGTTGCCCCTGTTCTTTTTAGTTTCCTGCACTTATGAACCGTTAGTAGCTTTCAATTAACCCGGATGGATGGTCCATCTTTTCGTATGGTGAAGTCCGGGTTAAAAATTTTAGATAAGTCCTCGGGGCTTATTTTAATTAATATATAAATCTTTTGACTTCTTGCTTGTTGTTAATTTTTAAAAATTTGTTAGTTATAACTTTAGCATTGTTGATAGTTTTTTTTTTAAAATAATCTTAAGTAAAAGATTTTTAGGATAAAAGATCCATATTAAAATTGTTCAGGACAGAATATTCTTTAAGAATAAACAGTAGGAAATCATATCCTTAAGAGTAGATAAAAATTTCATATGAGAATTCCTTCAAAGGGTAAATTTTAGGATAAAGTATCCTTAAAACAGGTTAACAAATTTTAATACTAAAACAATTTTAAAGGAATTACCTTCTAAACTGAAATATTTAAAATCATTGAAACGAGTATAACACATAAGTTAATTAATAGAGCTCATACCAGAAGGTCTAGATAGACCTAAGTTACCAGGAGTGTTGAATTCTCAATGATCCTTGAAGGAATAGCTTTAGGATCCGGGATCCTTATATTTTTGATCTTCGCAGAAAACTTAGTAATTCTGTTGCAAATAATTCATAATGTTAACTGGGATCAAATCCATTAAACTGGGGACAAGCCCAAATAATATACTGGGGACAAGACCGTGCAATCTGGGGACAAGCCCGTGTAATCTGGGGACAAGCCCGTGTAATCTGGGGACAAGCCTGTGTAATCTGGGGACAAGCCCGTGTAATCTGGGGACAAGCCCGTGCAACTGGTGTTAAACTGGGGACAAGCCCAAATACTGGGGACAAGCCCAAACTGGGGACTGGCTCAAAGATACGGATGTTAACTGGCGACATGGACCTTGAGAAGAGGTGAAAACCCCTTAAACCTTAGAAAATGGTACGTCTACCATTATTCGTAGGATCCTCCATATAGCCGGAGACAACGAAATTGTCAGCCACTAAGCGTGTACTGGTCCCGCTGCCCCGAACTATACGTCGGATAGCGTGCGCAACTGGCGATCGTGAGAAAGGTGAAAACCTTTAAACCTTAGGGGATATGACCATCGGGGGTCATACCCAATCGTGGGCAAGGCCAAGGGAAATAGTAAAGTACCTTATATGTAAAGGAGAGGTGGCCAACCTCTTAGACATTCAACCTCTTATTGAAATCTGCATTGTTACTTAAAAACTTGGAAAAGATAAATGTTAAGAATATATTATCCTTAGAATAACAAGAATATAAAATAGATAAGTAATCAGATAGATATTACCGATTTTAGATCCTTGATCCTTTAAGGATAATATATCCTCTCAGGATACTGGATCCTGATTAGAAAAAGTACTTCTTTAGGTGGATAACATTCCATGCTCTTGGTAGTTTATTGCCTTCCATTGTGAGCAAATGATATGCCCCCTTTCCTGCTTCCGACTCAATCTGATAAGGTCCTTCCCATTTGGGCGCTAGCTTCCCATCAGCTGGATTTGTTGTGTTTTGGAAGGCTTTCCTTAATACTACATCTCCTTCTTGAAACCTTCTGATTCTGATATTTTTGTTGTATGCCCCAGCTACCCTTTGTTGATATGCTGCCATCCTGATCTTGTCTAGGTCTCTGAGTTCTTCTATAGTAACTAAATCTTCAAAAAGGATTTCTTTATTGGCTTCAGGATCACAGATGCTCGTTCTTGCCATAGGTACCACCATTTCTGTGGGAATTACTGCTTCTGATCCAAACACCAATGAGAAGGGTGTTTGGCCTGTTGCATTTTTAGGCGTAGTCCTGTCAGCCCAAAGAACATAAGGAAGTTCTTCAGCCCATTTTCCCTTCTTGGATCCTAGCTTTTTCTTTAGATTGTTGATGATGATCTTGTTGCTAGACTCTGCTTGGCCATTGGCTTGAGGATGAACCGGAGTGGAAGTAATCATTTTGACGCCCCAACTGACACAAAAGTTAGTGGTTCTATTCCCGATAAACTGGGAACCATTGTCACAAACAATTTCAGCAGGAATACCAAATCTAGTTTTAATATTTCGTTTAATAAAAGATATTACTTCCCTTTCTCGGACTTGTACAAATGCTTCTGCCTCGATCCATTTGGAGAAGTAGTCAGTCATAGCAAGCATAAAGACTTTTCCACCGGGTGCTTTTGGTAGCTTGCCTACAATATCCATACCCCATTTCATGAAAAGTCATGAGGAGGATATAGGATATAAAGGCTCCCCTGGTTGATGAAGGATGTTTGCGTGTCTTTGACAAGCATCACATTTCCTTGAATATTCCACTGCATCCTTCTTCATCGTTGGCCAGAAGTATCCGGTTCTAAATATTCTAGAAAATAATGCTCTTCCACCTGTGTGATTGCCACAATATCCTTCATGAAAATCCTTGAGTACTTCTTTGATCTCAGGATCCTCAATGCACCTCAAGTATGGACCTGCAAGAGATTTTCTATATTGCATATCATCTAATAAAATGTACTGTGATACCTTGAGTTTGAAGGATCTGGGATTCTCTGTTGTTGGAATTTCTCCTGTTTGGATGTGCCTCTTGATTGGAAGGATCCATGATTCTCTATTATTTGAGCATAATGGATCTCATAGGACAATTTCTTTGTTATTTGTTATCTCTCCAACTTCTTGTTCTCCTATTGCTGGTGAGAGAACATGAATGATTGGAATCTTTGTATCTTCTAGAATTTTCAAAGATGAGGCTAAATTTACCAAAGCATCTGCCACGGCATTTTCTTCTCTTGGTACTTGTACAAAGCTAAATAATTCGAAGGATTTTGCTAATTCCTTAACAAAATCTAGGTATCTGATTAGTTTTTCTCCTTTAACAGCATATGAGCCATTAAAGTGGTTAGCAATCAATAATGAATATATATATACTTGAAGATACCTGATCCTCATGCACTTAGCTAATTGCAAACCTGCGATCAAAGCCTCGTATTCAGCTTCATTGTTTGTTGCTTGAAACTCACAGGTTATAGACTGGGGTAATATGCCCCCCCTGTGGCGATTTCAGTAGGATCCCTAATCCTGTTCCTCTTACATTGGAAGCACCATCGGTGAAGAGTATCCAAGGATCCTTAGTCTTTTCCAGTTGTTGGACCTCCAAGTCAGCTTCTTTTTGTAGATCACTAGTGAAATCAGCCACAAAGTCCTCTAGTGCTTGAGACTTGATTGTTGTTCTTGGCTCATATTGGATATCATATACACTTAATTTTACAACCCACTTAGCCATTCTACCTGATAACTCGGGTTTTCTAAGAACATTCTTTACAGGATAATTAGTTCTCAAAATAATAGGACGAGTTTTGAAATAATGTCTTAATTTAGTGGATGCCATAATGAGTGCAAGAATTAACTTTTCTAAATGAGAATACCTGGCTTCCGCATCTAGAAGACTTTTACTTACATAGTAAACGGGATGCTATTCACCTTCATGATCCTTCACCAAGACGGTACTTACTGCGTTTCCTGAGACGGCTAAATACAGGTATAAGGATTCTCCATCCACAGGCTTCATTAGGGCTGGAGCTGAGGATAAGTAATCCTTCAAGGCTGTAAGTGCAGCCTCATGCCTTTCCGTCCATTCAAACTTTTTATTCTTCCTAAGAATGTCGTAGAAGTCCTTGCATTTCTCGGAGGATCTTGAGATGAACCTATTGAGGGCAACTATTCTTCCTGTGAGCCTTTGGACATCCTTTGTGTTTGCAGGAGATTTCAAATTGAGGATGGCTTCAATCTACTCGGGGCTTGCTTCAATTCCTCTCTTCGTCACCATATATCCCAGAAATTTTCCAACCTTAACACCAAAGTGGCATTTTGACGGATTCAATTTCATGTTATATTGGTCGAGGATGTTGAATACTTCCTCGAGGTCTCTAAGGTGATCCTCAGCTTTCTTTGATTTTACCACCATATCATCTATCTAGACCTCCATAGTCTTACCCAACTGATCCTTGAACATCATGTTGACTAATCTTTGGTATGTTGCCCCTGCATTTCTTAGTCCAAACGGCATAGCAGTATAACAGTATATGCCGGTAGGAGTCATGAATGTTGTATCCTCTTGATCAGATGGTTCCATCTGAATTTGTTGAAATCCAGAGGAAGCATCCATAAAGGTAAGCATTTCATGTCCTGCCGTTGCATCCACCATGGAATCTATATGCGGTAATGGGAAAGGATCCTTGGGGCATGCCTTGTTTAAATTAGTGAAATCGACACACACCCTCCACTTTCCATTCTTTTTTGAAACAACGACCACATTAGCTAGCCATCGAGGATACTGAACCTCTCTGATCATACCGGCCTTAAGAAGTTCTTCAACTTCTTCTTGTATGATCTTGTTCCTCTCAGGAGCGAATTTCCTTAGCTTCTGATGGATGGGTTTAACAGATAAATCAAGGCCGAGTTTATGAGTGATTACCTCTTTTGAAATACATGTCATGTCCGAGTGCTTAAAGGCAAAAGTAGATCGTCTTTGCCCTTAGAAGGATATTATATCCTCCTCGATCTTACTGGAGATATTGGATCCTAAGAACACCTTTATTTCTGGATCTTCGGGGTCCAATGATACTTCTTTAAGGTCTTTCTCCCGAGCTTCCAGCACGTTCCTAAGATGTTGCTGTAATTGCTATGCTATGGTTGGCTTGGCTGTTGGCTTCATTGATGATGAATAATAGTTCTTAGCCTCCGCTTGGTCGCCTACTATCTTTACAACTCCCCAAGGAGTAGGTAGCTTGATGCACTGGTGATAAGTTGAGGCTACAACCTTCATTCCATGGAGCCACGGCCTACCTAAAATAACATTGCAACAGGTGAGGTTATCTATAACACAAAATTTCTCGTATGAATTTAACCCTTCGATATAAATTGGGAGGTTGATGTCCCCCAGTGTCTTCTTGGTTTCGCCACTGAAACCAAATAGCACCGAAGTTCTAGGAATGATTTCTGAATCCGAGATGTTCATCTTCATAAGGACATCATGTTGGATAATGTTGACCGAGCTGCCGCCGTCTACTAGGATCCTGCGTACATAATGGTTAGAGATAAATAAAGTAATAATCAAACCGTCGTGATGAGGATCCTGTATGTTCATTTTGTCTTCCTCATCGAAGAAGATTCTCTTGTCTGTTGTTAGGGTGGTTGACACTATTGGTTGATCTCCGTTATCCATCTTTATCTCTTTAGCGAGTCTTTTTGCTGCAGAGAAAGAAGTTCCACATATGTCTGAACCACCTGAAACGAAATTGACCGTTCGCACATCCAGCTTGTCCTGGTGAGGATCCCAGATCCTTGAATTGAAGAAGATTCTCTGATCAGTCACTCGAGTAGTGGGGATGAGCGGTCTTCTCTCGTTGTCCAGTTCGAATTCTACTACAGGATCTTCTCTTATGGCACATGAATCTTGAAATAATTCGTAGTCTCTGGAGACAAAGTTGATCAC
Organism: Bidens hawaiensis; assembly: GCF_021521415.1. NCBI lineage: Eukaryota > Viridiplantae > Streptophyta > Magnoliopsida > Asterales > Asteraceae > Bidens > Bidens hawaiensis. Next base: position 74,352 of record NW_027493190.1, on the reverse strand, counting down.
ATGAGCATCTGGTGGTGGCGGTGTTGCTTTCTGTGGAAGGTCCTCAGGATCTTTGGATCTTGGATTTCTTCCTTCTCAAGAGTTCTTTAAAGTGACCATTGCTCAGGAGGTAACCAATTTCCCTCCTTAAGCCGATGCATTCGTCTGTTGCGTGGCCAAAAATCTTCGTGGAAAGCGCACCACTTAGACTTGTCCTTGAAGCCGACAACATTCTCATTTTTTCGGGGCCACCTTGCTTTTTCTCCCAGATCCTTCATGGCACAGATCAAGCCATGAGTATCCACAGAGAAACAATAATCAGAGATTCAAGGATAGTCTTCATCGTCATCTCCTTCTTCAACTGCGCGCACGTTCTGATTATTGAATTTGGTGTACGGCTTTGAATTGTTGTTCATATTCCAGGATCCTTTATTCTTCTCGGGAGTTTCTTGTCTCGTTTGTCCTCCAAGACGATCCTGGATCCTTTTGTCTTCTTCCAATCGGATGTATCTTAACGCCCTATTTCTGACTTCGTCTAATGTCCTGCATGGAGTCATCACTAAATCATCATAAAAGGGGGAGCTCTTCTGAATTCCCATCTTGAATGCTTCAACAGCAGTAGTCATGTCAAGATTTGGGATTTTTAGAGCTTCCTTGCCAAATCTGGTGACGAAATCCCAAAGGGATTCATCACTAGGTTGGACAACAAGATATAAATCACTGGTTAACCTCTCAAATTTCCGACTACAGGAAAATTGAGTGTTAAACAAGTTAACTAAGTGAGAGAAAGAAGTAATTGAAAAGGGAGGAAGACTTAGCAGCCATTTTAGAGTGGCTCCCGTTAGTGTGGATCCAAATCCCTTGCATAGGCAAGCTTCCTTGAGTATCTCCGGAATAGAATTGATCTCCATCCTTTCCCTATATTGTGCTACATGTTCTTCAGGATCAGTGGTCCCGTCGTAAGTCTTCATATTCGGAGTCTGGAACCGCTTCGGGATTTCAGCATCACAGATAGGCGGAGCGAATCTGGATACTCTGTGGCTTCCCTCAGGTATCTCGGGAATTGGTCTTATGACCCCGGGAACACTGGATATCATATCCTTGAGCTTCTGCAGCTCCTTGGCCATAGCTTGGTTGATACCTGCATCCTGCATGGAACCACGGTTAGCATCTAAGGATAAAGGATCATACAAGTTACCTCTTTGTTGAGTGAAGGTTGGCATCTCGGATGAGTAGATGGGATAGGAGGAGTCTGCGACAAGAGGTGGTCCACAGAGGCTATAGTCTGCATGGGGATCATGTCTCCTTCATGGACTTCGGAGGATCGTTGATGTTGGACGCCTGAGGATCCTTGATTCGGAAAGAAGGATCCTTGATTCGGGATGAAGGATCCTTGAGGTTGGGTACCATAGGATCCTTGTGGAAGGATGACTGATCCTTGGCGATAATATGAGGATCCTTGATTCTGCTGACCCATGGATCCCTGTTGAAGGATAGATGATCCTGGATGAAATAGCGAGGATCCTTGAGTCTGTTGACCCATGGACCCCTGTTGAAGGATAGATGATCCTGGCTGAAATAGCGAGGACCTTGAGTCTGTTGACCCATGGACCCCTGTTGAAGGATAGATGATCCTTGTGAGAACTGAGTCATGGACTCCGGACTGGTGAAATCCAGCATCTTTGGCATCAGGGGGGTGAGATCCTCTGCTGGCCTCTTGTTCTTCTTGAGATCCTCTATCTTACGGAGGATCCTCTGATTAGTCTTGTTCTGCTGCTCCATGAATGCTTTAACCTGCGAAAACATAGATGAAACATCACTGTTAGTATTAACCACCGGGGTAGCAGCAACGGTTTTTGAGCTCTGGAAGACTGGTAGTTGCGTCTTGCTCCCAGCAGCAGCAGGCCGTTGCGTTCCTGTGATTGGCGGAGGCATTGGTGGCCAAGTCCTTGATGAGAGAGGAACCGTAGCCGGCATGGTTGATGAAGGAGGTTGATTGAGAGGCCAATGATAGTGATATGGGTATGAAAAAGTTGAGAATTAATAGGAAATAATCTGGATTATAGCACCAATTGCCCCACGGTGGGCGCCAAATTGTTTTGGACAAAAATCTACTAAGGATCAAGTATCCAAATCTGTTAAGTAAGGTAAGGTGCTAACTCGATAATGACAAGTGTGTAATCGTAATATTGGTTAACACAAAGGTTTGATCACGAGGGAAAAAGCCCTTAACCAAGATAGTCTTACTTCGGTCAAAACTTATCAAGGTAATCTTTGGTCGAATATCTTCAATCAAGGATTAACTAGGTAATCGTTGATTAAGTCCTTTCGGTCAAGGATCAACAAGGTAACCTTTGGTCGATGAGTATGTGATTATCGTGATCTCCGGCACAAAAAACCCCCGGACGGTGAAAACTATCACCGTCAAGTTTATTAATAGTAAAAGGTATTACAACCGTTATGGAGTATATGACCGAGATTACAATAATAAGCTAGTGAATAGAGAGAGTAATTGTTTCTGCTCTAGAGTGTGTGTGATGGTACATGTTTTTTCCTACTCGATCATAGCTTGTTTAAATAAGATAACAACAATAACAATATTTCCTAATTATCCGGAAGTTTTCCACCTATCTGCTCCACGATCTTTGACCACGTGCCAATAGCCGTCCAGTAGCGATATAAGTGGTAGACCAAGTCTTATAGCCGTTGTTGATATTAACGCGTTCATCTTCACATTAGTTCATCCATTAACAGCTATATTGAAGTAGGATCCTGGATCCATGCTCCAGCTAGAGGTGGCTCTATGAGGATAGTTGATACAAATACGTCTTAAAGTTGCCACACCTGTCTAACACATCACCATACTAAACGCAATCATTAGTAAACAAGTAATACCGAGGATCATCGATCCTTTATATCCTGATACATATTTCAAGGATAACTTATCCATAAGACAGTTAAGGATAAAGGATCATCAGTATAAAATTCATGGCCTAACACTCCCGATCCTTTTATTCTTGTTGTATGCCCCGGATACTCTTTGTTGATATGTTGTCATTCTAATCTTGGCTTGGTCTCTGAGCTCTTCAACAGTATCTAGGTCTTGGAGAAGAATTTCATCATTGACTTCAGGATCACGGACGCTTGTCCTAGCAGTAGAAACCACCATTTCTATAAGGATTACTGCTTCTGATCCAAACACTAATGAGAAGGGTGTTTGACATGTTGTATTCTTTGGTGTTGTTCAATCAGCCCAGAGAACATAAGGAATCTCTTCAGCCCACTTGCCTTTCTTGGATCCTAGTTTCTTCTTCAAGTTGTTAATGATAATCTTGTTGCTTGATTCTGCTTGACCATTGGCTTGAGGGTGAACTGGTGTAGAAGTAATCATCTTGATGCCCCAACTGTCACAAACGTTAGTAGTTATTTACCCGATAAACTGGGAACCATTGTCACAAATAGTTTCTGAAGGAATATCAAATCTAGTAGTAATGTTTCTTTTAATGAAAGATATCACCTCTTTTACGCAGTCTTGTACAAAAGCTTCTGCTTCTATCCACTTTGAAAAGTAATCAGTCATGACAAGCATGAACATTTTTCCTCTTGGCACTTTAGGTAGCTTACCCACAATATCCAAGCCCCACTTCATGAAGGGCTATGATATGTTGTACAACACACCTATTTTCCGCACCTTTTATCGTCATTTTAACTACTTAATTATATAATAAATAATGATTTTAACTTGTTTTGGCATGATCTTACAAATTTTTATATCTTTCGTAGGTTGCGGGTTTTAAAAAGAAAAAGAACCAAGTGTTTGCAAGACTTAAAGGGCCTTTTTGATCAAATCTAGAAGAACCAAGTTGAAGCATGACCCAAGCCCACTTACGAAAATCCTTTCATTGTTATATATAATAACATAAAAAATAAAAACCCTGACCTGCCTACTTGTTTTTGCTATCGGAATTGGAGCCAAAGAAAGAATTAAAGTTTGTTTTGGTGTGGTCAAAAGTGGGCGGCTAGGAAGATAGACAAGAAAGAAAGAGTGTTGGCTAGGAGGGAACAACTCCAAAGAAGTGGGAGTTATATCCATATATGTGGAGACAATAGCAGCCAAGAAAACAGAAAAAATATATCCTCCATTTAAGTCCGATCGGAACAGCAGAACGAAAAGGAGTGTAGACAATTATTTTTTAAGCTGCAGATGATTAATCGGTTCGTTTGTCTGGTTTTACATGTTAACCATTATTTTCTTCATTTAATATTTATTAGACATGAGTTTGGCTACTATTTATTTTGATTCTTTTATTATTTTGAGTAGCTAAACTATTTGCACTACCTAGGTTTTGATGATTATTGACATTGTTTGACGGTTTATTTGATTTTAATTAATTACATGACGTATTACAATTGAAAAGCTTTATATAATTTAATCTTTGATGTGTTAAAATATTGTTCTTATATAATATTTGCATGTGATTCCCCTTATTACCTTGATTGATTGATTTTGTGTCATTGGGTTAGGGTTCTACGTTTAGGTCTTAGACTTGGTGTTTTTGATCTGTTTGTGGTTAGCGCTACCATAGGAATCTTGAGTGCGTTTAATTATTAAAATTCAATAGGTTCACCTTCCTTGCGACCAAGAGGTAATAGGGAGTCGGTTTGTCTCGTGTCTTTATTCGGTTAGGTTAGAATTGCACGAGAGTGAGTTTTGGTCATATCCGGTTTAGTTTTGCGTGAAAATATGTGTCTTAGATCAAGTTAAATATTGTTACCCCTTTATCCCTATAATTGCTAGTACAATTTTAAGTGGGTTTTGTGTCGTTGAGGCCGAGAGGAGATACGTCATTAGGGTACCTTAGTAATCTTTTTCCCGGTGCATCTATTCAATCTTCTTAGATTTGTGAGGGTCAGTTGGTGAGACCGAGAGGTAATCTAACGAACTTTAATGAGCCTTATTTGATTATTTTAAGATCCTGATGTCGTGTGAATAGTTAATTCCATTAGCCGTTGAACCGTCGGTAGGATTCTTGCCTAGGTGGTCGTTTCTCCATATTTGTTAAGTTTCGTTAAGTTTTCTTGTTAGTTTCGTTAAGATAAGTAAGTTAGTTAAATTAGTTAAAATAAAAATTAAAATAAAATAAATTAATTATTATTAGGTAGGACTTGGATTAGGGTTTATAATCTGATCCGTTCTCACGTGTCTTCGAGTTCGATATCCGGACTTTCCTTTTCTTTGCTATACGCGACCGGTACACTTGCCGTTTGTGTGAACTAGGATAGGTTGTTTGGTTTTTTAAAGCTTAGATGCAATTCGTGTTTTATTTATATATATATATATATATATATATATATATATATATATATATATATATATATATATATTCGCACGTCAGGCTATGACGAGGATATAGGATACATAGATTCCGCTGGTTGTTGCAAAATGTTGCTATGTCTTTGACAAGCATCACACTTCTTTGAATATTCCATGGCATCTTTCTTCATGGTTGGCCAGAAGTATCATGTTCTTAGAATCCTAGAGAATATGGCTCTGCCTCCAGTGTGATTACCACAATCACTTTCGTGAAAGTCTTTGAGCACCTCTTGGATTTCAGGTTTCTCAATACACCTCAAGTATGGACCTGCAAGAGATTTTCTATACAAAATATCATGTAATAAAATGTATTATGATACCTTAAGTTTGAAGGTTTTAGGATTTTCTGTAGCGGAAATCTCTCCATCTTGAATGAATTTCTTGATTGGGAGGATCCAAGATCCTTGATTATTTGAGGATAATGGATCCCAAAGCACAATCTCTTTGTTAGTTGTTATCTCCCTAACTTCGTGGTATCCTATTGCTGGTGAGAGTATATGGATGATTGGAATCTTCGTGGCTTCCGGAACCTTCAAAGATGAAGCTAGATTTACTAAGGCATCTGCCCCAGCATTCTCTTCCCTCGGTACCTATATAATACTAAAAGAATCGAAGAACTTTGACAGTTCTTTCACAATGTCTTGATATTTAATTAGTTTTTCTCCTTAAACAGCATATGAGTCATTAAAGTGATTAGCTATTAATAACGAATCTATATACACCTGAAGATACCTGATCCTCATGTGTTTATCTAGTTGCGAACCTGCGATTAAAGCTTCATATTCTGCTTCATTATTTGTTGCTTGGAACTCACAGGTTATAGACTGGGGTATTATGTTCCCCTGTGGCGATTTCAGTAGAACACCTAGACCAGTTCCTCTAAGGTTGGATGCTCCATCTGTGAATAAGATCCAAGGATCCTTGGTTTCTTCCAGCTGTTGGACCTCCAAGTTGGCTTCCTTTTGCAAATCACTACTGAAATCAACCACAAAGTCAGCCAATGCTTGAGATTTGATAGATGTTCTTAGCTCGTATTGGATATCGTGTGTACTTAGCTTAACAGCAGATTTAACCATCCTACCTGACATCTTTGGTTTTCTAAGAACATTCTTGATAGGATAGTTAGTTTTCACAATTATAGTATGAGTTTCAAAGTAATGCCTTAACTTAGTAGAAGCCATAATAAGCACAAGAATTAATTTTTCTATGAGGATACCTGGCTGCAGCATCTAAAAGACTTTTACATACATAATAAACAGGATGTTGTTCCCCTTCATGATCCTTTACAAGGACAACACTTACTGCATTTCCCGAGACGGAAATGTACAAGGATAGGGGTTCTCCGTCTGTTGGCTTCATTAATGTTGGCGCTGAGGATAAGTAATCCTTCAAGGCTTTAAGTGTAGCCTCATGCTTCTCCGTCCACTCGAAATTTTTATTCTTTCTAATGATATCATAAAAATCCATACATTCCTCCGAAGATCGGGAGATGAACCTATTCAAGGCTGCAATTCTTTCAGTCAACCTTTGCACATCTTTTGCATTTACGGGGGACTTCAGGTTGATAATGGCTTGTATTTGTTCTGGGCTAGCCTCTATACCCCTTTTAGTGACCATATAACCAAGGAACTTTCCCGCTTTAACACCAAAATGGCATTTAGATGGGTTGAGTTTCATGTTATACTGGTCGAGGATATTGAAGGCTTCTTCCAAATCCTAAAGGTGATCTTCAGCCTTCCTGGACTTGACTACCATGTCGTCTATATATACCTCCATAGTCTTTCGAATTTGGTCTTTAAACATCATGTTGACAAAGCGTTGATAGGTTGCACCTGCATTTCTTAGTCGAAAAGGCATGGCAATATAGCAATATAATCCAGATGGTCTCATGTCCAGTTGTTGCATCCACCATGGAGTCTATATGTGGTAATGGGAAAGGATCCTTGGGACATGCCTTGTTTAAATCGTTGAAATTGACACATACCCTCCACTTTTTGTTCTTTTTTGAAACAACCACAACATTAGTCAACCATCTAGGATACTTAACCTTTCTGATCATACCGGCCTTACGAAGTTTTTCAACTTCTTCTTGTATGATTGCATTCCTCTCAAGAGCGAATTTCCTTCGCTTCTGGTGAATGGTTTTAATAGAATTATCAAGGCCTAGTTTATGATTAATTACCTCTTTTGTAATACCTGTCATGTCGGAGTGCTTGAAGGCAAATGTAGATTTTCGATGCTTGAGGAAGGATACTAGATCCTCTTCAATGTTAGTATGGATACTGGATCCTAAGAAAACCTTTACGTCTAGATTCTCGGGGTCCAAGGATACTTCTTTCAGGTCTTGTTCTCGAGCCTCCAGCATGTTCCTAGGATGTTGTTGTAGTTGCTATGCTACTGTTTGCTTAGCTGCCGGTTTCATGGACGAGGAGTAATAGTTTGATATGCTCTAAATTTTATATGAATTATATAGATATTTCCTACGCTTTTAACCAAATTGTGTCTCATTTTTATTAGTTAAAACGGAGTGTTTTTACTAAACTTGAGAAGAACAAGTGAAACTCAAAATAATTTTTTTCATAATTATTATTTTTACTATTATTAAAATAATGTATTAACTATTATATGTAGTATTTATATAATAAAAATAAAAATAAAAAAAGAAAGAAAGAACATCAAAGAATAAAATGTGTTGTGTGAATGAAAGTCCAACGAGTTAACACTGGTTATTTGGACTGGGCTACGAACTTAATTAAATCTTTTGTTGTGGAGGAATTGATGACAGGGCCCAAGTACATATATTATTTTGGAGTAAGACGCAAGATAGATCAGAAGGGTTTTAATATATATTAAGAAAAAAAACCCTAAAAAAAGTGGTGCATAATCGGCAGCCATAAAGTAAAAAAGGAAAGTGATATTATTTTGTTGTAGGGGCTTTTTGGATTGCACGTGAGGGCAGAAAGTGAAAGAGGAGGAAAAAAAGAAAATAATAATATTAATATACATAATTTGGGGGAACACAAAGTGAAAGGAAGGCAGAAGGCTACGTGAAGTTTCGGACTACACCAATTTGTGTCGCATAACAGGAGGCAAAATTCAAAGGGTGTTGGTAATCAAGGAGGACACCATCAAGGGTATTAGAAGCACAACAACTCTGTGTGTTATTTTTGTTTGTTTGATTTTTTTAAAGTTTTCAATATGAATTTTTGTGAATTAGTTATTAATTTTGTTTCATACTTTTATATGAGTAGCTAAATGCTTTACATGACCTAGGTTTGGTTGAGTATTATGTTATATTGATGGTTTAACGAATAATTATTTGATGTTGGTTGCTTTAATGTTATGGTAAAAGTTTTTAATTGGTTTGGTCATGGTATTGTTGTGTAATTGAATCTAGTTTATTATTTTAATAATTATTCCACTCGTGTTTAATAGTTTTTTTGGTGATTGTTAGACGCATGATTAGGTTGTCTACTTTGTGTTTTCAACTTTTTTGCGATTTATGGTCTAAATAATCGTAGGAATAATTATTGAAAGCGGATTAGATTTTATTGTTCTATCTCTATAGAGGACGGGAGGAAATTTAGTGTTGTTTCATCTTTATCTTTTGCTGGTTTGGGTAATAATTGCACGGGAGTGAGTTATCCTAGGTCCCTTAGATTATTGTGATACAAGTTATGTTCAAATTAACTAATAATACTCCCTTTATATTAATATATATTGTATTCGAAAAGACCGGAAGGTGATTTGGGTTTTGGGGTATAATAGTATTATTAGGTAAGGAGAGACCAGGAGGTGATCTAAACCTTTAACAATTAAGATTCACATGTCATTAGACTTATAGGGTGTCGTTGGTGAGGCCGGGAGGCAATCCATCGTACTTTAGTGGTCTTTAGTGTCATGTTTTCTAGATATTGTTTTTCAACCAAGTCAAGTTCGTTAACTATTAATTTAACTAGTAGGATTCCATTACCTAGGTAGTCGTTTCTCATAATTGTTTAAACCCGATTTTTTTTAAAGTTTTATTTTTAGTTAATTTTTAATTATTTAAGTATTATTAGTTTAATTAATATAAAAAGAAGAATTCTAAAAATCAAAAGAAAAGTCTAGGTTAGTAATCTTTTAAGTTTAATAATTAGAGTTTACCCATAGTGTCCTAGGTTCGATATTCGTTCTTACTTGCTAGCTACATTGCGACCGGTACACTTGCCGATTATGTGTGGTTCTTTAGGTGAATTCGGTAAAACTTGGTATTTAATATTATATACGTTTTTCACACATCAATTTTTTGGCGCAGTTGCCAGGGACACTGGCAAATTCTTAGTTTAAACCGAGTTGATTATCTGATCTGTTTATTTGTTTATTTTCTTTGTAGTTGTCGTTTTTCCTTTAGGTGATTTTACTTGCTAATTGTGCCTTTAGGTTTAGTTTTCCTTCAAAAAAATAAAATAAAAATTAACTAAATAATTTTTTGTTTAGTTTATGCACAATACCCGTTCTCAAGGCCTACCTTCATTCTTTGCATCAAAAGAGCCTGAGAGAGAGTTTCTCGAGCGACTTAAAGAGTCTGTAGATAGCGAGAGCGATTCACCCGACATCTAGGTACACGTCTCTACTCCTAGAACAGATATGGGCGACGTCGTTGCACCACCGAGACAACCCATTCATGCTAGAGCCAACGGTGGCATCGTGGGTGCCCGATCTACAATTGTCCGAACTGCTGCGACTAATACCCAAAACTGGAAAATTCCCTCTCACGTCATGAATTCTATCACCAATTCTGCTCAGTTCCATGGCTTGGATGACGAAGATGCTCCGGGACACTTGTCCTGATTCATGCGGATCTGCGAAACATTTAATATTAATAATATCTCGTCCGATGTCATTCATCTTAAGTTATTCCCATTCTCACTTTTTTGTCATGCTGCGTCATGGTTCGAATCTCTACCAAACGGCTCAATCGCCACAAAGGCCGACTTGCAATCCAAGTTCCTTATGAAGTATTTCCCTCCATCGAAGGTCGGGCATCCACGCGAGCAAATCCGTTATTTTCATATGGACCCTATGAGTCCTACTATTCTGCGTGGGAGCGTTTCCAAACCCTCATAAATTGTTGTCCTCAACATAGCCTAAACGATTGGGTTGTGGTTGAGAAATTCCATAACGGTCTTACTCCCGAAACCCAACAACGGTTCAATGTCGCCGCTGGAGGAAACATGCTCGATAAACTCACCATAGAGGAGACTGATGAAATGTTCGAGAGCATAGCATTAGGTGATCAACATACATTGAGTAAAAGGTCTGTCTCGGCTGCCAAGGCCGCAGCCATCTCAGCATCACGTGGAGTGCATCATGTTGATCAGAATACGATTGTGTCGGCAGATGTGGAAGCACTGAAGAGGGAACTCAAGGAGCTTAAGTGGCAAGCTCGTAGGTTCTAGATATGTCGTGGAAATCACGAGACAGCCGATTCTCCCCGTTGATTCTCAGGAGGAGGTAGATTTTCTTTCTAATCAAACCGTTCCTTCAATTTAGGATGGTGAAACAATAATTCTAACTCTAATTGGTGGGCACGTAACTCCGGTTATCAGCAACGCCAGAACCTGTTCCAAGAACCCGCCCCCGAACATGCTCCTGTACCAAATAGTACTTCCAAGATCAAGGAGATGTTGGCTAACCAATCTCATTTGTTAAATCATCTCTTACAAATGATGTCAACACCAAATCCACTCTTTTGCAGCATGAGATGTTTATGAAGGGGTAACAGGTTGCATTTCAGAATCTTGAGGCAAAGTTTGGTGAGTTGTCTACAAAGATTGACCAACGGCCCTCGGGGAGTCTTCCAAATAACACCGTCCCTAATCCCGATCCCACCTATTCTAAACCATTTCAAAATTCACAGGCCAAGGTAGTGACCACCCGAAGTGGGCGAGGTATCGTTAGAGATACACCAAGCGAGGATGAGGAGTTTATGAGGAGCTGGAGATGGAGACACCGCTTGACAAGGTGAACCAGAGGCGAGGCCCAGCAAGTATCTCAACGTCAGGCGATGCATTAGTTGAGAAGAAGAAGCAGGTTGAGCAGGAACTAGTGCGTGTCTATAAGCCAAAACCGCCATATCCCGGTCATCTGGTGAAGAAGAATGATTCGGAACAGTACTATAGGTTTCTCGACATGCTTAAGAAGCTCCATGTAAACATTTCGTTTATTGAAGCTCTCGTGAACATTCCAAAACACGCCAAGTTTCTTCAAGATTTTTTCACTAATAAGAAGAAACTTGAGGAGCTTTCGACTGTTACTCTTAGTGAGGAGTGTTCGGCTGCCGTACTGAACAAGCTTCCTAGGAAGATGACAGATCCGTGTAGCTTTACCATTCCTTGCTTGATTTGTATTCTTCATGTTAGCAATGCTTTGGCCGAAATCGGTGCAAGAATTAACCTCATGCGCTATTCTGTGTTTGCCAAACTTAACGTGGGAGAGCCGCTTCCCACCCGAATGAGTATCCAGCTGGTAGACCAATCTGTGAAGTTCCCAAGGGGCATTGTGGAGAACATGTTGGTGTAGGTGGACAAATTCATATTTCCAGTCAATTTTGTCTTCTCGATATGGATGAGGACTTGAACGTTCCACTCATCCTCGGCCGTCCTTTCTTGACCACTGCATGCACTTTCATCGATGTTGCTAATGGCAAATTGACTCTTCAAGTTCATGATGACACGTTCACATTCTACGTGCAGAAATCCATGAGGCATACTCAGCGGCATGATGACACTCTCTACTTCATCGACACTTTCATGATGCATGTAGGCGACTATCTTATGAAGGTCTGCTAGAGAGACACGTTCGACACTCAGATCATCGATGTGGAAAATCAGTCATTCGAGATGACAGAATTTGATTTTGAGTTGCAGGAGAAGAAGGAGCAACAGTTACCTAAGGAAGGAGGACACGAGCCGATCATGAGTTCCCGAATATTTTCTAATGTCCTTGCGGTTGAAGAGCGAGAGTTTCCGATCGAAAAACCATCTGTAAAGAACCCCCATTTTTAGAGCTAAAAGATTTACCATCTCACCTAGAGTATGCGTTTTTAGGGGAGGGGTCTCATTTTCCCGTCATCATCTCTTCGAGTCTGGAGACGGAGGAGAAGGAGAAGTTGATGGTTATTCTAAAATCTCATAAGCATGTCATCGCATGGAAGCTTATGGATATCAAAGGTATAAACTCGTCATTCTGCACGCATAAAATCTTTATGGAGGACGAGTTTAAACCTGTGGTGCAGCCGCATAGGAGACTTAACCCGAACATGCCTGAACATGCAGGAGGTTTTCAAGAAGGAGGTTATTAAATTGCTCGATGCTGGTTTGATTTTTCCGATCTCCAACTCTACATGGGTTAGTCCAGTCCAGGTGGTCCCTAAAAAGGCGGTATGACAGTTATCACGAATGAAAAGAATGAGCTCATACCGACACGAACTGTAACAGGGTGGCGAGTTTGCATCGACTACCGCAGACTTAACGAGGCCACACGAAAGGACCACTTCCCGCTTCCATTCATCGATTAGATGCTTGAGCGATTGTCAGGACAGTAGTTCTACAGTTTTCTTGACGGCTTTTCTGGTTATTTCCAGATCCCCATCGCCCCGAGTGATCAGGAGAAGACCACATTTACATGTCCCTTTGGCACATTCGTGTACCGACGCATGCCATTTGGATTATGTAATGCTCCTGCCACATTTCAGCGGTGCATGGTGGCCATTTTTCATGAGTTAATCGAGGATTCCATGGAAGTCTTTATCGATGTTTGTCTGCGTAACTTAGATCGAGTGCTTGCTAGATGTGAAGAGACAAACCTTATGCTTAATTGGGAGAAATGTCCTTTTATGGTTCGTGAGGGTATTGTTTTAGGTCATAAGATTTCTAGTGCGGGGATTGAGGTAGATAGGGCTAAGGTAGACACCATTTCTAAACTTACACCGCTCACGTCTGTGAAGTCTATTCGTAGTTTCTTAGGTCATGCGGGATTCTATCGCCGATTTATTAAAAATTTCTCGAAAATCTCTCGTCCGATGACCCAGCTTCTAAAGAAAATAGGCTTTTCGATTTTAGTGTGGAGTGTTTGAGGGCCTTTGAGTTGATTAAGGAGAGGTTAGTGAGTGCTCCTATTCTTGTTGCTCCCTATTGGAATCTTCCCTTTGAGATCATGTGTGATGCGAGAGATTTTGCTATTGGAGCCTGTTAGGGCAGTGTCGAGAGAAACATTTTCATCCCATCTATTACGCTAGCAAAACCTTTAACGGTGCTCAAGAGAATTACACCACGACAGAGAAGGAACTTCTTGCAGTTGTTTTCTTGTGCGATAATTTCCGTTCATATCGTGTGCTTTGCTTTCTAAGACTATTATTTTCTCTAATCATGCGGCTCTGCGTTATTTGTTCGCTAAGAAAGATGCGAAGCCCCGACTCCTTCGTTGGAAATGTCGCCACCGACCACTTGTCACGGCTAGAAAATTCCGACATGGACAAGACCCGGGAACAGGGATTTGTGATGATTTCCCAGGTGAGACTCTATTGTATGTAAAGGCAAGTGATGAGGGGTTTCCATGGTTTGCTGATCTTTCGAATTATCTATCCTCTGGTGAGTTAGTGCCCAGACTGATATATCAGCAAAAGAAGAAGTTCTTTGCAGATATCAAGTTCTACATTTGAGAGGATCCGTACTTATTACGTATTGGTGCAGATCAGGTGATTCTTCGATGCGTTTTTGGTGATGAAGCTCGTAGTATTGTTCAACATTGTCATGAGGGCCCGACTGGAGGCCATTTTGGTGCGACTTATACCGCAAAATATGTGTTTGATGCGTGATTCTATTGGCTGACTATTTTTCGTGATGCACATGAGTTTGTTCGTTCGTGTGATGTGTGTCAGAGAGCTGGTAACATCTCATCCCAAAATGAGATGCCCCAAAACCCCATACAGGTGGTTGAGATCTTTGATATATGGGCCATTGATTTTATGGGTCCATTTCCTATGTCTAGAGGGAACAGATACATACTCATTGTTGTCGACTGCGTATCCAAATGGGTGGAGGCTCAAGCCTTACCTAGAAATGATGTGCGAGTTGTTGTGGGAATCCTTCGAAAACTCTTTGCTCGATTCGGTACTCCTAAGGGCCTGATAAGTGATCGGGGTACCCACTTTTGTAATGCTCAGATGGATAAGATTCTGAAACATTATGGGGTCATCCATCGACTTTCTACGGCAAACCATCCTCAAAATAGAGGTCAAGTGGAAAACACCAATCGTGGTATTAAGAGGATCTTAGAGAAAACGGTTGGGAATAGTCGCCGGGACTGGGCTGAAAAGCTAGATGATGCACTATGGGCCTTCCGTACTGCATTCAAAACGCCTATCGGGACCACTCCCTTTTGGGTAGTTTATGGAAAGGCGTGTCATCTTCCTGTTGAGTTAGAACATCGTTCATATTAGGCTTTAAGAACCGTAAATCTTGATTTATCTGCGGCGGAAAAGAGTCGGTTTCAAATTCATGAGGTTGAGGAGCTACGGAACGAGGCGTATGAAAGGAGCTGGGGGTATTAGGAGCAGATGAAGGAACGTCATGATAAACATATTAAGGGGCCCAAATAGTTTAAGTGTTGGGATACAGTTCTTCTGTATAATTCCCAGTTGAAGTTGTTTCCAAGTAAATTGAAATCACGATGGACTGGTCCGTTCGTTGTGAAAGAGACATTTCCTTATGGGGTAGTTGATATAGAGGTTGATGATGGACATTCTTGGAAAGTGAATGGGCATAGACTGAAACATTATGTTGGAGCTACACTTGGTGATCGCGAGGAGGAGGCGATCTACCTTGATCTGCCTGGAGAGTAGATGAGGAGAGCACACTCGGGACTTTGCCCGAGTTGTAGAGTTTGTATAAAACTTAGTTGCATTATTTTCTTTTATTTTTATTCTTTTTATTTATTTTTCTTTGAGTCTGTTTTAGTCCTTAGAGTCTGTTTGATGTCTGCTTTGGGTTGTTTTGAGTTTTATTTTGCATGATTGGATTTACTTGTTCGTACTCAATCTCCATTCGAATGAGGAGTTTCTGAGCCTATCATACTATAGAGGACACCCAGAAGCCGTGGCCGCGAATGAAATGCTATACGGTCGCCTTGGAACGAGACTTGTGAAGATAACTGCATTATTACCAGGGGAGTCTGTTCCACTTTATTGTTTTATTTGCTTAAATTTTTTTATTCAGCTTTATTTTCTGTCTTTGTGAAGATAACTGCTTATTAAATTTTATTGCTTAATATTATATACGTTTTTCACACATCATAGTTCTTAGCTTCCACTTGGTCGCCGTCTATTCTCACTACCCCATCCCCCCTCCCCACCCCCAAGGAGTTGGTAGTTTGATACATTGGATATGAGTAGACGCTACAACCTTCATTCCATGTAGCCATGGCCTGCCAAGAATAAAATTACAACAAGACAAATTATCAATAACATAAAATTTTTGATAAGATTTTACTCCCTCAATGTATATAGGAAGCTTGATGTCCCCCATTGTTTCTTAGTATCACCACTGAAACCGACGAACACAGATGATCGGGGAACGATTTCAGAATCTTTGAGCACATCATATTGAACGATGTTGACCGAACTTCCTCCGTCAACTAGGATCATGCGCACATAATGATTAGCAATAAATAGAGTTATAATCAAACCATCGTGATGAGGTTCCTGGATGCTTGTTTTATCTTCTTCATCGAAGAAGATTCTCTTGTCATTGGTTAGAGTAGTGGATATGACAGTTCTTTCTTCGTTCTCCAAATTTGATTCTTTAGCATGTCTCTTGGCCGAGGAGAAGGAAGTTCCACATATATTTAAGCCACTAGTGATGAAATTGATGAGTTGTGCATCAGGTGGGGGCGTAGCTGCTTTCTGTGGGACATCTTCAGGATCCTGGATCCCTGACTTCTTTCTTCGTAGGAGCTCCTTGAAGTGGCCTTTGCTTAGGAGATACCCAATTTCCCTCCTTAGGCAAATACAATCATCGGTCAAATGGCCAAAATCTTCATGGAATGCACACCACTTGGATTTATCTTTGAAGGATGTTGTTTTCTCATTTTTCCGAGGCCATATTGCTTTTTCACCAAGATCCTTCATGGCACAAATTAAGCCATGAGTATCAACAGAGAAGCAATACTCGGAAATACTTGGATAATCCCCCTCCTCGTCATCTTCTTCCTCGACTGCTCGGACATTTTGGTTAAATTTTGAATAAGGCTTGGAGTTTTGTTCCCGAATGAGGATCCTTGTTTCGTGTCAGGAGACTCTTTTTTTGTAGGAGCTCCTAACCGTTCTTGGATCTTCTTATCGTCCTCTAGCCTTATAAACTTGAGTGCCTTGTTTCTGACTTCATCTAGCGTCCTGCATGGGGTCATCACAAGATCTTCATAAAATGGGGAGCCCTTATATAACCCTATCGTGAATGCCTTAACAACCGTAGCCATATCAAGATTAGGGATCTCTAGGGCTTTCCTACCAAACTTTGTAACAAAATCCCTTAAGGATTCATCACGAAGTTAGATAACTCTATATAAATCACTAGTTAACTTTTCAAATTTTCTACTACAAGAAAATTGGTTGTTGAACAAGTTAACTAAGTGCGAAAAAGAAGTCACAGAATAGGGAGGAAGACTTAATATCCATTTTAGTGCGGATCATGTTAAAATGGATCTAAATCCCTTACATAGACAAGCTTCCTTGAGTCTTTCAGGAATGGGGTTGATCTCCATCCTCTCCCTATACTGATCCACATGCTCTTCGAGATCGCTTATTCCATCGTACACCTTCATATTAGGGGTTTGAAAGCGTTTTGGGATCTCAGCATCACATATTGGAGGAGCAAATATGGACAGCTTGTGGCTTCCTTCTGGTATTTTAGGAATTGGTCGGACCACTCCTGGCACGCTGGATATCATATCCTTAAGCTTCTGAAGTTCCTTAGTCATAGCCTGATTGATACATATATCCTGCATGGAACCAAGGTTAGTGTCTAAGGATATGTGATTATATGTGTTATCTCTTGGTTGATTGAACGTCGGCATCCCGAAAGAGAAGCCAGGATAAGAAGCACCTACTATGGTAGTTGGTCCACTAGAGGCAATGGTCTGCATGTGGATGATGTCTCCTTAATGGGCCTCTGATGACCATTGATGTTGAAGTCTTGAGGATCCTTGATTCTTCCAGGAGGATCCTTGAGGCAGGAAGTTGAAGGATCTTTGATGATACAACCCAGAGGATCCTGGCTGAAGGATGGATGACCCTTGCTGAAGGAAAGAGGATCCTTCAGTCTGCTGACCCATGGATCCTGATTGAAGGATAGATGATCCTTGCTGAAAGAACGAGGATCCTGAAGCTTGCTGACCCATGGATCTCGGTGGAAGGATAGATGATCATTGAAGGAGGAACGAGGATCCTGGAGTTTGTTGACCCATGGACCCTGGTTGAAGGATAGATGATCCTTGAGCAAGTTGAGCCATGGATCCTGGAGTGGTGAAATCCAGCATCTTAGGTATCAAGGGAGTCTGATCCTCCACTAGACTCTTAGTCTTCTTGAGATCCTCTATATCGCGTAGGATCTTCTGGTTAGTCCTGCTTTGCTGCTCCATATATGCTTTAACCTACGAAAACATAGCAGAAACATCATTGTTAGAATTAACCACCGAAGTGGCAGTAGTGGTCTTTGAGCTCTACAAGACTGTGGTTTGTGTCTTGTTTCCAGCAATAGTAGTCCTTGGAGCTCCTGCAAGCGGACGAGGCATTGGCAATGAAGCTATTGATGAGAGAGAAATCGAAGATGGCATGGTTTGAAGCAGAGGTTTGTTGAGAGGCCATTGATAGTAGTATAGGTAATAAGGTTGAAAATTGATAGGAAATAATCTGGATTATAGAACCAATTGCCCCACGGTGGGCGGCACATTGTTTTGGTCAAAAATCAATTTAAGGATCAAGTAACCAAAGTAGTAATTGTGGGACTTGGTGTTTGTAGTTGTATATGTAATATGTAATGAGCACAGTGATTTATATGAGAAAAATCCCTTGATCTTTAGAGGATCGTCGGCAAAAAACCCCGGGTGATGACAAACCGTCTATCACCACTTTATTAATTACAAGGTTGGAGATTATGATCAGTATTACAATTATTGCTATATGTGTGTATTGCTAGAGAGAGTTTTGTGTATGACAATATGTGCGAAGTGATTAACTAGCTGACCATAATCTCAATTAATAACAAAAAAGAAAAATAACAACTATTCCTGTTTTCACGCCACTCCCACTAGCTGCTTCCAACTCTTTGACCACGTGCTGAATGAGTCCAGTGGAGAAATAATAGGTAGACTAGGTCTTCCAGCCGTTAGAATTGTGAATTATAAACCTACACATGAGAAACAATCATTCGTAACAACAAATACTGAGGATCCTCGATACTGGCTCAACTCTAGAACTTTAATCAAGGATAATTGATCCAGGCGCGTCTCAAGGATAACCTATCCTCAGCATATAGTATTCGTGCCCTAACAGCGCTAATGGCTACAAATTCAAATCCAAACAAATTATATACCTTCACAAATTTAGACCTAATAATCTTAAAAATGAAGCAGTCAAAATTTCCTGCACCTGCATTTCAGTTGTAATCACCACAAAGAATTCAGTTATTTTTTAATCTAAAATCACTTTCTTATAACTCTGCTTCAAAAGGCAATGCACATACAAATACACAGTTTTCTTCATCCAAACACTCAATAGTGCTTATCCAAATTAAAAATGACCAACATACTTAACAAATATAAATTCAAATAAACAATAACTAACATGTGAACAGAGGGCAAGTAGGATGCAATTTCATGACATTAAGCCTCAACTAACAACACATGTAACAAAGTAGACTGTCATTGGTTGTCTTCTTTCGCTTTCCGGCAACCAGTAACGACGACATCCAGCAAACCCTAGGTTAACGGAGAAGTTTATCAGTTGCCATAAATCGGATATGCAAAACATAATTGAGATTTGTGGGACATACCTAAGTTCGCAAGTAGGCGGATTAATGAAGCAACCTAAATGCCCCTTTTGTCGTCGTCATCAATCTTCATCGATTGTTATTCTCTTATCAGATTCTGTGTGGATGGAGTCGTGATTAAGAGCGACATTAAGGAATCAAAGATGATGATAATAGTAAACAATTTTGAATATGAGTGTTGTGGCGGACTAAGATATTGCTTTGCCTACAAAAAGTGACCAGATACACAAAAGAGAAAGAGTGAGTAACTAACACTTTATAGAAAAATATTAAAACTATTGTGAACTCACGTGTCAAAAGCTAACAGATTCCTCTTATGAATAGTGTGCAATTGTGAGATATCTGTAAGTTCCAATTTGGTATAGATATAATTTGGGGAAGAAAGTGTTTTGTTTATGACATAAATAGCCGTTGAATAATTTTCAATAGAAACCAAACCTTTAATTATGCTACATAAATAGCCCTTTAAAAGTTAAAAAGACTAAACTGCCTTCATGTGCAGTGCACATGTGATAAGTTAACTAAAAAATTTAACATCTGTTAGTGTAAAGGACGAAAAACAAGCAAACCTGTCATGTAAAGGACGCCGCCTGAAAATAACTTTTTAAAGGATCTGATCCATAAATCAACTATGTTTAAAGGACAAAATTTGTATTTTTGTCTTATACAAATGCAAAGTTCTTGTTTTAATAGATCCCAAAGACCATTTTATATTATAAAACATAACTATCAAATTTGGGATGTTACTGGTGAACCCCTCCCAAATTTCTCATGAAGACAATGAAGTGATTACCAAACAATTATGGTGAATGATATGCTCTGAATTATACATGTTTTGATATAAATATTTCTTACTATTTTGAGTGGCTTTTGGGTTGTTTGTATTAAATTACAATCGTTAATCGTTTATATTTAAAATTTAAAAGTTTCAAGATATAACGAGCTGATTGTTTTACTAAGCTTTTGACCAAAAAGTGACAAGTCAAATAAATTTTATACATTACCATTATTAATATTAACAATACATTTATTATTATTATTATTATTATTATTATTATTTAATTGAAAGTATCTTGTTTAATAATGGTCATTTCACACGAATTTTTACAGATCATAACTGATTGGGTAACGGTAGGGTGCAAATTGTCAGGGTTTGTAGACGTTAGGGGGTTGGTTGTCTGAAAAGGAAAATGGGTGGGGGTGGAGGGGTGTTCTTAAACTACATATTTGTGTTGACCATAAGATGCAAATTGCATTTAATAATTTAGCGATAGACTCATGTAAGTTTGATTTTTGATAACCACTATGTTTCCAAAGTTTAATGTTGTTTTATGCTATAAGGGTTGAGCTTTTTCGGTATCGGTACCGATTGTTACCGAATTCGGTACATAGATTTGAGTTTTTGGTACCGTACGGTACGGGTATTTCTCTAATTTTATACGAATTAGTGGTGCGGTACCGGTACCGGTACCGAACCGATACCGGTACTAAATCGAAAATTTCGGTACTGGTACTAAATATTCCGATTTTTGGCATCGGTGCCCTTCTGTACCGGTATCATCCCCACTATGGCATTAAAAAAGTGGTGGCTTACTTAATTGTCGGACCAATAATTATTGAGGATCTTATGTCATGAGCCCAAAGAAAATGATAGAAATGTTTCGGTCAAAAATTAACAAAGTAATTTTGTGATCAAATTAGTATGTAAGGTAGAGTGCTTGATCAAGAACAAAGTGAACACAATGATTTGATTTCGAGGGAAAAAGACCTTGATCGTGAGGATCTCCGGCGCAAAAAACTCCCGGACGGTGAAAACTATCACCGTCTCTTTTATTAATAACAAAAAGGGTGATTACAAGTGGTGGAGCTGATAATTGCTTGAATACTAAGTGTAACAATGTGTTCTGATCGCTATGAATGTGAAGTGTGTGTTTAACATGTGTTTTTCTAACTAATCACAACAGCCTATTTATATACATAATAATATCTCAAGGACTTTATGAATAATAAAGGTCATAATTAAGTTTCCTAAGAATCCGCCCTTATCTTCAATATAAAGGTTTCATGCTTTGATCACGTGGTTTAATGGCTTTAAATGCGAAGTTATATGTTGGACTTGATCTCTTTACCGTTACACCTCACTTCTTTGACCGATTCTTTAGGGAGTCACTCGTCAAACGTAGTCCCATCTGCAAAGTATCCTCAAATATTTCGAGGATAATACAACAGTTAGTAATTATCAGGGATACCGAATACTGAAAATCTGTCAGTAAATCCGGGATCCTTATTCATAGAAATGATTCCTGACAATAATAGAGTTCTCCCACGTGCTAATATTAACTATTAGTGCGATATTTCAGCATACAATCAATATTTGACCGTTAACCATTACTTGGCCTTTACTCCTAACGGTTATGGCACATTCGACGCGTTTTCTTCAACCACCAACCGTGTATTTCGCATGGACTAAATCAACAATTAATATCTGCAATTATAAATCAACACCAAGAGAGAAATATCTATTTATTAGCATTAATACTCATGATACTAAACTTATTCGAGTATCCTAAACATATTCAGGATCCTGAGCATAGACCCGACTATAAAATTTGGGCCCTAACAATTGTCCCCAAAATTTGACAGCTGTTTTTACCAATTTCAGCTGTTAAATTTTCTGATGATAAACTGTTTTCCATGTAGCATCAAAATTTTATGTTTTAGCACCGGCTAAAGTTGACATCATTACGAGAATAGATCAGTCCTTCGAAATCCCTGTTGTTGTTATTAAATCCTTAGAGAAAAATTTGAAAATGTTTTTTAATAGTAGTTTAAGTTTCAATTCAATAAACCAACACCAAGTTATAAAGTGCACCTTATAAATAAGAAAAGTAATATGAAATATAGAATATTCACAAATAGTAAATCATACAAGAATCAAATAGCAATTAACCTTGATAATGTTTAGACCATTTTATCCTTGTAATAAGATCATTTTTCATGATGTTCCTTTGATTCTGGGGATATACTCATAGATCTGCAATGTTTAAAATAATCCTGAAATTAAATTCAGAAATTCTGGCGATAAGGCCCAAATAAACTGGCGACAAGGCCTAAATAAACTGGCGACAAGGCCTAAACAAACTGGTGACAAGGCCCTTAGAGAGGCGAAAACCCCTTAATCCTTAGGAATAAACTGGCGACAAGGCCCTTAGAAGAGGCGAAAACCCCTTAAACCTTAGGAATAAACTGGCGACAAGGCCCTTAGAAGAGGTGAAAAACCCCTTAAACCTTAGGAAATGGTACGTCTACCATAAACTTGAGATTCAAACCAATAGCTGAGGATAACGAGGTAACAAGTCACTATATTTTATGTGTTGGCTCTGTCTCTCGCACTAAGGCCGAATAAACGTGCGCTACAGGCGAACTTAAGAAGAAGTGAAAACCCCTTAAACCTTGGGATTCAAACCAATAACTGAGGATAACGAGGTAACAAGTCACTATATTTCATGTGATGGCCCCGTCTCTCGCACTACGGCCGAATAAACGTGCGCTACAGGCGATCTTAAGAAGAGGTGAAAACCCCTTAAACCTTAGAAGGCATTGAATAATACCTTAACTGGCGACAAAGGCCGAAGAAACTGGCGACAAAGTCCAAAAAGACTAGCGACAAGGCCCAAATATATTGGCGACAAGGCCTAAATAAACTGGCGACAAGGCCCAAAATAAATTCATTCCATGTGGGGATACCACATGTCTTCAGGCTACAAAACACTCAAATCTAGGTGAGGGGTGGGTGTTAGCCTTGCTAACACCCCTCTGTTGCTTAAGTCAGTACCATGATAAAAGAATAATAATATTAAAAAAATGAATAAAAATATAAATTCGAATACATACCTTAGTTGTTTAACATTACTGTTAAGTTATCCTTGGGATAGAAGTCTTTCATAAAATATTTTTTGAGGTGGATAGTGTTCCAAGCCCTTGGTAACAAGTCACCATCCAATGTAGACAATTTGTATGCCCCCTTTCCTGCTTCTGACTCAAACAAGTAAGTACTTTCACACTTTGGTGCAAGCTTTCCATCCTGATATTCTTGTTGTAGGACTTTGCTATCTTCTGTTGATAAGAAGCCATTCTGATCTTCGCTAAATCTCGGAGTTCTTCTACTGCATCTAGATCTTCAAGTAGACTTCGAGTGTTATCTTTGAGATTTTGATGACTGACTCTAGATGTAGGGATAACCATCTCTGTCGGGATAACTGCTTCAGCTCCAAATACAAAATGAGAAAGGATTCTGACCAGTAGCATTCTTTGAAGTGGTCCTATCTGCCCAAAGAACAAAAGGTAGTTCTTCGGCCCACTTTCCTTTCTTAGACCCCAACTTTTTCTTCAGGTTATTGATAATGATTTTGTTGCTTGATTCGGCCTGTCCGTTAGCCTGAGGATGGACAGGTGTTGAAGTGATCATTTTGATTCCCCAACTGGCACAGAAGTTAGTGGTTCTCTTGCCAATGAACTGCAAGCCATTGTCACACACTATCTCTGCCAGGATTCCGAATCTTGTCAGGATATTGCGTTTGATGAATGAGATAACTTCTTTCTCTCTGACTTGAACAAAAGCTTCCGCTTCAATCCACTTCGAGAAATAATCCGACATGGCCAGCATAAAGACTTTTCCTCTTGGAGCTCCTGGTAGTTTTCCCACGATATCCATAACCCACTTCATGAAAGGCCAAGGGGATATAGTAGGATACAAGGGTTCTGCTGGCTGGTGCAAAATGTTGCTATGTCTCTGGAATGCATCACATTTCTGGGAATAACTCATAGCATCTCTCTACATCGTTGGCCAAAAGTATCCGGTCCTCAGGATTTTGGAGAATAGTGCTCTGCCCCCAGTGTGATTCCCACAGTCTCCTTCATGGATATCCTGAAGAAAATCTTGAGCTTCTGCCTTCTCCAATCACCTAAGATATGGTCCTGCAAGAGATTTTCTGTATAATATATCATTCATTATAGTATATATGGGATTACCTTCGTGCGAAAAGCTCTTGGGTTTTCATCATTGGGAATAACTCCATCCTGAATATATCTCCTGATCGGGATAATCAAAGAATTTTCATTATCCTCAGAGTTCTTGACTCTCGTATCTTCATCATCTTCTGATATTTCATTGACACCTTGCTCTTCTATTGTTGGGCTCAGGATATATATGATAGGAATCTTGACACCTTCCGTTATTCTGAAGGATGAAGCTAAGTTTGCTAGGGCATCTGTTTCAACATTCTCTTCTCTAAGTACCTGTGAAATATCAAACATTTCGAAACATTTTGCTAGTTTTTTGACTAGCTCTAAATATTTCATTAGTTTTTCTCCTCTAACAGTATACGAACCATTAAAATGATTAGTTAATAATAATGAATCAACATGTACTTAAATAAACCTGATTTTCATGTCGATTGCTAGTTGTAATCATGCTATCAAAGTTTCATATTCTGCCTCATTGTTTGTGGCTTGGAATCCGCAGGGTATGGATTGAGGTATAATGTCCCTCTGTGGGATTTCAGCAGGATCCCAAGACCTGTTCCTCTAACATTTGAAGCACTATCAGTGTATAGAGTCCACTTATCTTAGGTTTCTTTAAGTTGTTAGACTTCCAAGTCTGCTCCTTCTTTAAGTTCACTGGTGAAATCAGCCAAAAAGTTTGCTAATGCATGTGATTTGATGGCAGTCCTGGGTTCATATGCTATATCATATGCACTCAGCTTTACAGCCCATTTTTCCATCCTTCTTCGGGTTTTACCAGCAGAGGAGCAGAGGAAAGATAAGCTTTTAAGGACATTAAAGCTTCCTAATGCTTACTGGTCCACTCGAACCTTTTGTTTTTCCTCAAGATATCATAAAATTGTTTGCACTTTTCTGAGGATTTGGATATGAATCTGTTGAGTGCCGCTATTATTCCAGTTAGCCTTTGAACATCTTTGCCTAATGCTGGGGATTTCAGATTCAGGATAGTTAGTATCTGCTCTGGACTCGCCTCTATTCCCCTTTTGGTAACCATGTATCCCAAGAATTTGCCAGCTTTCACTCCGAAATGGCACTTTGCAGGATTCAGCTTCATGTTATATTTGTCGAGGATATCAAATGCAGTCTTGAGATCCTGGAGATGATCCTCAGCTTTCTTGGACTTCACCACCATATCATCAATATACACTTCCATCTTGTCCCCCAGTGGCTCTTTGAACATCATGTTAACTAACCTCTGGTAGGTTGCACCTGCATTTCTAAGTCCAAAGGGCATAGCAATATAACAATAATATCTGTGGGAGTCATGAAGGCTGTGTCTTCTTGATCTGAGGGCTCCATTTGGATTTGCTGAAATCCTGAGGATGCGTCCATAAATGTCAGCATCTCGTGGTCGGCTGTAGCATCTACCATTGAATCGATGTGTGGTAAAGGGAATGGATCTTTAGGACATGCCTTATTCAAGTCTGTGAAATCTACACAAACTCTCCATTTGCCATTATTTTTCTGCACAACCACCACATTTTCTAACCATCGGGGATATTGAACTTGCCTAATCATATTCGCTTTCAAGAGTCTTTCTACTTCTTCTTGAATGATTGTGTTTCTCTCAGGTGCAAATTTTCTTCTCTTTTGATGGATTGGCCTGAAAGAATTGTCAATTCCAAGTTTATGTGTTATAATATCTTTGGAAATACCCGTCATATCTTCATGTTTCCATGCAAATGTTAACAGTCATGACTTGAGGAAATCGAGCAATTTTGACTCAATATCCTCAGGAATGCTCATTCCTATCAGCACTTTGACTTCAGGATCCTCGGGATAAGGAAGTACTTCTTTAATTTCTTGTTCCCTGGCATCCATTACGTCTCGTGCTGACTTCTGTAGTTATTGCGCCTGTTGGGATTTGGCAGTACACTTCATAGAAGAGGTGTAGCAATTCTTTGCATCTTGTTGATCACTGATGATTTTGATAATTCCCCACGGACTTGGGAGTTTCACACATTGGTGATAAGTGGAGGGGACTGCTTCTATGTCGTGTATCCAGGGCCTGACTAATATAATATTGTAACAAGACAAACAGTCAATAACACAAAATTTTTGCATCTTGTTTTCCCCTTCAACATATACTAGGAGCTTGATATCCTCAATAGTGTTCTTAGTCTCTCCACTAAATCCAACCAATACTGAGAAGCTGGGGATAATCTCATCCTCAGGAATATTCATCTTTTTCAGCACATCAAGTTGAATAATGTTGATAGAGCTTCCACCATCAATGAGGATCCTGCGCACATAATGGTTAACCACATATAATGTTATTACCAAACTATCATGGTGTGGATCCTGAATATTGACTCTATCGCTTTCATCAAAGGATATGGTCTTTGCTTGAGAGAGAACGGATGTCTTTGTTGGTCTATCAACCACTTCTAACTTTCTTTGATCAGCATTTCTTTTTGCAGCAGAATAAGAGGTTCCACAGATGTCAGATCCTTCGAATATGAACAGGATTGTTTTTGCATTTGTTGGTGGAGGAGTCGCCTTTTCAGGATTTTTCTCTTTTCCCTTCTTCCGACCAAGTAGCTCTTTCAAGTGGACCTTGCTGGGAAGATAACTAATCTCCCTTCTGAATGCAATGCAATCCTCAATCAAGTGCCCAAAATCTTTGTGGAAGACACACCATTTTGATTTGTCTTTCTAGGCTCCTTGTTTCTCCATCTTCTTTGGCCACCTGGCTTTCTCACCTAAATCCTGCATGGCACATATTAAACCACCAATATCAACATAAAAACAATATTCAGAGATCTTAGGATATCTTCATCATCTCCATCATTCACTGCATTAATCCGGGGTTATCAGGCTTTTAGTAAGGTTTTGATCGATATGATTTTCCCGGGGTTTCGGCTGTCTTGTTCGTCTGATCATATTTTGGGATATCGATCTTTTTAAAGTTTTTCTTATCATCTTCTAGCCTGATGAACCTCAGAGCTCTGCTTCTTGCTTCATCCAACGACCTGCATGGAGTCATAACAAGATCATCATAGAAAGAGGAGTCTTTCTCTAACCCCAACTTAAGAGCTTCCACTGCCAAAGCAGGGTTTAGATTTGGAATCTCCAGTGACTCCTTGCTAAACCTGATAATAAAATCTCTCAAGGATTCCCCAAGATTCTGGGTAACCCTATAAAGATCACCTGTCATCTTCTCAAACGTTCTACTGCAAGAAAACTGGTTATTGAACAAGTTAACTAAATGAGAAAAGGAGGTGATAGTATTATGAGGAATACTCAGTAGCCATTTCATGGTTTCTCCGGTCATGGTAGACTCAAACCCCTTGCAAAGCCATGCTTCTTTGATTTCCATAGGGATTGGGTTAATCTCCATACGCTCTCTATATTGTGCAACGTGTTCCTCAGGATCCGTTGAACCATCATACAGCTTCATATTTGGGGTTTGAAATCGTTTTGGGATATGTATGTTACCAATTGTCGGCACAAATCGGGATATTCTGTGACTATCAGTGGGAACTTCAGCTATGGGACGGATTAAACCAGGAACATTTGATATCATGTCCTTAAGCTTCTGTAACTCCCGGGCTAAACTTGAACTTTTCCTGCATCCTGCAAAAATCCTTGATTAGCACTAAAGGGAATTGTATTGAAAGTGTTACCCTGATTGATATTCTGAGGAACAGTCTGGGTGTTGTAGCTTGCATTCCCAAACATAGTACTTCATGGAGTAGCAAATGGAGTGGTCGAAGTGTTAGCCTGCATCGGGATAAAGACTCCCTGGTGCATCTCAGAGGATCCTACGAACTGCTGAGTCTGAGCAAATGGTTGCTGAGGATTAGACAATCCTGATGAAGGTACTCCTGAGGATCCTAACTATTGATGAAATCCTTAGGATACCGCCTGCTGATAAAGACCTGAGGATCCCATCTGATGGAACAATCCTGAGGATCCGGACTGTTGAAATAGTCCTGAGAATCCAGACTGTTGAAACAATCATGAGGATCCTGCATGTTGAAACGACCCAGCAGAGGATGCGTGCAAGTATCCTTGGGACCCAGAAGAGTGCAATCCCATAGACCCTGAGTGTTCGAAAGATGAGGATCCAGGGTTGTACGCTATGGTGGACTCCGGACGGACCAATCCTGAAGATCCTGGAGAAGTGAAGTCCAGAGATCTCGGGATTGGTGGTGTGAATTCTTCCGCCGGCTTCTTGGCTTTCCTGATATCTTCCAGTTCCCACACGAGCATCTGGTTGGTCTTGTTCTGGCATTCCATATGTTCCTGTAACCGTCTATACATATGTTTCGGTCAAAAATTAACAAACTAACTTTTGATCAAATTAGTGTGTGAGGCGAGGTGCTTAATGGTAAAAAGATTGAACACGAGGATATGATTACGAGAGAAAAAACCCTTGATTATGATAATCTTCGTTTCGGTCAAGAGTTTACAACGTAATCTTTAATCGAATCTCTTCGGTTAAAGATTATGAACTTAACTTTTGGTCGAATTACGCTTGATTATTATGATCTCCGGCACAAAAAACCCCCGGACGGTGAAAACTATCACCGTCGATATTATTAATAACAAAATCGGTGATTACAAAGGTTGGAGTTGATTAGTAAACGTGAACTAAGTGATACAATGAGTACTAGCAGCTAAACAAGTGAATTGTGTGTGACCTATCGATACTATCAGCTCGAATTTATAATAAGAAGATTACAACTGTTATTCCGGAAACCCTAGACTATTTCTTCAACAAGTCGTTGCTGCCCACGTTGTTTGTTGACGAAGTTCAAGCAGTGTTCCTTTGCAATTCACGTTCTTATAAACATATTTAACACGTGCTCTTATCTGCAAAACAATCAGATAATATAGGACAATTGAATTAGTCAACTTACCTTCCTAATAATAACAGCATAAGTCAACATCCTCAAGTTATGCTCAATTCCGAGGATAATAAAATCTACACCCAACAATTGCCCTCAATTTTTACAGATAAGGCGCGACAGCTGTAAAAATTTCAAATTTTGAAAAGTTAAATATCTTCTGTCAACTGAAAGGACGTGCACACGGATTGAGGAAAGCCTATAACCGCCCTTCCAGGTTATAATTAAACCATTTCCCAATCCCAAATCAATACTTCTTCCATCGATTCAAAGCCAGGTCAGTCCTTCTTCTTTGTCTTCTTTATTTTCTTGAAATTTTCCTTCCGACCAAACGATAATGAGAAAGAGAACCCCTCGAGCGCCCAATCCTTTCTGTTTTGCAACCTCAGATGATTTCGTTGACCAAGCTCTCATTCCCGCGACTGACGAAGACCAGTGTCTTTTCAAGGATCTCGACATCAAATTAGACCTTACGACCCCAAAACCAAAGCCGACTTTTCTTCTAAAACCTTGGTGTGTTTCTTTTATTACCCCTTTTCGATCGGCCTTTCATATCCATTTTCCCCACTCATAAAAGAATTCTTTGACGTGACCGGACTCGTATTCAAAAGTCATGCCAATGGTGTGGAGGGTTTTGGCAACAGTAGATCGTCTGAATAAAACCCGTGAGCTATCCATAGGTGTGCCTGAGATTTCCGCAACTTATAACCTCCGAACTCACGGATCCTTTCGTTATTGTCTTCAATCCAAGTCCAGCCATCTTTACATGGTTCCCAAGGTGTCCGATAGCGACCCTGATTGGAAAAAACATTTCTTTTTCGTTCGTCGGGATTCTATTCCTGATGGGATGAGCTTACCTACTAAATGGGTTCATAAGGGTAGAAGATCTGTAGGATAAATCTTCTTTTTGCAAACGATTCATTTTGATATGTTTTGTTTTTTTTTACAGTTGTGTTTGAGGATTTGATAAAGCTTAGGAAGGATACGAAGAAAAGGCTCAAGGTGTTGTTCAAGATTCCAGCAGAGGAAAGGGAGTTTTGGTTAGAGGAATAAACAGTAGAAACAAGTGTGATTGCTGCAAAACCTGCTGAGAGCATGAATTCTGGTAAGTGTTTTGAGGATTTCAGGTTTTCTAGGGATTTTGTTATCTTGAAAATAACTTGATAAATCATTGTGTAGGGATGCCGAAGCCAAAATCTTTTTGCTTGGTGGATATGGATGATCTTATTGAGGATAGGACAGTGGTGAAACAAGAACATTCCAAGACACTTTCCCCTTCGGTGAGAGTTCCAACTACTCGCCAGAAAAGTGCTGCACAAAAGAATAGGAAAGCCACCACTTCAGCCGAAATCGAGCCCTATGCTGACATGACCACCACTGATGCTGTAGAGAAACTTCAAGCTCTTGTTAACTTCCTTGGAACAGTAAGTATTCTCGTTTATCCTGAAAAATAGTAATCTGCAGAAAAACTAATATTAATTTAGGGATAACAGAAAGCCGAAAGTTACCGTCAGATATCCCAAGATGCTGAATTGTCCAAGAGAGAGGCTGAATCCAAGCTCGTCGACCTCCTACAAGCTGTTGACACAAAGGAAAAGCTGCTCAAAAAGAAAAATTAAGAGATTTCAGATCTTAAAGCCTCATTTGAGTTGGAGAAGGCCGAGTTTCTTGAAGAGGCCAAGAAGTGTGCAGCCGCCAGTATCTTGGAGTCGATGATCAAAATGTCTGAGGAAGCGCAAGCAAAAGGTCATGTGATGGACTCCTGGAATTGTATAGCTTGGAAGAAAAAGCTTAAGATGCTAAGGGGGGAGAAGCTTGAAGAGGATGAGTTGGCTGGGACTTCTGAGGTGATCAAGGATGCTGGAGCTGGTGAGGATGTGAAGGAGACTGAGGCTGGGGAGGCGACGGATTTGGATAAGAAGGAAGGTGACGATGCTGAAGGTGGAAAAGTTTGAACCTGGTTTACTGTTTTTATGTGTTTTCAATGGTTGTTTTGAACAATTTCTATTTTGGTTATGTAAGGACAACGTAGTAGGCTCAGGATAATGGTTTGGGTGGAGGGATCCTGGTTTCAGGACGAAACCCAAACCGTCTTTTACTTTCTGCATTTAGAACAACTATGATAGTCCGGGTGGATGGGCTCCGTTTTGAGTGAACCCCGGACTATCTTTTCCTGCATCATAATATTAGTACAACTTTCTATGACTTATATTGGCATCCTTTCGCTTTTTCAATTCTTAGAAAAAACCTAAGTTTTATGAAAAAAATTTTAAGTAATAGTTTAAGTTTTACGAATAAACCAATATCAAGTCATAAATTTTAAATGATATGAAAGATAAATACTTGCAAATAGTAATTCATACCAGGACCATGTGTCAATTAACCTGGAAATCGTCTAGACCGTCTTATCCTTGCAATAAGATCATTGTTTTGAATATCCTTCAAATCCTGGGGATTTAGCAACAGAATTGTAACATCAGCATTATCCTGAAAATATTTTTAAAGATTCTGGCGACAAGGCCTAAATAAAATGGCGATATGGCCCTTTAGAAGAGATAAAAAAATCTCTTAAACCATTAGAAACGAACTTGCGACAATGCCTTTTAGAAGAGATGTAAATCTCTTAAACCATAAGAATGAACTGGCGTCAAGGCCCTTTAGAAGAGACGAAAAAATCCTAAACCTTAGATTATGGTACGTCTACCATAAACTTGTGATTCAAACCAATAGCCGAGGATAACAAGGTAACAAGTCACTATATTTCATGTGCTGGCCCCGCCTCTCAAACTAAGGCCGAATAAATCATGCGCTACAGGCATCTTAAGAAGAGATGAAGATCCCTTAAACCTCAAGATCCAAACCAATAGCCGAGGATAACAAGGTAACAAGTCACTATATTTCATGTGCTGGACCCGCCTCTTAAACTAAGGTTGAATAAACGTGCTCTACGCGCGATCTTAAGAAGAGATGAGGATCCCATAAACCTTAGAATAGGTGAAAACCCCTTATAACTTAAGGATAAGCTGGCGACAGGGCCCTTAGAAACTGGCGATGAAGGCCTTGTTAACTTTATTCCATATGGGAATCCCTCATATCTACAAAACAGTCAATTCTAAGTGAGGGGTGGGTGTTAGCCTAGCTAACACCCCTCCGATGCTTAAGTCAGTACCATGTTTGAAGAATAATAATATTAAAAAACAAATAAAAGTATAAGTTTGAGTACATACCTTGACTGTTTAGTATAACAGTTATCCTCGGGATAGAAGTCTTACATGAAATATTTTTTGAGATGTATAGCATTCCAAGCCCTTGGTAGTAAGTCACCATCCAAAGTAGATAATTTGTATGCCCCCTTTCCTGCTTCCGAATCGATCAGGTAAGGACCTTCCCACTTTGGTGCGAGCTTCCCATCCGTAGGATTGGTAGTATTTTGAAAAGCTTTTCGGAGAACCAAATCCCCTTCTTGAAACCTTCGAACTCTGATATTCTTGTTGTAGGACTTTTCTATCTTCTTTTGGTAAGAAGCCATTCTGATCTTTGCCAAATCCCAGAGTTCTTCTACCGCATCTAGGTCTTCAAGTAGACTTCGAGTGTTATCTTCGTGATTTTGATGAGTGACTCTGGCAGTCGGGATAACCATCTCTGTGGGGATAACTGCTTCAGCTCCAAACACTAACGAGAATGGAGTCTGACCAGTAGAATTCTTCTAAGTGGTTCTATCTGCCCAAAGAATGAAAGGTAGTTCCTCGGCCCACTTTCCTTTCTTAGACCCCAACTTTTTCTTCAGGTTATTGATAATGATTTTGTTGCTTGATTCGGCCTGTCCATTAGCCTGAGGGTAGACAGGTGTTGATGTGATCATCTTGATTCCCCAACTGGCACAAAATTTAGTTGTTCTCTTGCCGATGAATTGCGAGCCATTGTCACACACTATCTCTGTCGGGATCCCAAATCTTGTCAGGATATTGCGCTTGATGAATGAGATAACTTCTTTCTCTCGGACTTGAAAAAAGGCTTCCACTTCGAGAAATAATCTGTCATAGCCAACATAAAGACTTTTCCTCCCGGAGCTCTTGGTAGTTTCCCCACGATATCCATTCCCCACTTCATGAAAGGCCAAGTGGATATAATAGGATATAATGGTTCTGCTGGCTGGTGCAAAATGTTGCTATGTCTCTGACATGCATCACATTTCGGAGAATAATTCATAGCATCCTTCTTCATCGTTGGCCAGAAATACCCCGTCCTCAGGATTTTGGAGAATAGTGCTCTGCCACCAGTGTGATTCCCACAATTTCCATCATGGATATCTTGAAGAACTTCTTGAGCTTCTGCCTTTTCCAAGCACCTAAGATATGGTCCTGCAAGAGACTTTCTGTATAATACATCATTCATTATGGTATATGGGATTACCTTTGTGCAAAAAGCTCTTGGGTTTTCATCCTTGGGGATAACTCCATCCTAAATATATTTCCTGATCGGGATAATCCAAGAATCTTCATTATCCTCAGGATTCATGACTCCCATATCTCTACCATCTTCTGATATTTCATTGACACATTGTTCTTCTATTGCTGGACTCAGGATATGTACGATAGGGATCTGACACCTTCTGGTATCCTGAAGGATGAAGCTAAATATGCTAGGGCGTCTGCTTCAACATTCTCTTCCCTAGTGTAGGTTCCCAGCCGGATCTACACGAGATATCGCGTTCTACGTAGGTGTGGAATCCCTACGTAAGACGTTACGAGCGTAGAAGACGATACGATTAAACACGTTACAATAAACACAAACACGTTATATTGCAACCGTAAACACGTGATACAAAGATCACCAAATACAGACTCTCTCTAACTCGTTCTCTGAATAATAAACTGAATTCGTTGGAATCATTTTTGAATCCGTAACCTAAACAGCTTATATAGACACGACAACTTCGCCTGGCATGTTCAGGCGAAGTTGTCCCTAACTTCGCTTGTCTAACAAGTTCGCCCATATCAGCGAACTTGTTATCAACTTCGCTTACATACAAAACATAAATCTAACTAACACGATTACAGACACTTGACACTGAACTACTGACATCTTGCACCAACACCTAGGTACCTGTGAAAAATCAAACGTTTCGAAATACTTTGCTAGTTTTTTGACTAGCTCTAGATATTTCTTTAGTCTTTCTCCTCTAACAGTGTAAGAACCATTAAAGTGATTAGTTAATAATAATGAATCAACATGTACTTGAATAAACCTGATTTTCATGTCGATTGCTAATTGTAATCCTGCTATCAAAGCTTCATATTCTGCCTCATTATTTGTGGCCTGAAATCCGCAGGATATGGATTGAGGTATAATGTCCCCCTATGGCGATTTCAGCAGAATCCCGAGACCTGTTCCTCTAACATTTGAAGCACCATCAGTGTATAGGGTCCACTTATCTTTGGTTTCTTCAAGTTGTTGGACTTCCAAGTCTGCTTCTTCTTTAAGTTCACTGGTGAAATCAGCCACAAAGTCCGCTAATGCCTGGGATTCGATTGCAGCCCTAGGTTCGTATGTTATATCATATGCACTTAGATTTACTGCCCATTTTGCCATTCTACGTGACATTTCTGGTTTTCTCAAAACAGACTTAATAGGATAGTTAGTTTTAACACATATAGGATGAGTTTCAAAATAATGTCTAAGTTTAGTAGATGCCATAATAAGGGCTAAAATTAATTTCTCAAGATAAGAATACCTGGTCTCAGCATCCAAAAGACTTTTACTTACATAATATATGGGGTGTTGTTGACATTCGATATCCTTAGCCAAAACTGCACTTATAGCATTATTTGATACAACAAGATATAGAGATAGAGATTCACCTTCCTCGGGTTTTACCAGTAGAGGAGCAGAAGAAAGATAAGCTTTTAAGGATGCTAAAGCTTCCTCATGCTTACTAGTCCACTCGAACCTCTTGTTTTTCTTCAAGATATCATAAAATTCTATGCACTTTTCTGAGGATTTGGATATGAATCTGTTGAGCGCCGTTATCCTGCCAGTTAGCCTTTGAACGTCCTTGACTGATTCTGGGGATTTCAGATTCAGGATAGCTTGTATCTACTATGGACTCGCCTCTATCCCCCTTTTGGTGACCATGTATCCCAAGAATTTGCCAACCTTTACTCCAAAATGGCATTTCGAAGGGTTCAGCTTCATGTTGTTTTTGTCGAGGATATCAAATGCTGTCTTGAGGTCTTGAAGGTGATCTTCAGCTTTCCTGGACTGTGGGGGTCATGAAGGCCATATCTTCTTGATCTGAGGGCTCCATCTGGATTTGCTGAAATCCTGAGGATGCGTCCATAAATGTTAGCATCTCGTGGCCAGCTGTAGCATCCACCATTGAATCGATGTATGGTACAGGGAATGGATCTTTAGGACAAGCCTTATTTAAGTCTTTAAAGTCTACACAAACTCTCCATTTGCCATTCTTTTTCTGTAAAACCACCACATTTGCTAACCATCGGGGATATTGAACTTCCCTAATCATTTTCGCCTTCAAGAGTCTTTCTACTTCTTCTTGAATAATTATTTTTCTTTCAGGTGCAAATTTTCTTCTTTGTTGATGGATTGGCCTGAAAGAATTATCAATTCCAAGTTTATGTGTAATAAAATTTTTGGAAATACCTGTCATATCTTCATGTTTCTATGCAAATGTTGACAGCCTTGATTTGAGGAAATTGAGCAATTTTTACTCGATATCCTCAGGAATGCTAGTTCCTATCAGCACTTTGACTTCAGGATCCTCGGGATAAAGAGGTACTTCCTTGATTTCTTTTTCCTTGGCCTCCATTATGCCTCGTGCTGGCTTCTGTAATTTCTACGCCTACTGGGGTTTAGCAATACACTTCATGGAAGAGGTGTAGCAATTCTTTACGTCTTGTTGGTCACTGATGATTTTGATAAATCCCCACGGACTTGGGAGTTTCACGCATTGGTGATAAGTGGATGGAACTGCTTTCATGTCATGTATCTAGAGCCTGCCTAATATAATATTTCAACAAAATAAACAGTCAATAACACAAATTTTTTGCATTTTATTTACCCCTTCAACATATATTGGGAGCTTAATCTCCCCAATAGTGTTTTTAGTTTCTCCACTGAATCCAACCAATACTGAGGAACTGGGGATGATCTCATCCTCAGGAATATTCATCTTTTTCAGCACGTCTAATTGAATAATGTTGACAGAGCTTCCGCCATCTATGAGGATCCTGCAAACATAATGGTTAGCCACATATAAAGTTATTACCAAACTATCATGATGAGGATCCTGAACATCGACTCTATCGCTTTCATCGAATGATATAATCCTCTCTTTAGTGAGAATAGATGTCTTTGTTGGCCTATCAGCCACTTCTAACTTTTTTGGTCAGCATTTTTCTTTGCGGCAGAATAAGAGGTTCCACAGATATCGGATCCTCCGGATATGAACATGATTATTCTTGCATTCGTTGGTGGAGGAGTCGGCTTTTCAGGAATTTTCTTGGGATCCTGTTCTCTTCCCTTCTTCTTGCCAAGCAGCTCTTTCAAGTGGCCCTTGCTGAGAAGATAGCTGATCTCCCTTTTGAGTGCAATGCAATCATCATTCAAGTGCCCAAAGTCTTCTTGGAAGGCACACCATTTTGATATGTCTTTCCAGGATCCTAGTCTCTCCACTTTCCTTGGCCACCTAGCTTTCTCACCTAAATCCTGCATGGCACACATTAATCCACCAATGTCAACAGAAAAACAATATCCAGAGATCTTAGGGTATTCTTCATCATTTTCCTCATCTACTGCATTAATCTTGGGATTATCAGGCTTGTAGTTAGGCTTTGCTCGATATGATTTTCCCGGGGATTCGAATTTCCTGTTCGTCTGATCATACTTCGGGATATCGACTTTAGAGTTTTTCTTGTTGTCTTCTAGCCTGATAAACCTCAGAGCTCTGCTTCTTGCTTCGTCTAATGACCTGCATGGAGTCATAACGAGATCATCATAGAAAGAGGAGCCTTTTTCTAACCCCAACTTCAGAGCTTCCACTGCTGAAGCTGGGTTTAGGTTCGGAATTTCCAGCGACTCCTTACTAAACCTGGTAATAAAATCTCTCAAGGATTCCCCAGGATTCTAGGTAACCCTATAAAGATCCCCTGTCATTTTCTCAAAAGTTCTACTGCAAGAAAACTGGTTATTAAACATGTTAACTAAATGAGAAAAACAATTGATAGTGTTAGGAGGAATACTCAGTAGCCAATTCATGGCTGCTCCAGTGAAGGTAGACCCAAACCCTTTGCAGAGACATGATTCTTTGATTTCCATAGGGATTGGATTGATCTCCATACGTTCTCTATATTGTGCGACGTGTTCCTCAGGATCCATTGAGCCATCATACAGTTTCATATTTGGGGTTTGAAACCGTTTTGGGATCTGCACGTCGCTAATTGATGGCACGAACCGGGATATCCTGTGACTATCAGTGGGAACTTCAGCTATGGGACGGATTACACCGGGGACATTCGATATCATGTCCTTAAGTTTTTGTAATTCTCGGGCTAAACTCGAACTTATGCCTGCATCCGGCAAAAATCCTTGATTAGCATTAAATGGAATCGTATTGAAAGAGTTACCCTGATTAACATTCTGAGGAGCGGTCTGGGCGTTGTAGCTCGTATTCCCAAACATAGTATTTCTAGGGTTGGTAAGCGGAGCAGTTGGATTATTGGCCTACATCGGGATAAAGTCTCCCTGATGCACATTAGAGGATCCTGAGGGCTGCTGAGCTTGAGCTAATCCTGAAGATACCGCCTATTGATGAGGACCAACCTGATGGAACAATCTTGAGAATCCAGATTGTTGAACAATCCTGAGGATCCAGATTGCTGGAACAATCCTGAGGATCCAGACTGTTGGAACAATCCTGAGGATCCAGACTGTTGGAATAATCCGGAGGGTCCTCCCGGTTGCGACAATCCTGAGGATCCTGCATGTTGATTAGGCCCAGCATATGACGCATACGGGTATCCTTGGGATCCAGGTAATTGCAATCCTGCAGACCCCAAATGTTGGAAAGATGGGGGTCCAGGGTTGTACGCCGTGGTCAGCTCTGGATGCACCAATCCTGAGGATCCTAGAGGAGTGAAATCCAGAGATCTCGGGATTAGTGGTGTGAATTCTTCCGCCGGCTTCTTGGCTTTCATGAAATCTTCCAGTTCCCTCACGAGCATCTGGTTGGTCTTGTTCTGGCGATCCATCTGTTCCTATAGCCGTCTGTACAGAGACAGAAAGTCGTTGTTGGACACCATGACGGGATCCTGGGGAGATGGCCTTGAACTTGAGAAGACGGGAGTAGCAGGTTTCTTCTGAGCATTGTTAGGCTTCTTCGGGATATTACTAGCAGGTGGAAGAGGCATGGGTGGCCTCGCTGAGGATTCCAAGGCTGCGGCAGAAGATGAAACAATCTTGGGTTGGGAAGACATGTTGTGGATATTGAGAGTAGGGTTTCGTTTGAGAATGAATAATGATCAAAGCACCGTTTGCCCCACGGTGGGCGCCAAATTGTTTCGGTCAAAAATTAACAAACTAACTTTTGATCAAATTAGTGCATGAGGCGAGGTGCTTAATGGTAAAAAGATTGAACACGAGGATATGATTACGAGGGAAAAAACCCTTGATTATGATAATCTTCATTTCG
Source organism: Bidens hawaiensis (assembly GCF_021521415.1). Taxonomy (NCBI): domain Eukaryota; kingdom Viridiplantae; phylum Streptophyta; class Magnoliopsida; order Asterales; family Asteraceae; genus Bidens; species Bidens hawaiensis. The sequence continues at coordinate 35,286 of NW_027493190.1, read as the reverse complement.
GTCAAGAGTTTACAACGTAATCTTTAATCGAATCTCTTCGGTTAAAGATTATGAACTTAACTTTTGGTCGAATTACGCTTGATTATTATGATCTCCGGCACAAAAAAGCCCCGGACGGTGAAAACTATCACCGTCGATATTATTAATAATAAAATCGGTGATTACAATGGTTGGAGCTGATTAGTAAACGTGAACTAAGTGATACAATGAGTACTAGAAGCTAAACAAGTGAATTGTGTGTGGCCTATCGATACTATCAGCTCGAATTTATAATAAGAAGATTACAACTGTTATTCCGATTATTCCGGAAACCCTAGACTATTTCTTCAACAATCCGTTGCTGCCCACGTTGTTTGTTTACAAAGTTCAAGCAGTGTTCCGTTGCAATTCACGTTCTTATAAACATATTTAACACGTGCTCTTATCTGCAAAACAATCAGATAATATAGGACAATTGAATTAGTCAACTTACCTTCCTCAGAATAACAGCTTAAGTCAACATCCTCAAGTTATGCTCAATTCCGAGGATAATAAAATCTACACCCAACAACATAGACAGAAGGTCGTTGTTGGACACCATGATGGGATCCTGGGGAGACGGCCTTGATCCTGAGAACACGGGAGTAGCAGTTTTCTTCTGAATGTTGTCAGGTTTCTTCAAGATATCACCAGCAGAAGGAGGAGGCATAGGAGGCCTCATAGAGGAACTGAAGCTGCGGCGGAAGAGGAAACATTCTTCGGTTGGGAAGACATGTTGTAGATGTTGAAAATAGGGTTTAATTTGAGGGTTAATATTGATCAAAGCACCGTTTTCCCCACGGTGGGCGCCAAATTGTTTCGGTAAAAAATTAACAAAGTAATTTTGTGATCAAATTAGTATGTGAGGTAGAGTGCTTGATCAAGAACAAAGTGAACACAACGATTTGATTTCGAGGGAAAAAGCCCTTGACCGTGAGGATCTTCGGCACAAAAAACCCCCGGACGATGAAAACTATCACCGTCTCTTTTATTAATAACAAAAAGGGTGATTACAAGTGGTTTAGCTGATAATTGCTCGAATACTAAGTGTTACAATGTGTTCTGATAGCTATGAATGTGAAGTGTGTGTTTAACATGTGTTTTTCTAACTGATCACCACAGCCTATTTATATACATAATAATATCTCAAGGACTTTATGAACAATAAAGGTCATAATTAAGTTTCCTAAGAATCCGCCCATGTCTTTAATATAAAGGTTTCATGCTTTGATCACGCGGTTTAATGGCTTTAAATGCGAAGTTATATGTTGGACTTGATCTCTTAACCGTTACACCTCACGTCTTTGACCTATTCTTTAGGGAGTCACTCGTCAAACGTAGTCCCATTTGCAAAATATCCTCAAATATTTCGAGGATAATACAACAGTTAGTAATTATCAAGGATACCGAATACTGAAAATCTATCAGTAAATCCGGGATCCTTATTCATAGAAATGATTCCTGACAATAACAGAGTTCTCCCACGTGCTAATATTAACTATTAGTGCAAGATTTCAGCATACAATCAATATTTGATCGTTAACCATTACTTGGCCTTTACTCCTAACGGTTATGGCTCATTCGACGCGTTTTCTTCAACCACCAACCGTGTATTTTGCATGGACTAAATCAACAATTAATATCTACAATTATAAATCAACGCCAAGAGAGAAATATCTATTTATTAGCATTGATACTCAGGATACTAAACTTATTCGAGAATCCTGAACATATTCGGGATCCTGAGCATAGATCCGACTATAAAATTTGGGCCCTAACAAGAAAGAAGCCCAACAGTAGAGGATTTGGCTAACAACCATAACATGACTTAAATGTATCACGCGTAAAAAGCATGCATAATTCTCCTTTAAATTGTAACATCCCCAAAATTTTGATATAAATTTGACAACTTAATAAAGTTGAAGAATAAAAAATATTCCCAAGATAAATAAAGGGAAAATTAAGATAAGGAAATAAAAATAATTTTATAATTAAGGAAATAAAAATACTCCATAAAGAAGTCCATCTCATATTAAGAAAATGGGAAGGAAAATCGATCCCACATGGAAAGATGGAATAAAGTGGAAGCATTCCACATGGGTATAAATAAGGAAGATAAAACTCATCACACATGGAAAATGGGATAGATTTGGAAACTTTTTATAAAGAGATAAATTTCCATAGTAACATTTTTTTATAACAAGCATGCACCCAGTGGTCCTAGCATAGGGTGCGAAGCACCCGACATGCACGGGAGAGGACGGTGACGACAGCGATGGCAAAGGAGAAGGTCGATGAGCGCAATGTGGCGCTTTGATAGCGCACTTTGCTCTTTGGTCTCTTCGCCACGATCTGCTTGAGAGCCTCATTATTGTTTTAGGAAAATGGAAGCTAGGACAAGACATGACGAGTTAGTAAAGTAAAGGGATTAAAATGAAAATTATGATATCATAACCCATCGCGATACGTGATGGGCTTAATCAAGGAGCTATCGCGATACGCTATGGGGATATCACAGAACCCAAAATGGGCGGTGTCGCGATACACGATCACCAGTATTCAATACGTCAACGCGTATCGCGATGACGTGGTCTGACAACTCATAACACGTGTTCACCACGTGGCGACACGTAGCAGACGTGGCAGGCCACGTATCAACACGTGGCACTCTCTGTATATGATGACTCATCGCGATACGCGATGACTGCCTTAAAGAGACCATCGCGTATCGCGATCGGCTGAGAAATCAGCTATAAATAAAAAGGGGTCACGACATTCATTCACACACCAAAACCTCTCTCTCTCTCTAGAATGCTTTCTCTCTCTACCTCGAAGTTCATGCTGACAAGTCCCCGATGACCAGCGCACCTCGATTTGCGTGACGAGCATCGTTTTGCGTGCCCGAACATCTTAGTGTGTGCCAAGCCCCGAAGTTCTGACCGTATAGATACTATTACATGATATAGAGTAGAAGTGCTGCTCATACAAGCTTAGGCATATAAACTCCGAATACCCGCGTAAGGTTGGGGTTCTGCCTAAGTTATTATTTTATTATATTTCAAGGCTTAGGCCCTAGTCAGGGGTATATCCTAGACCTTGATCAAAATATATAAATACAAAGGTTAATTTAAAATAATATTTCTTTAAAAGATAAGAAATATAATATTTTATATACATGCGGATATAGTTAAAATATTTTACCTACAAAGGATATAATCAAAATAATGTTTCTTTATGATTAAGAAATATAATATTTCATATACAAATGTTATAGACAAATGACGTTTCTTCTTGAAGAAGAAACCTATATTATAGATGTTTCTTCATGAAGAAGAAACTCAGGACATGATTGGAAAATAAAAGAGAAAGGTTTCGTATCAAAATAATTCATTCAAACAAATGATCAATCAAGGTTTAAAGTTATCAAAACCAGACTAAAGGTCTGTAGCCGGATTAAAAAACGATCTGGGTATTTATATAAACCTATTTTATTATAGGTTAATCATTCAATCATTCATAAAGGTTTTCAAACGAGATCACCACATCATTCAGAACAGGCAATCACAGGTGAATACGTTAAACTTTTTTAATCAGTCAAGATAAACGGGCTGTTTATCATAAACAAAGTCAGTCAAATATTTATGAAATTACGTGATCTCTAACATAAAGATTTAAGGGATTACGTGATCCCTAAGTTTACAAGATAGAAAATAAAAGCAACTCAGACCGAGTACACATGTGTCTGGATCCAAACATAATCTATCTAGCCTTTCAATCAAGGCTACGTGGCCGCAGACTAGATATCATAATAAAAGTTCTCCAATAGACATCAGTTCCCGGAGAACGTTAATTGTGTGTGTATGGCAGTGGCACAAATCCCAGAAATAAGAGATGTTTCTGCTAAGATTGTTCAAGAAACTATCTTGTCAGTCAAAGAAAGATTTATTAAATGTTTTTAGAGTCAATGATTCACCAACATACCACTGACGTATTTTCCCCCCAACATTTCAGGAAATAAAGTTAGCACAGGTAGCAAGGAATTATTGCCATTCATGGAGTTAGATGTTCGCAAGGTAGAGATGGATCAGTTTTAATTATTAAAATATTGCAAATAGTATCTAAACAAGGTTTATAAATTATTCACTCGGATATTTACTATCCGAGAAGCTTCCCAAATAAATTAAATTTTTATTATTATTAATAAAACTTTACAAATAAATTAATGTTTCAAAATATATATTAATATTTTATTATAAAATAAAGACTTCCGCTAAATAACCCCCAAACTCTGATATATTTACAAAACATGTACCAACTATTGGTCTCACACCTAGGCCCTAAGTCGGGATGTGACATACATTTATGGGTAGGATCAAGTGTCTTTCATCAGTAGAGTCTAGAAGAAACATCAAAATAGGGATTAGCATTTTTGGTACGTGTACTGATTGGTATCGATAGCGGTATCGAATTTAGTAGTGGGTGCCATCCCCACCCATGGAGACCCATAGTATCGGGAACACCGCCCCGGGGGCGCTTTGGAGGGGGGAGGGGGCGCTTTCCACATAGTGTCGGGCTCTTCTTATTGGTTAAACATAGTCATTGTGGCGACTTTATTTTTTTTTAACTATTTTATTTATCATCATCCTCCATATATATCAAACATACCATTCTTTTAAAACACCTCTCCTCATTCTTTCATTTTCTATCAAAATCAAAACAAAAAATTTGTCACACCCCCATCTTGGGCCTAGGAGTGTGACTCAGTAGTTGGTACCACAATTGTATATAAATCAGAGTTACGGGTTATTAGCGGAAGACTTTATAAAACATGTGGGTTAAAAGTTAAATATTTACATTACAAAAGACGAGACGAGAGTCTCGTTTGGATTTACTTGTTTATAAGTTTAACAAAATCATCATATTTTAATATTCAATAAAATATCCGAGCCATCGGATTCTTGAGCATTCGTCCTTTAAGCTCTATTCTTGGTTACCTGCAAAATGTTATAAAAATACGTCAGCAAACATTTGCTGGTGATGATGCTGACACAAAAATATTTTTCTTTTACTTTGTTACCCCTCGAGGGTTACGCAAGCCTCGGCCCATCTTGGCTTAGGAATAACAAAGTTATAACATCATTATAAACTCGAGTCTCTACACTAGGTCACCCCAGCAAAACACCGCACCGTTTCGACGTACTTAGGTACCATAAATATACACAAGGTCATTCTCACTCGAACATGCTATAGTACGAGTATAACTATTCGTTAGTCGGATATACAAATCCGGCTTAAGACCTTTAGTCTTATTTATCTCGATGAACCTTTAGTTCAATAATCTTTTACTTTAAAACCTTTAGTTCAAAAGCAGTATCTGTAAACCTTTAGTTTATTATAAAAACCCGACGTTTCTTCTTTTCTAAGAAACGTATTCTTTTTCTTTTATTATTTAAGAAATACCCTTATTACTTAAATAATATTCATAACAAAGAATTATATATAATCACACACATATATATATACAATTTTATATTTCTTTCTTTTCTTTTCTTTGTTATATATTTTCTTTTCATAAGCATCGAGTATAATTCCGACTTAGGGTATTAAGCCTTTATAATATTTTATTAATATTTTAGTCGGGCATTACACTTACCTTAACTCGGCTTATAATTCTCTAGATACTCGAGCAGCACTTCTACGCCGCTTAGTCTTTTCAACACTCGCTTTGATCGCCACTTCACTTCGGCACGTTTCTCGAGGCACCAACTCTTCACGGCACGCACTTCGAGATGATCGTCGGGACGTCGGTACGGGATCACCTTCTTGATATACTCGTTGTCGAGAAGTGGCACGCTTATCGAGGTAGGGCACGGAAAACGGGGATTTGTGCACGGTTTTCGAGATGGAGCGAGGGTACGATTCTCGAGGTGTAGTTAGATGTGTAGAGAGAAGATTGTATGCAGATTTTGGTGTGAAGTTATGAAGACCCGAGGCTGCTATTTATAGGCAAAATCTGATGCCCCATCACGGTAAGCGACGGGTACCAAGGACCCCGTCGCGTAGCGCGACGTAGCCCAGATGCGTCACAACGTAGGTCTGCCACGTGTCGCCACGTGGCAGACGCTGTGCCACGTGTTACGTGTGGTGACGTGTCGGGACACGTGGCGACCGGTGTGCCACGTGTGGACACGTGGTGAAAAGGTGTCAGGCGTGTCACGCCACGTCATCGCGGTATGCGATGACGTAGGCTCAACGTCGATCGCCTATCGCCGTTGACCTCTTCTAGAATCTTTGACCAAGCCCCATCGCGGTACGCGATGGGCTCATCCTTTGTCCATTCGAGTATCGAGATAGGACAAGAAAACAGAATTATCATTTTAGCCCTTGGAGTTTGGAAATTGGCAGAATTGATCCCTTAACTTTGGAAACTTGACATTTTTGGCCCAAAATTCCCGTGATGTTACATCCTCCCCACCTTGAAATAAATCTCGTCCTCGAGATTGCTTCACGAGAATAAGTGAGGGTATTTTGTTTTTCATTTTGGACTCGAGTTCCCAAGTATACTCGGGTCCTCGTCGGGAATCCCATTTTACCTTCATGATTTTCAAGGTTCGTCTTTTGAGTTTCCTAAATTTCGAATCTTCAATTTAAATTGGACATTCTACTAATTTTAAGTTCTCGTTAATTAAAACATCTTTTAACGGCATCGAGAGAGATTCATCGGCTAAACATTTACGCAGATTCGAGATATGGAATACATTGTGTATCCCTTGCATTTCCTCGGGCAGTTGCAATCGGTATGCGACGGTACCAATTCGTTCAAGTATCTCAAAGGGTCCAACGAATCGAGGACTTAACTTTCCTTTCTTGCCGAATCGGACTATGCCTTTCCATGGCGAGACTTTCAAAAGTACTTTGTCACCAACATTGAATTCTAACGGCTTACGGCGGACATCGGCGTAACTCTTTTGGCGATCACGTGCCGTCTTAAGTCGTTCCGGATTTGAATGACTTTGTCGGTGGTTTCTTGGACTATCTCGGGTTCAGATAATTGATTATCTCCGGTTTCAGACCAACACACGGGCGTTCTACATTTTCGACCATATAACGCCTCAAATGGTGCGGCTTGAATGCTCGTGTGGTAACTATTATTATACGAAAATTCCATTAGGGGTAAGTGGTCATCCCAACCTCCACCTAATTCTATCACATAGGCTCGGAGCATGTCTTCCAACGTTTGAATTGTCCCACTCCCATATAGCATTATGTTGTCGAGTCGTTTTAGGGAGTTTGGTAATAAAATCCAAAGTAATTAACTCCCACTCCCATACGGGAAGTTCGGGTTGCTGAAGCAATCCCGAAGGCTTTTGGTGTAAAGCCTTGACTTTCAAACACGTCAAACATTTCGCAACATGCGAAGCGACATCCCTTTTAATCCCATTCCACCAATAGTTTTCTTTAAGATTATGGTACATTTTCTCGCTCCCGGGATGCATCGTATATTTGGACTTATGAGCTTCGTTCAAGATTTTCTCACGCAATCCTCCAACAATTGGTACCCAAATTCGGTTTCCCATTCTAAGAATACCATCATCACCTTTGACTAACGAGTCAATGGTGTCATTGCGTTTTTCATCAGAGATTTGGTTTTCGTCGATCGCTTGAGTTTAAGCGGATTTGATTTGGTCAACAAGATCGATTTGAAGTTCTAGCCTTAGCGCTCGGACTCTTTTGGGCTTTTCATGTTCTTTACGACTTAAGGCATCAGCCACAACGTTGGCTTTACCTTCATGATAAACTATTTCACAGTCATAGTCGTTGAGAGTCTCCATCCAGCGTCGTTGGCGCATGTTGAGCTCCTTTGATCAAAGATATGCTTTAAGCTCTTATGATCAGTGTACACGGTAAATCTTACTCCATAGAGATAGTGCCTCCATATCTTAAGTGCAAAGATTATGGCGCCTAACTCTAGATCGTGAGTTGTGTAGTTCTTTTCGTGCACTTTAAGTTGATGAGAGGCGTAAGCGATTACCTTCCTTCCTTGCATTAATACACATCCCAAGCCGGAATGGGACGCATCGCAAAAGACAATGAAATCTTCAATACCTTCTGGAAAGGCTAGTATAGGAGCTTGGGTAAGCTTTTGTTTAAGTATGTTGAACGCCTCTTGTTGCTTTGTTCCCCATTCGTATTTGGTGTTCTTTCGAGTCAAGGAGGTTAGGGGAACAGCGATTCGGGAAAAGTTTTCGATGAACCTTCGACAATAGCCGGCCAATCCCAAGAAGCTTCGAATCTCGGTTGGCGACTTTGGAATCTACCACTTAGAGATGGCATCAATCTTAGCGGGGTCTACTTGAATACCATTTACGTTGATGATATGACCAAGAAATTGCACCTCGTGCAACCAGAATTCGCATTTCAAGAACTTGGCGTACAATTTCTCGGTCCTAAGAATTTCAAGTAACGTTCGAAGGTGATTTTCATGATCAGCCTTAGACTTAAAATAAATTAATATGTCGTCAATGAATATGATCACAAATTTATCTAAGTAAGGTTTACAAATATGATTCATCATGTCCATGAATGCAGCCGGCGCATTGGTAAGTCCGAATGGCATAACGGTGAACTCGTAATGGCCGTACCGTGTTCGAAATGTGGTTTTCGGAATATCTTCGGATTGGACTTTGAGCTGGTGATAGCCGGAACGAAGATCGATTTTGGAAAATAAGCTAGCACCTTGAATTTGGTCAAAAAGGTCGTCGATTCGGGGAAGTGGATATCGATTCTTGATTGTGAATTTGTTGAGAGCTTGGTAATCGATGCACATTCGCATGGATCCATCTTTCTTCTTGACAAAAAGTATCGGCGCTCCCAATGGTGATGAACTTGGTCGTATGAATCCTTTCTCGAGAAGCTCGTCAAGTTGTTTCTTTAATTCTATCATCTCGGTTGGTGCGAGGCGATATGGAGGTTTGGCGATCGGAGCAGTTCCAGGAATAAGATCGATCCTAAATTCTACTTCACGATCGGGAGGAATGCCGGGAAGTTCATCAGGAAAGACATCGGCAAAATCGGAAACTACAGGAACGTCTTTGATTTCTTTGAGTTTTGATTCCTCGGTGATGTAGGCCATGAATGCTAAGCACCCTTGATTCAAACATTTGTTAGCCCTTATCATAGAGATTGGCTAACTTGGCCAGCGTCTTTATCCCCCTCAATTCGTATGGTACGTTTATCAGGGGCTCGAAGTTCGACGGTTTTGCTATCGCAAAGGATACGAGCATGGTTGTCGGATAACCAATCCATACCCAATACAATATCAAAACCAGCAAGAGTCATGGGCAACAATTGTATAGGTAAAACGTATCCAGCTAAAAAGATTTTTCCGTTTTCTAAAGCTTCGGAGATTTTAACAATTTCGCCACTAGCGGTCTCGGCGCTTAGAGTTTTATTAAGTTTGATTAAAGGTTCGTTTAATAGACTACAAAACTTATAATCTATAAAACTTAAATTGGCTCCTGAATCAAACAAGACTCTAGCATAGGCATTGTTAACAAGGAACGTACCGGTAATAGTTTCCGGTGTGTCGGCCGCTTTCTTGGTATCCAAGACGAAAACTCTTGCATTGCCCTTCTTGGGGTCGTTCTTTTGACCTCTACCACCCGCACCACCAGTCGCGGGCTTATTCTTGGGGCACTCGAAACTAAGGTGTCCCATCTCCTTGCAGGTGTAGCAGGTCATCTTCTTCTTCCAACAATCGGTCGTGGCGTGGCCGGGTTTGTGACACGATTCACAAAGTCGTGAAGTCAAATGGCATCTCCCCATATGATACTTCTTGCAAATTTTGCATTGTGGGATGCCGGGGTTGATGCCAGATCTTCGTTGATCGACTCCTTTACCCTTGAATCGAGTATTTCCTTCTTTCTTTGGGTCTTGTGTTGTTGCGATCCTCTTGTCTTCTTCTTTGTTGTGGATTATTCCGCCCATCAAGTACCCGGCCAACTCCATCGCGGAGTCAGCGGTTTGTGGCAAGTGCGACCTCACCATGTCACAGATCTCTTGTGGTAATCCTCATATGTAGCGTGTAACTTTGCGGGATTCTGGGGTAACCAGCTGGGGAACCAAGCGACAGTATTCGTGGAATTTTGTATTATACTCACGAAGGTTGGTTCCAACGACCTTGTGAGATAAGAATTTGGTTTGAATTTGGTCTGTTTCGTGCATCGAACAGAACTTCGACATCAACAACTCTTTAAACTCGCTCCTTGACATGTTGTACATAACCTCCCTTCCTCTACTCATTATCAAAGTATTCCACTACTCTAGGGCCTCACCTCTAAACATTAGGGCAGAGTATTGAATCTTTTCTTCTTCCGAACACTTGCTCGCAATCACGATCGTCTCCGTCTCTTCAAGCCACCTTACGGTCGTGATGGCTCCCTTATCACCGTGGAATTACTTTGGCCCATAGTACTTGAAGTCTTAGAACGTACACCCACTTATTTTGAGCCTCTTGAATTCTTGACGAACGCCACCATCAGCGTTTGATTCATGTACACTTTCATCTACATGCGAGGGTATAGAACGGGGTTTAGAAACAGATTTTCGGGAAGGATTAGCCGAGTGAGAATGTTTTGTTTGTCTAGATTGAGATCTAGCCATGGATTCTTCCCTAATTGCATCTTTAATCATCTTTTGAATTCGGTCCATGAATTTTTCGGGAATTGGATCCTCTTGTTCGTTTTCGGGCCCCTTTCCTTTTTCTTTTTCTTTTTCGGCTTCCTTTCGGAAAACCTCAAGGTTATTACTTTGTTGAGACATATTATCTTTTCTTTTTGTTCTTTTATATCTGAAATTTAACGAATGTTCTTTATTAAACACACATTTTATTTCAACATTTGTATATACCATACAAGGTTTATACAAGGATTATTACAACACCACATATATATACATTCATACTCGATGTATATATATTCTTATCCATACATTACTTAACACATTACACACAAACTAGATTACACACATACACATACACTTCAAAAACTTCTTAACAACCCTCGTCAGTTTGTTGCATTTGTGAAGAAGCTTCTCTCAAATCTTCTTCTTTTTCTTCCCTTCCTCAACCACCTTCTTCCTCCAGTCATCAGTCTCGTGCAGAGCGCGATCCAGGTGTTCTTCATATGACTACGGGAAAGCGTCGGGGTATCCATATTGTGTAGGTGGGTCGCGGTAACCCAATGTCACCATTTCATAATGATTCCTCGGTTCAGGATACGGGACCTCGGTCATATCGGATGCGAGGTAGAAGAAAGTCTTAGCAACTTTGTTTTGCTCACGAATCTCATTGGCTTGTTCTTCCTCAGTTGGGATTACACCTTGGAACGGTGGGAAGCTTGACGAAGCTTGGTTCTTGATCTTCTCTAGGTACTGAACATACGGATCGACGGAACCATAGCTTGGGTTGTGGGAAATGAGTGATCCATCAATGGATGTTGATATCTCGTTAGGATTGTCGGGATGCTCTTCTTACGGTTCGGACTCTTCTACAGGATCCTCCTCTTCCTTGGGGTCCTCTTCTTCCTCCATAGGCTCTTCCTCCTCTTCCATATATTGCGTGGTCTCGTTGATCATTGCGGGTATTTTAAAACTCTCGTAAGGCATCGTCACCCTCATTCTTGGTTTGCGGGATGATCCTTCGCCATGGTTGGGTCGTGAGTGGACTTCGTTCATGGTGGAGCTTCCAGTAAGCCACCTTCGTGGGTCAGAGTGGCACTGCATCCAGTCGGAGGATGGGGATCTTGGTTCTTCCTTTATGGGTCGGTTTGAAAGGAAGGCATAGGATGGGTGTGAATTTGGGAAATATCCGGTGGGAAAATATTGCGGGACCTCCGATGGTTGGTAGGTAGGGATCTTCGATGGGTGATACGTCGGTATTTCGGATGGATGATATATAGGCATTGTGGGTGGATGATAGCTCGAGTGTCTTAAGGGTTCGATTTTTGGTGGTGGCGGACTATCAGGTAATTTGATTGGGCATTGCTCAGTCCCCGGGAAGTATATCGGTTTGGGACGTTCAATGTATTGGTCTCAGCTAAAGAAGGCCTCAAAGTAATCTTCATCCATGATATCCTTTGGGAATTTGTAGTATTTTCTAGCTCTTCTTGCTTCACGATCATAATATTCCATTAATTTCTCATAAGATATCTTTGGTGGGTGGTTTAGAATGTAGAGAGGGCAAGAGAGGGTTACCAACCAATCTTATCCCTATTCAAATGAACAAGTAAAATAATTTCCTAAGCTTGGATCGAAGCTTGGGTATAGTTTTATGATACCCAATTCGCTAAGATCGATGGCTCTGATACCAACCTGTCACACCCCCATCTTGGGCCTAGGAGTGTGACTCAGTAGTTGGTACCACAATTGTATATAAATCAGAGTTACGGGTTATTAATGGAAGACTTTATAAAACATGTGGGTTAAAAGTTAAATATTTACATTACAAAAGACGAGACGAGAGTCTCGTTTGGATTTACTTGTTTATAAGTTTAACAAAATCATCATATTTTAATATTCAACAAAATATCCGAGCCATCGGATTCTTGAGCCTTCGTCCTTTAAGCTCTATTCTTAGTTACCTGCAAAATGTTATAAAAATACGTCAGCAAACATTTGCTGGTGATGATGCTGACACAAAAATATTTTTCTTTTACTTTGTTACCCCTCGAGGGTTACGCAAGCCTTGGCCCATCTTGGCTTAAGAATAACAAAGTTATAACATCATTATAAACTCGAGTCTCTACACTAGGTGACCCCAACAAAACACCGCAGCGTTTCGACGTACTTAGGTACCATAAATATACACAAGGTCATTCTCACTCGAACATGCTTTGGTTCGGCCTATCGTGGCTAGAGGTTGTGACCAGGCGTGGTGCGATGTGCCCACCGCATTTTACCACGTATGTAAGGATCCAGACAAACGTATACTACAGCCTGAGGGCTAGGCTCATACTCTTATTTACAATGTTTTTAGAGAAACCTGGCCTCATGCAAAGTTTTACATATAACACTTTTTTTGTTTGAAAACAAGCTTGTAAAAGTGGGGCGTAATCTTTTTTGATCGGGATCGGTTTCCAACACCGTCCTTGTGTCTCTTTCTTGTTATCTCGCACCTATAGTACGAGTATAACTATTCGTTAGTCGGATATACAAATCCGGCTTAAGACCTTTAGTCTTATTTATCTCGATGAACCTTTAGTTCAATAATCTTTTACTTTAAAACCTTTAGTTCAAAAGCAATATCTGTAAACCTTTAGTTTATTATAAAAACCCGACGTTTCTTCTTTTCTAAGAAACGTATTCTTTTTCTTTTATTATTTAAGAAATACCCTTATTACTTAAATAATATTCATAACAAAGAATTATATATAATCACACACACACATATATATATATATATACACTTTTATATTTCTTTCTTTTCTTTTCTTTGTTATATATTTTCTTTTCACAAGCATCGAGTATAATTCCGACTTAGGGTATTAAGCCTTTATAATATTTTATTATTATTTTAGTCGGGCATTACACTTACCTTAACTCGGCTTATAATTCTCTAGATACTCGAGCAGCACTTCTACGCCGCTTAGTCTTTTCAACACTCGCTTTGATCGCCACTTCACTTCGGCACGTTTCTCGAGGCACCAACTCTTCACGGCACGCACTTCGAGATGATCGTCGGGACGTCGGTACGGGATCACCTTCTTGATATACTCGTTGTCGGGAAGTGGCACGCTTATCGAGGTAGGGCACGGAAAACGAGGATTTGTGCACGGTTTTCGAGATGGAGCGAGGGTACGATTCTCGAGGTGTAGTTAGATGTGTAGAGAGAAGATTGTATGCAGATTTTGGTGTGAAGTTATGAAGACCCGAGGCTGCTATTTAGAGGCAAAATCTGATATCCCATCACGGTACGCGACGGGTACCAAGGACCCCGTCGCGTAGCGCGACGTAGCCCAGATGCGTCACAACTTAGGTCTGCCACGTGTCGCCATGTGGCAGACGATGTGCCACGTGTTAACACGTGGCGGACGTCATGCCACGTGTGGCGACGTGTCGGGACACCTGGCGACTGGTGTGCCATGTGTGGACACGTGGTGAAAAGGTGTCAGGCGTGTCAGGCCACGTCATCGCGGTATGCGATGACGTAGGCTCAACGGCGATCTCTTATCGCCGTTGACCTCTTCTAGAATCTTTGACCAAGCCCCATCGCGGTACGCGATGGGCTCATCCTTTGTCCGGTCGCGTATCGCGATAGGACAAGAAAACAGAATTATCATTTTAGCCCTTGGAGATTGGAAATTGGCAGAATTGATCCATTAACTTTGGAAACTTGACATTTTTGGCCCAAAATTCCCGTGATGTTACATCCTCCCCACCTTTAAATAAATCTCGTCCTCTAGATTGCTTCACGAGAATAATTGAGGGTATTTTATTTTTCATTTCGGACTCGAGTTCCCAAGTATACTCGGGTCCTCGTCGGGAATCCCATTTTACTTTCATGATTTTCAAGGTTCGTCTTTTGAGTTTCCTAAATTTCGAATCTTCGATTTAAATTGGACATTCTTCGAATTTTAAGTTCTCGTTAATTAAAACATCTTTTAACGGCATCGAGAGAGATTCATCGGCTAAACATTTACGCAGATTCGAGATATGGAATACATTGTGTATCCCTTGCATTTCCTCGGGCAGTTGCAATCACTATGCGACGGTACCAATTTGTTCAAGTATCTCAAATGGTCCAACGAATCGAGGACTTAACTTTCCTTTCCTGCCGAATCGGACTACGCCTTTCAATGGCGAGATTTTCAAAAGTACTTTGTCACCAACATTGAATTCTAACGGCTTACGGCGGACATCGGCGTAACTCTTTTGGCGATCACGTGCCGTCTTAAGTCGTTCCGGATTTGAATGACTTTGTCGGTGGTTTCTTGGACTATCTCGGGTCCAGATAATTGATTATCTCCGGTTTCAGACCAACACACGGGCGTTCTACATTTTCGACCAAATAACGCCTCAAATGGTGCGGCTTGAATGCTCGTGTGGTAACTATTATTATACGAAAATTCCATTAGGGGTAAGTGGTCATCCCAACCTCCACCTAATTCTATCACATAGGCTCGGAGCATGTCTTCCAACGTTTGAATTGTCCTTTCGCTTTGCCCATCAGTTTGTGGGTGATAGGCGGTGCTAAGGTTTAGTTTCGTACCAAGCACTTGTTGGAAGCTATTCCAAAAATGAGACGTGAAACGACTGTCTCGGTCAGAAATTATGGACAATGGTACTCCGTGAAAAGCGACGATGTTGTTAACATAGATACGAGCTAGCACTATCCATATCAGATATTATGGACAATAGTACTCTGTGCTAATTTCTATCACTATCCATATCGTATTTCAAGTCCAATTATAACCCTCAACGAACGGGGGTTCGAGGGCAGCGCCCCTGGCAGCGGGGCCTAGGGGCAGTAGCCCCTAGCAGGGTCCAAGGGGCAGAGCCCCTGGCTGAGGTCGAGCAGTTATTTCTATTAACTGTCTTATCACATTTTCCATTTGCATTTTGAATCGCCAATTAATTTTGCTACTTATAAGTTCAAGGGCTTCTTTGTAATTAAATCATTCTTTTTCTAAGTCCAGAGACTGTTCTTGTCATTCCGTTAAACTTCGAATTCGTTACTGGTTCATAACGAATTGGCTTATCTTAGCGAACAGGTTCTTATAACGAATTGGACCCTTTAACGAACTGGTTATTAAACGAATCAGTTCATGTATCGAATTGGATATTCTAATTCGTTATCTCCTTTAACGAAACAAGGGGGATTCGTTACCTTTTTCTCCTTAACGAATTGAACACGAACTGTAACTAGTTCGTTATATTCCCTTAGACGAATCAGCTTAGCGAATTACTTTTAATTCGTTAAATACCCGTTAGCGAACTAGGGTTAGGTCAGGAACATTCTCTGACATTCCCTTTTCCTCGTACACATTTCCGGCGTCGCCTTTCCGGCGCCGTCGCCGGAAAACCGCGGATTTGCCGGAAAAACGAGTTTTAACTCGTTTTTCACCGTTTTCGTCCCGTTCGATCTAGATCTGAGCTAGGGTGATCCCTAAGCTCATCTTAGGTTCGGTTTATACCCGATTCCACCCGGATCTCGTGAGGTTAATGGTTTAACGGTGTCGGTTCATCATCTCATGACTATATCTAACGGGTTTAAGCTCATACAATATCATACTATCATTACCTTGGATCGGGAGCGGTTCTCTTGGTGATATCGGCTAGAGAGAGAGACACTAGAGAGAGAGAGTTTAAGTGTGTTTTTTGGGAGGTGTATGGAATATGTGTGAAATGAAATTAAATGGGTATTAAAGGTTTATATATTTATGGATCATGGGCTTAACCCATGGTATTTTCCCTTCTTTCATAACCCAAGTCCATAACCCATATCCATTTAACCCAACACTAGCCCGACTCATAATAACTCATAGTTCATTTATTAATCGGAACCCGAAAAACGGGATGTTACATGATTGCTCACAGCTCTCAAGCTACTATCATACAATATTTATAATGATAATATCTATTAATCAATTTCAAATAATTCAACAAAGTTCAAATAGACAAAGTACAAAATTTCCATAAATAAAACAAGTAAAATAAAATTTAAATTAAATCTTGTATCTTCTTCTCTAGCATGTAACCCTAAGTTTTCTTTAAATGAACTTGATAATCATATCACATGATGACCTGTATATGTGTTAAAAATACAATAATTTTGTCAACACTAGGTTGAGTGAGTAAAACACCAGATTTTATGAATATATAATAATAAATAAAAGAGCAAACTATGTCAAGTGAGATAAGCAATTTAACCAATAAGCTAGTAAATAATTTTTCGGTAAGCACGATGCCAGATAAATTGGACGATGGATAACACGACGGTCGTATGATCATACTAGTCTGAGAATATGTTGGACCTCTCCGAAATGTATTCAAGTAAATCATATAAGCATATAGCACGTTATGCATAAATTGTTAGACACACATGACTAACAGTTGCAAGTTTGAGTAATATATAGTAATAAAATATCTACGAACGCATATGTTCCCAAAAGGTTTAAAATAAGTAAAAAGAAAGGGAATGATTACTCACCTTAGTAAATAAGCAAGAGAGAAATTAATACGGTATTAAACAAGAGTCACGCTTTGCGGGAAATACTTACGAGAAAACCTAATAAAGAATAGTTGCGGGAATATATATAATTTCAACGACGAATCTAAAACTAGATACGGAATTCGGTGATGATTGGGTGTTCTTGCGAAAGCTAATTATCACTTTAATTTATCAAGTTTATTAAATAATATATTTATAACTATGTAAAATTACATTTACAAATAAAATACTTAACTAAATAAATATTTATAAAACTTTATAGTTTATATAATTAAGAGATTTGTTTATTTAAATCTAAAAATACGTTAAATGTATTTATATATATTTTAATTATTACTAAAGATTCTTTTAAATTAATTAGTGTAAATAATAATTAATAGATCATAAATAATTTATATAAACAAAAATCTTTTATAAAATACTTAATAATTATGTAATATAATAATGTTTAATATATATTTTAATTATGTATTTTAAATAAACAAATCTTTTTAAATCTTTAACGTTTATAAAAACCTTTATCAAATTTATACTTATTATATATATCTACATATATATATATATATATATGTACACATAAGTTTTAACAAGGTTCGAAAAAATACTAGTTAGTGTGTCGGTTCTAACAAAATAATAATTACAATATTTATATTATTTATAACAATATTAAGGATTAGATATAATAAACAAAGATTAAAAGGAAAATGTTTCCAAAAACAGGGGCTGGCCGGGACTTGAACCCACGCCAATGGCCGACTCCACGAGTTAAACGCACACCCCTAGCCAACTGGGCTAGGGTGTTAACTTGTTTAAAAATCAAGACTGATATATTATAAACTGCAGGCCACACAATCTGTTTTGAATACAAACCCTAGAACCATCAATCTGTAACACCCCCAAAATCTCAAATAATAATATTTAATATATTTATTTGTTATGATGGAAAGGTTTACTTGAGTTGGTAAAAAAATAATAAAATAATAAATATGGTAAGATAAGTTGGCAAATTAGATGGAATTAATTATGGACCAAAAAGGAAAGATGGGTTCTAGGTCCATGGACTTAAGGGAGTATAAATACCCCTTAAATCCTAATCCTTTCCATTTCCATCTATTCCACACCATTGCCTACACCATAAAACACACACATACTCTCATACTTACGGTCGCAAGAGAGGAAACGAGATCCGAGACCGAAACCAAGATAAATATTGATAGATCTTGGATATTTAGGCAAGATACAAGATTGTAATTCATAACCGAGCAAAACCATAGCTTTAAACGAGTAACGGTATGTTCTTGACCTTTAAAGCTTGTGTTTTTATGAACGGTTAGCCATGGAATTAAGCCCTAGAGTAGATCGGGTATAAACGAACCATAAAGTAGCAAACTTGATGTTAAAATGGAATTAACGGACTTATGGTTATGAACGGCTTCGTTTAAAGAAACCCTAGATCTAGTTTTGAACATCTTTAGCCCTAAAGGTTCAAGCTTTATGCCAAGGGTGGGTTAGATCTTGATTATGGAAGGATAATGGGTGTAAAGTTTATAATAAGAGTAGTTAATGTTACCAAAATTAGTAATAAAGACCATCATCAGCAACCTGAGCTGATAAAGGATTTCAAACCAAGCTGAAAGCACCTGACGATGAGTTCTCGGTGACCTGAGTTCTCGGCCAATGAGTTCTCTATTTCATGAGTTCTCGGCCTTTGAGTTCTCGGTAACCTGGGTTCTCGGTCAAACGAGAGTTCTCGGTCAAAAGAGAGTTATCAGTCAACATAGGTTCTCGGTCAACGTGGGTACTCTGCCTGGAGTTCTCGGACACTCAGTTTTCTGTTTGGTTTTGGGCCTGAACCTAGTTGGGACCAGATGCCTTAATAGACAGTTGGGTCTAAGTCCACAAGATGCTAAGCCCATATCCTAAGTTAAAACAAAACTAGTCCATCATCATGAACTAAACAAACAAGCCCAACCTAGAAGAGTACGTTGGTTAACTAAAATGCCAACTTAATTAATTATACAGTTAATTAACAAATATATATATTTAACAATTAGCTGTGCACAACTAAAGAAAGGGATAACGATTAACGGAGAGCGAAACAGGATCCAGGTGAGTTTCTAGCCCCATTTTCTTGTTATATTTTCAGAGCTGTGTGCATACTCGATGTGATAGTTAATACATTTACCTTAGGTGGTAAGTGTATGCCATATATGATTGATGTGATAGTTATTATATTGATGTCATGAATGAATGCTTGTCGATACGTGAACGATCTTCAGATATTGCACGTATCTCTAGGGAAGGTAATGTGTAGTATGCCTAGTATGATATAATGCATAAATGATATACGAATGTATTAGTATGTACGAAATTACGTAAATATGAAAGGAAAGTATGATGGTATGGTTTCATGGAAGAAGGGCAACCGGACCCTAATAATATCCGAGGATGGAGGACACCGGACCCTAATAATATCTGAGGAAGAAGGGCAACCGTACCCTAATAATATCCAATGATGGAGGGCTCCGGACCCAAATAATATCCGAGGAAGAAGGGCAACCGGACCTAATAATATCCGAGGATGGAGGGTACCGGACCCTAATAATATCCGAGGTATGTAGGGCGAAATGCTCTTTATAACGTATGGTTTCTTATGAATGTATATGTATATGGATAGGTTAAGTATGTAATGCGTACCTTTGAGCACGTGTTTATGCATGAAAAGTAGGTTAATTGATTGACTAGAACTCACTCAGCGTAGCTGACTTTTAGTATGCACGCAGGTGAGTAGGATGAGGCAGCTCACTTGATGAGGACATATGGCATGAAATTGAAGATGCTGGCATCTCATGGAAATGTTATGTTATTTTAAAGACAATGTTTTATGATTAAACGATTTGAATATTCGTTAAGACAAGATTTGAAGGTTGTGTATTATTTTATGGTTGTGGTTTTATATTCCGCGTAAAGATTTAATTAACTCTGATAATTATAACTGTTTTTATGAGTAAATCCAACGTCCAACGTAGGGCATCGGGGTCGGGGCCTTACACAATCGATCCATCCGTTAAATGTTTGATCAATTGAGGTTAGGGCTATTGGAAAGAGAATTAAGACGAGCCAATACATATGTATTTAATTACCTTACATGCTGTATTTTGAGGGTTTACTAGTTCGCTAAAGTCGTCGGCCATACGAGATCCAAAACACGATGCAGCAGGTCCTGAAACTCAAATTCGTTAATGGGTTTTGCTGATGAGGTAAAAGGGATGGTGCAGACTCAGTTAATTGAGTTATGGTGCTCGTTATGTTATGAATTGATTAACAAGTAAGGACGGTTCGTTTATAGTAGCAATACGTATCAAATTGATCTTTGATTCCTAATTAAATCAGCATGTGAGGTCTTTCTAGCACGTAGAATAATAAGAATGATTCAATTTCCAATATTAGGTTGACAATTGTGGTGCAAGAAAGTTAAGAGGGTAACGAATTTGGTAAATGGATCATGGATACGGGTTGGGTTATTAGGTTGATGGGTTATAACATATTAATTGAACATATTTGCAAAAAGGTCCTTCTAGTTTGGTTATAGATATAATATTGAGTTAAAGTATTGTTTTAGCGCTAAAGTGTATATATTCAAAAGTTATTATATATATTAAATAAATATAATAAACAAATATTAATAAACTTTCTCGATCATAAAAACGGGTCGGGTAAGCGTATGAAAAAATATTAAACGGAAAAACCGAGTTGTTACAACATCACCCAAGCGAGTCAACCAACCCCCACTTTCCTAGCCGGTATGAATTTTGACCTTAACATGTTGTCATACACGCAATATTTAGGTATGCCCACCAATGTACCCCCCCCCCATTGTTTTCAACCCACCGAATCATCTGAACTTCCGAACGACACTAAAGGAGACGGTGCCAAAGATGCAACTCGATCCGATGCTTCAAGACGAGCCGGAGACACAACCTGGTTCAAGCAAATCTAAAAACGTCAGTTTGAGCAAAGCCGTACGAGGACGGACACACAAAAAGAAACAAATGAACGACCCTCGTTTAAAAAAAACAACTCAACTATGGACCCCCGAGGAGTATTTGACCCTTTCACGGTCGTGGTGCACGGTCTCAGAAGATTCCAAGTGGTAACAACTCGGGTTTTTGAACTTATACTTTTACCCGACTCGGCTCAATGCTTGGGTTATTTTTATATATAAAATTACATTTATCGAGTTAAATTGAATATTTTATTAATATATACTTATTTATAACTATATATTTAGAGTTTTTACACATTTAACCCAAAATGCAGGTTTTAACTTTTTTGTGTCCATCTTAAAAATCAGAGATTAAACTGTAAATTTTTGTTATAACCCATATTATACCACCTGGATACCCATGATCCAAACCCAGATCCATTTTTTATTTCTTGGACCCGAATTCATAAAATGATTACTTGGACCTTAAATTTCGTATGTAAGTTGTAATTGATCTCATGAATCGTCTAATATTGTTAATTTTGACCTAAGCCGACAACCAAATATGTTAATTATATCTGTTTGATTCGTTTTTCCTTCTTAACCATGGCCGACAACCTAATAACCTTATTGATCATGAAATCTTCAATAATAATTCAATTGATTAAATAGAAACGACCCTCCAACCCTAACTAACATTAACCCTATAAAAAATTACACCGGTTTCACCATTTATTAGCTCATTCGTAAACCTTTTTGGCCTACCACTGTTGCGTTTCCTTAACCCTCCTACGGCCATTATACTAGTTAATTAATTACATGGTTACGATCGCGAGATGATGCTTATCAATAGCCCATGGTTGATTTGATCAAACATATCGAATTTGATCAAATCAATTGTTAGGATTTATGTTATAAAACTTATTTGTTTCTGCTTGTGTATATAATTAATGTAAACTGATTAACATTGCACGTCACTGGTAGCCCAGTTGGCTAAACATCATGCATCACGGGGGTAGGTCGCGGGTTCGACTCCCTGCCACCCCGGATTTTTGTGATTTTTGTTAAAATTAAATTTTTAATTATTTAATAATTATATTAATAATAGTAACAAATTAAAATTATTTTAGTGAAACCGACTCTATAATACTTGTCTTTCTCACGTTTTCGTTCGTGTAAATACGTATATGTAAGCATATATGTATATATACATATATAATAACTTAAAACCTAATATTTTGATATATATATATATATATAATTAAAAATAATATTTTTCCAAGATATAGTTTTATAATTTAACTAATTATTTTATATAATAAATCTTTATATATAATATTATATTTGTACAATATTAACTTAATAAAGGTCATAGAGTTTTCGTTATCAATCTTTTACTTTACTTAGATTATTCGTACTTCTCTTTGTTCTTTATTAGGCTTTAACCTCCACGCGTGATTCTCGCATTCTTAATATTCCAATCACATTTGTTCGTCTAATGAGGTAAGTACCACATTCCCCATATTTTACTCGTTTTTCCACGTTTTGGGGACATATGCGTAAATATGTTTTTCCTATATATACTTATACTCAAACTGCAACTATTGTCTTATGTGTTAACAATTTTATACCAAACTTGTTATGTGCTTATTTGTTTTATGTGAACCGCATTCGGAGAGGTTCAGCATAATCTCAAAATAGTATGATCTTGCGCTAGTCGTTATAGCCATCGTGCTTCTCGACATATCATTTATCTTTGCTCATTGGATAATTTGTTATTCTCATATGACTTGTTGCACTACTTATTTTGATATATTATATGTACACTAAACTGGCGTGTTGCTCACTCAACCTTGTGTTGACAAATCTACTTTATTTTCAACGCATATGCAGGTCATTGTGTGATGTGAAATAGTTCAAGTTTGGAATATCACTTAAGGAATAAAGATAGAGTATTTAAATGAGACAGTTGTTTTATGGTTTTATTTCTTTGATTCACTATTTATTTTGTTTGGATATTGTAATGAATATTTGTTTTATTTGAAATTTATTAATTAGATATTGAAATTTATAATGTTTCATGATAGTAACCTTAAGAGCTGTGGGCAATCAGTTCACGCCACGGCATTTCCACCGTAGGTTAGGCTGTGACAGGTTGATATCAGAGCTGAAGGTTTAAGATAGGTCATTAGTGGTGCCATAGTAACATACTTAGGAGCCCCATACGTATTTATCTATTTTCCTTTATATGTTCAAATTAAATTGTTTACGGCTTTCTTAGATAATTATTTATTTATTATTTATTGTATTGTTATGCACACACATACAAACTCCGAGGTATGCCTTAGCATTCAAAGAAAACTTTTCAAAAATAGATTGCTTTTATTTTCGGGATATTCCTTAAGAATTCCCACATGTTGTTTCACTCGTTCTCCTTAGGGCTAGGTTATGTGGCATGTCCATGTAATAAATGAAAGGGAGAGAGAAACTGTGAGTTGGGCCTTGGCAAAACGGTTCCGAGAACCAAAGGTAAGACGCTATTCCTTACCGAGCAAGACCCAAAAATGTCATATGACCGACGCCCTATGTTGTCAACCATAACCACATTAGTGGTTGCATGCCTTATAGTATTTTTTTCAAAACCAAATTCACGGTGGTTCGTTGCATAAATTCAGTGGCCTTTCCAATTATGGTGTTATGTTATTTTAAATGGTTATTCGGAAATCCCAACTATCCAGCCTAGGGTGTCGGTCATATGGCATTTTTGGGTCTCGCTCGGTCCACAGGGTCGAGTACTGTGGTCAGGTTATCCCCCAGGTAAGGAATAGCATCTTACCTTGGGTTCTCGGAACCGTTTTGCCAAGGCCCAACTCACAGTTTCTCTCCCCCCTTTCATTTATTACAGTGACATGCCACATAACCTAGCCCTAAGGTGAACGAGTGAAACAACATGTGGGAATTCTTAAGGAATTTCCCGAAAATAAAAGCAGTTTATTTTCGAAAAGTTTTATTTGAATGTTGAGGCATAGCCTCGGAGTTTGTATGTATGTGCATAACAATACAATAAATAAATAATTATCTAATTAAGAAAGTTGTAAACAGTTTAATTTGAACACATAAAGGTAAACAGATAAGCACGTATATGGCTCCTAAGCATGTTACTATGGTACCACTAACGACCTATCTTAAACATTCGGCTCTGATATCAACCTGTCACACCCCAACCTACGGCAGAAATGGCGGGGCATGAACTGATTGCCTACAGCTCTCAAGGTTACTATCTTGAAACATTATAAATTTCAATATCTAATTAATAAATTTCAAATAAAACAAATATTCATTACAATATCCAAACAAAACAAATAGTGCATCAAAGAAATAAGAACCATAAAACAATTGTCTCATTTAAATACTCTATCTCTATCCCTTAAGTGATCTTCCAAACTTAAACTATTTCACATCACACGATGACCTGCATATGCGTTGAAAATAAAGTAGATTTGTCTACACAAGGTTGAGTGAGCAACACACCAGTTTAGTGTACATATAATATATCAAAATAAGAAGTGCAACAAGTCATATGAGAATAACAAATTAATCAATGAGCAAAGATAAATGAGATGTCAAGAAGCACGATGGCTATAACGACTAGCGTATGATCATAATATTCTAAGATTATGATGGAACTCTCCGAATACGGTTCACATAAAGTAAATAAGCACATAACAAGTATGGTATAAAATTGTTAACACATAAGACAATGGTTGCAGTTTGAGTATAAGTATATATAGGAAAAATATATTTACGCATATGTCCCCAAAACGTGGAAAAATGAGTAAAATATGGGGAATGTGGTACTCACCTCAATAGACGAACAAATGTGATTGGAATATTAAGAATGCGAGAATCACGTGTGGAGGTTAATGCCTAATAAAGAACAAAGAGAAGTACGGATACTCTAAGTAAAGTACAAGATTGATTACGAAAACTCGATAACCATTATTAAGTTAATATTGTACAAATATAATATTATATATAAAGATTTATTATATAAAATAATTAGTTAAATTATAAAACCATATCTTGGAAAAATATTATTTTTAATTATATATATATATATATATATATACCTATATAGGAGAAGGATCAAGAGAGAACTCCTTATTAGGAAGAGAACTAGAGAACTACTAAGTAGAGGGTTATTTATGTAAATTACCCAAATAATAACAGTTTTTGTTGACATCCCCTGTACGACCTTTCCATTCGCGATGGGTTTTCCCCCAAACACCTACATATTAATCAACTCAACTTGATGATTATGAACCCTAAATCATTGAATATATTGTATATCGATCATCTGCATGTGCATAGTTACGCAATTACATCCGTTCATCGTGTTTCCAGCCTTGACTTCAACCATTGAACATTACAATTGAAGGTATCTTTGATCTCAAACTTATATCTTTCTTGATAATGTGTGTATTTACTGATTTTCATCAGGTTTCCTATTAAATTGCTTAGATATTGATGTATTTGCAAGTTCTACAATCAATTTCAATTACTATACTCTAATTCTAGAGTTTGGTGATTCTAGGTAAACAGACATAATTTGCATATTCTAGGTAAAAAACGGTTATTACTCGTGGGAAAAAAACATAATTCGTTTCCATCATGTATTGATCTGAAAGATTAATTAATTAATCACGAATTAATAGATTATTAGAAGATAACTAACTATTACAAATGGGTAATAATGTGCCATATTGCATATGTGTAATACTGTTAGTATTACATATTATCTAATAAGTATAATTGAGAGGATTTGGTGTCACAAATCTGTTTTGTTGTTTTGTTAGGATGTAAGGTTTGTTTGTCAGTTACTTGGTAGTTGTTTGTTTGAGCTTAATATATTTGGATCATGTTTTAGGCATTTACCAAGAAATGGTTGGACCGTAGGAGCCACCTATGGTTGTTGAAACGTTGAAACAGAGTTTTGGTGCTTCAATTGCATACTTGGTTAGATGGGTAAGTTTCTAGGTTTCTTTAGCATTAATATACATGTAAAAACTTACATCACTAAAAATAACCTATGTATGCTAAAACATTTACACAACTAGACAATTGAACAAATCTTATATGCTGCTGCCTATACTACTAAAAATTGCATTTGCCTAAATCACTTGCAGGTATAAGGAGCTAGGGTGCATAACCCCTCCAAGTCTCTACATCATCCAACCACTCTTGGCAAAAGAACCTGAGTTGTCCATAGCTAAAGTAATGGAGTTGTTCAACAACCAAACCATGGTATGCACACGAAACTTAATTACATTCACAAAAATCCGTTAATAAGAATTATAACAATCTAAGTGAACCACTTTGGATTCGCGTTAGACAAATAACCGACTTGACCTTTGATGTATCTGACCCGTTTCCACCCACTGAAATGCATTTTTTTATATAGAGTGTTGATCTGGGTTGTCTCTTTTTTTATTCAATTTAAGTCAAATATAACCCACGTGGTGAATAATGTTATGAGTAAATTCAACTTTTAAGCTGAATCATCAAATGAATTTTTCATTCTTAATTGTTAGTTTAAACCACTCTGCATTTTATAGGATTTGTTAAAATGATAGTAGTCTTTGGAGTATTCATAGAATCAAAATTTTCAAGACTACTCGTGCTTTTAAAGCAATATGAAAGACAATAAGCCGACTATATGAAACACACAAAACCAAACTGATACAATAAAACAATTTTGTTTTGAACCATAGCCTACTGAAGTTACACACTTTCATTTTTATTTATGGTAAAATGTGTCAATTATTCTTGATTTCTGATTGTTAGTATCAGCATTTTGTTATATGTAGTTTTCAACTGCTATTAAGTGAAAGTTAATTTTTAAAGGTGTTACTTTTGGTTCATTGATGTGCTGGAAAAAGATGGGTTTAAGCGCATGGTTGTATATGATATAAATATTTTAATAAATTAGTTTAGATTGTAGTATGTATTAACATATACTTTTATGCAATTTTAAATCCGTCTGACCGTCTCCTTTTAGCTTCGTTTTCTAATGTTCCTATTTAAGATAAACCACCAACCAAGTCTAATCATTCGTTGGTAATGGGTTGGAATCCGCAGCCGTATATATTAATTTAACTGTTTTTAATCAGACAGGCGAAAAAAGCATTTGAATTTTGAGCATTTTAGTAATAATTAATATATGATATAATTTTAGCATTTATAGATACTTAAATTTTAAATTTAGGTTAGTTTTTAGTAAAATCAAAATGTATGTGTGTTTTTCGTTTGTGGATGCTTTATGAAAAAAAACCAACACCCATGGTTTAACTGAAAAAAAGAAAACAGGTCATCTGCATCGGAAGACGCCGGCTACAAGACGTGGTATTACACGTCATGCAACCGGTGCAAGTATAAAGCATTTAGAACGAGGGTGATAGATCTGACAAAGGAAATCACATAAGCATAAGGAAAGATTTGGAGGTACAAAGTGGAGGATAATTCTTTCCGAGAAAAACGTACCCAGAAATCAGGCACTTGAGAAAAAAATATTAACTTAACGAAATAAGCAAGATATAGACGTGGTTGATTTATCGGCGCTGACTACTTTTGTATGTTTAAGTATTTGTAATAGACCGATACATTGGATTATAAATATTATGGTCATTATCTTTGTATTACATATATGTATTGTATGTTTGTATTAGGTATGTATATCAATTGGTTACCTGCAGTTCAAAAACTATATACGTGCATTTCATAATATACAACAGTTGTCCAACATTATGTGTTTGTATTACATATATGTAATATACGTATGTATTGCATATATGTATTGTGCGTTTGCATCACATACATGTATTAGTTGTTTTATTTTATTTTTAAACATTGTATACGTGTACTCCATAATATACAAAATTCCTTCAACATTATATGTTTGTATTACATGTATGTATGTGTGGTTGTATTGCATATATGTACTGGATGTTTGTATTAAAAGCATTTTAAACATTCTATTACCGTTCCATAGACCATAATATACAACATGTGTTCAACATTATATGTTTGTATGCTTGTATTATATGTGGCGTATGAATGTATTGGGTATATGTATCACTTGCATTTATGCACATATGATACGAGTTTTAACCGTAATAGTCGACTACAATATTCAAATATTAATTACAAACCCAAGTAAACATTCATATTCAAATTCAAATACAAGTTCTAACAACTTATGCAAAAATTTCATCATACACAACAACAATATAAACTACAAAAAATACACCCTTTTAACTAGTCCCATTGTTGGATTTTTCTACTGCAGTGTTTTCTTGCATATTCTATCACCCGTTGCTTGCATACGTTGACATCTGAAAGCAAATACTAGTGACATAGAATATTCTAAATTGTTCAGTCTTTCTAATATCTTCATCAATGAAACCAAACTCGCAAACTTCATTCTTACACTTGAAACATTCCATGTGCCTCACATCATACACATCGCATTATGTGAAGGTGTCATTTCCCTATTAAAATAAAGTAATGCATATATGTAATACGTTAGACAATAGCATTGCATATATGTAATACAGTCTGTATGTATTTAGTAATCGATAACTACATATATGTAATACAATACCTTGGAACATTCCATATGCATCATAGCAATCAAACTACATTATGTGAAGATGTCATTTTCCTATTAAGCAAATGTAATGCATATATGTAATACAACAAAAATTAGCATTGCATATATGTAACACAACATAGTCCATATGCATTTAGTAGCTGATAAATGCATATATGTAATACAATACCTTGAAACATTACACATGCCTCTTAACAAACACACCGCAATTCGTGAAGTTGTTAATTGCCAATCAAACAAAAGTATAGATAACTATTGCATATATGTAATATAACATATTGCATATACACGTAATAGATAAATGGTGCATATATGCAATAAATCATACCACGTATGAATTTAATAGACAAGCACTGCATACATGTATTACAATAGACTACATATGTATATAATAGGTAAGTGCTGCATATGTGCAATATAACCAACTATATATGTACTTGATAGATAAGTGATGCATCGAATATGCACTGCATCTATGTAATACCTGACAAATCATGTAAATATGACTAAAAGATGTCGATAATGCGTAAAATTAGATACAGCTGGGTTCGTGTATTCCCACTGTTCAAGGATGCACATTTATGCCATACATTAGTTCTGGTGCCCATTTTCGCTTTCTCACAAGCAATTCATCGAACACTTGGTGTGCAAGCTTAAAAACATAAAAAACTTACTTAATTTGTGTTGTTCATAACCAGCCATCTCATGTATTTTGACAACATGTTAATAGTCACATTACTTAATAAATTGTTTTCATTTACAATCAATGTACAAATTAATGTTTGATGATGGTATATTGTCATTCGATTAGACAAAAAAAAAACAAAAAACAGAGCCTATCAAACGCGATACCCTCTGTTTACGCTTGATTGGTGTATAATACACCAAATCGAAACTGTTAATATGTGAAATTAACAATTACAGCCGCTTACCTGTTAGTATTCTTCATATTCGTGCTTGATGTTATACTTGATTTGGATAAACTAGAGGATCGATCGACGAAAATTGAAACCCTAGATCAGTGATGGGAGACGTGAGTGAAGGAGAAGAAGTAATTTTTGTCCATTCCACTATTACCCTTCCTCAATAAGAAAACCCAGCAACTTTTAGTTTCCCCTTTTCTTTTTTTAGCCTTTAATCTAATAAAATATATGGTGTTAAAATGAGTTCTCTAGTTCTCTCTTTAATAGGAGTTCTCTCTAGATCCCACCCCTACCTATATATAGTTTACTTGGTTTATATATATATATATATCAAAATATTAGTTTTTAAGTTATTATATATGTATATATACATATATGCTTACATATACGTATATACACTAACGAAAACATGAGAAAAACAAGTATTATATTGTCGGTTTTCAATAAAGTAATTTTAATTAGTTATTATTATTATTATTATTAATATAATTATTAAATAATTAAAAAGATAATTTTAACAAAAATCCCAAAAAATCTGGGGTGGCAGGGGTCGAACCCACGACCTGCCCCCCGTGATGCATGATGTTTAACCAACTGGGCTACCAGTGACGTGCAATGTTAATCAGTTTCCATTAATTATATACACAAGCAGAAACAAATCAGTTTTATAACATAAACCCTAACAATTGATTTGATCAAATTCGATATGTTCGATCAAATCAACCATGGGGCTATTGATAAGCATCATCTCGCGATCGTAACCATGTAATTAATTACCTCGTATAATGGCCGGAGGAGGGTTAACGGAACTCAACAGTGGTCGGCCAAAAGGTTTACGAATGAGCAAATAAATGGTGAAACTGGTGTAATTATTTATAGGGTTAATGTTAGTTAGGGTTGGAAGATTGTATCTGTTTAATCAATTGAATTATTATTGAAGATTCCGTGATCAATAAGGTTATTAGGTTGTCAGTCATGGTTAAGAAACTGATATAATTAACATATTTGGTTGTCGGTTTAGGCCGAAATTAATAATATTAGACGATTCATGAGTTCAATTACAGCTTACAAACGAAATTTAAGGTCCAAGTAATCATTTTATAAATTCGGGTCCAAGAAATAGAAAGTGGATCCGGATTTGGATCATGGGTATCCAGGTGGTATAATATGGGTTATAACAAAAATTTACAGTTTAATCCCTGATGTTTAAAGATTGATACAAAGAAGTTAAAACTTGCATTTTGGGTTAAATGTGTAAGACTCTAAAGATATAGTTATACATAATTAAATATTAATATGATAATCAATTTAACTCGATAAACGAAATTATATTTATAAAAATAACCCAAGCATTGAATCGAGTCGGGTAAAAGTATAAGTTCACAAACCCGAGTTGTTACACAAGTGTTGTAAGTGTTGTTTAATAATTTTATTTATTTATGTACTAAATATTCATAAACAAAATATTAACGGTTACTAATATGTTTTCTATTTTTTTAGCCAAATATCAAACATTAGGTAAATTTGGGAACAAATTTCGGGAACTTTTTTCAAGGAAATGGGCAAAGGGATTATTAGTAAAAGACCGATTGTATATCGGGAAAATGGACTGATATAAATGGTAGTTGCCAACTCTTTCAAGGGGTTTACAACCGGCTTTATAAATCATGGGGTAGTGGTGCGGGTGATGCTGAAATTATTGAGACGGTGTTGACTAAGTACCAAAGTGCTCGGGGGACATATATATATATATATATATATATATATTATATATATATATATATATATATATATATATATATATATATAGGGGAGGGTTATCCTAAAAATAAGTAGTTTCCTAGGAAGACTAAGAATAAATCATAGTCATTGGATCAAATTAATCAATGGTTGAGATTTAAAATTAGCAATAACCGACATAGTTTCCTAGAATTACTATTTCATCATTATAACCGACATAGTTTGCTAGAATTGTTTTTCACCATCATTTGTAATGCCAAGTGTCAAAAATTTGTTGGTTCTCACCATTCCTAGGAAACTCTTTATTCTTATTTGAACCCTTTTCTATATATATATATATATATATATATATGAATTGTTGAAATTTTCTTCGTCATCACGCTAAGTGGAGCGGTGTACCCTCCGCCGAGTCTAGAAGTAGGAGACGAGCATAAAGGTCCAAAACCTCGTCCTCGGTTGACCTTGAGACGCCGTTGTCCGATGCTCGAAACTTCGACTTAAACGATGACGAAGTTGGTGATATAGATGACGAGTATGCGGAGTTGCCTCGATCGAGTGGTGGAAGAAATCGTGGAAAAGGAAAAGGGGCGGGGTCGTCGACGGCGGGTGCGTGTATGGAAGTTAGAGAAGAATTCACCGAAATGAACCGCCAGCTCGCCGATTTACACGAACTTGGGAGTCAATGTTTTCAATGTTTTCAGGTGATGCAACAAATGCTGATTCCAGCAAGGTGTTCGCTGATATACTGAACGAGAGGCAAATGGACAAAGATCTCGTTTTTTATTTTTATTTTTATTTTTTTGCAGAACCAATTGGCCACCTTACCGGACATGCCCGGAGGCTAACGGAAATAAAAGGGGATAAAATTTTTAAAAATATAAGTTTGGCGAGTAATATTTATTTTCAGTACTAATGATGTTATTTTAATGTATTTGTTTAATGTTAATGTAGTTTTTCTAATTTATTATATTTAATAAAATTTAGTTGCATTATTTTAAAAAAATAATGATGTAATGATTAGAAGGGGCTTCATTCGCTACATCTATTTTAACCATAAAGCCTCTGTGGTGTTGTAACGCCACATAACGCCTAACGCCATTATATGGGCTCCATCCACTACACATAGTTTTATATCTATTATATTTGTATATTACCCTTAAACTTATATCATCTATTATCTATATATACTAAATATGAATGTTTGTGTCGCAAGGCCTGATTGGGTACCAGCATTCATCCAAACTTTTTTTTACAGTAGAAACTCGATAAATTAATACTCGATTATTTAATAAACTCTCTAAGATAATATTTTTTACCGGTCCCGACTCGGGAATAGGGTGCTAAATTAATAATTCGCTAAAATTATAAGATAATACATTTTTGATAATTTCTTTAGACCCCATATAAAATGTAAATTAATAATTCCTTATATATAGCATATTACATGAATGATTTATGAAGGTTTCTTGAAAAATGACTCAATTGTCTTTTGTTTTTTGTTGAAATCAATTTCCTCTTGAATCTCGTCTCTAATTTTCCTTAGCATGGTAAGAACTTCTGGTGTTATTTTCTCATAGCTCAACAAGAAAATTGTTCAATGTGGTTGCCGCTTTAATAGCTTCGTTTCGCGAAGGGGGCTCCATTGTAGAACTTTCATCATCTTCTTCATCGATATCATCTTTATTAATTCCAATAACGCTTTCAATAATTTCTACATCAGTCAACAACTGTGCAACTATATTTTCTTCTGGATGAGTCAGAACATCTTCGACATCCATTGCATTACGATAACCCAACTCTTTGATCAATAATTAAGTGGAAACTTGAAAGGTGTTTGTAAACTAAGTATTCTACTATAAATTAATAAAATATTAATTAATATATAAATCAATGATTATTAATTTATTGATTAATTAATAACTAATTTAATTAATAAATTTTGGTGGTCCCAAATGTATTATTGTATAGAGTTTCTACTGTATATATAATTTCAGTACTATAACGAATATAATGATAACCATTGAAAATCAATTTTACTTTTTTTGTTTGTTATTTTCTTTTCTGTTATAATCGACTGAATTAGTGTACTCCCAACGCCTCAACACTCGGGGTTAAATAACGTCTAGTTTTACCCAATTGGTCCACCTCAATTTTTGTGCACTTTTCGCTTTAGTTCCAGTATCTTGACGACTTAAACCGACCAAATTCGATTTCTGTTTTAGTTTCGGTACCGTAATGGGCATGATGTAAACCAGCCAAATTCCTGTAGACTCACTGCCTCAACAACCATGACCGACAACATTTGGATTTTGGCAACATCCGATTTTAATGACTGACGCCACCCCATTGGTCCACCTCAATTTTTATTTTATTTTTTGTTTTAGTTTTGGTACCGTAATGAACGCAACCTAAGTCGTAACAAACATGACAAAAATTAACCGAATTCGCGTAGACTCACCGCCTCAACGTCCAAGACCAACAACGTCGAGGTTTTACCAACGTTGCTTATACTGTAACAAAAATAACCGACACTGATCAAATTCATGTCGTAACGCTCGGGTTTACCCAACGTCGGGCACCAACAGCCTGGTTTTGCCGCTACTTTTTTTTGGTTGTTTATTCTAAATATGTTAATTTAGCAAACCTTTTTTTAGGTTTATTTCCAATATCATAAAGAACGTGACAAACATCCACTAAATTCGTGTTGACTCTCCGCTACCACCCTCAGGTTCCAACCAATTTTCCCACGCAATGTGCAGGTAATTTACTAGTTAATATTAAAAGAAACTAATTATAATGTTCATAAAATTGCCATGATCTAATAACAGCATAACCTAGAGTTGTTGCGAAGACTATTGTCATGATTTGAAACGCGACCTGAAGTCCTGAACTAGGCATGAAAAAAAACATGATGCTGAGTTGACTAACACACCATGTTTAAAGAAAATGAGTCGGGCTCAAGTTGAAAATGAGTCGGGCTCAACTAGGGATGAGCAAATTCGGTACTGGTACCGAAATCAGTACCGATTTGGTACTGAATCGGTATCAAAGTTTTGAGCAGTGTTTTGAAACCCGGCCCGGCCCGGCCGGTCGGACCGGTCCGACCGGGACCCGGTGCTGATACCGGTCCGGGTCATGGTATATAGCCCGTTTTCTATTGGCCCGGCCGGGTTTTGCGGGTGACGGTCGGACTGGACCCGGTGACCCGGCGGGTGAACCGGTAACTTGGTCAAACTTGGGGTAATCGGACATGGACGGTGTAATCGGACCCCAAATCGACCATGTAGAACGACCTTTTACCTTAGCTAGAGCCACAATCGAAGCAAAACTGGACCAAATTTGTATATGTGATAAATATGTGTGTTCTCTGTTTGAAGTTTGAACAGGGGATACAACGAAGAAGAAGATAGTATTTTGGCAATTTTAACACTTTAGTCCCTCAAACTTCAACAATTTACATTTGGTCCATAAATAGTTAAGTTTATACATAAATGGTATATAAATTACTATATATGTATAAAAACTTGTAAACATTTATAAAGTTGTATATAAAAATTAGTAATATTTATATATGACGTCATCCGGGTCAAGCACCGGTCCGCCCTCCCCCGGTCGGTCTGACCTTTGACCCGGTAAAACGTCCGGGCCGGGTCTGAAAACATTGGTTTTGAGTTTCGGGATCGGTACAATATCAGTATTTCCCGATTTTGTACCTTCAATACCA